>NC_069126.1:79999655-80317155 GCF_026914265.1 Mya arenaria
GGAAGAACTTAAAAATGACTTCGAGAAGCCTAAAGCCCTGTGTTTGTCACAGGCAATGTGCAAGAGATCACCTCATTATTGCATTAGAATTTTTAAACATATTTGATAAATGCCAAAAGGAAACTTTTACACGAAGTGACTTATTTGTAATATTGATCAAAGGCAAACCAATTTTTGGGACAGGGAATAAATACATATTATTTATTCCATTCTCATTTTGTCTGAAAGTCATCATTGCTGATAGTAAGCAAAACATGTAATATGCTTTCGAGGAAGACATATTTTTCCTATGACATATTTCTTCTGCAAGAGCATAACAGTATGAAATGACAGTGTATCGTAAGAATATGATGATTTATAAAACACTTCTCTATATTCAAAAACGTAAATAATACTACCAAAATCAACCTGAAATGTCACCCTATCTTAAAAAATGCCTTGGATTTGTCTCTCAAAATATGAAATAAATTAATAAGGGCCAGTAATGAATATCCATTGTTTACATATGTAAATATTTCCCGCTTTTAACAAACACGTGCAAACATGCATAAACATGTGCATGTTTTGCATGCATGTAAGTGTGTGTGGATGTTAGCGTGTTACATGCGCGTGAGCGTATGTGTGCGTGTATTTGTGCGTTTGTGTATATAAGAATGTGTCTATGCATGAATGATATAATAATTCATGCATAATATATGCAGGAATATTCTACCTCTGATGACAACACAGAAATGCAGAATACCTGCACAAGGTTTTGCCAATTTGTTTCTATATAAAGCTTATCAGGCAACACAATAAATCCTGTTAATTTTGTGCTGAAATTTATTGTAGAGTGTACCATATAAAAAAGAATACAACGTTGAACATCCAAATCTGATTTAAATCTTAAGCCATATAAGTTGATGAAAATATAAACTTACTTGTGACATTGATTCTCAGGGAGTTGCTGTAGGTGTTGACCCCTAAAAGCGGAACAGCACAACGCCAAACATCTCCATCTTCAGAAGTACTCAAGGATGGGATTGTACATCCATACTCCAATGTACCGCATGTTACCACTAAACCATCTGGAGGAGTGCTTGGAACTGATATACATGAACCACCTGATAAACCGACAGTAATAATCGCTTGTTCAGTTGTCCCGCCTTTGACAATCCTATACCATGTCACTGAAGATGTTTCGGCTGATAATGTACAAACAATGTTCAATGAATTTCCTTTAGTAACGGAAGATGCGTTTGCTGATAAAACTGGAGCTTGGGCATCTGAAAATAATCCAATGTTATCAATTAAATTCATATTGACATGAACAGTGTCAACCATAAACAGGGTGATGCTATCTGTATCTCATATTGATTAATTATGTGTATCATATGACAACTCGTAACAAATCGTTTATTTAAACGTATTTATTAGAAGATTTCCAAGACTTTTTCACCCCTCTCCCACTAAACAAAAAATGCCAAAGAAAATGAACCTGTACTTATTTCGAAGAGCTTGGATATAAAACACTTTTAAAAAACACAAAATGGTTTGGGGTTTTTAAGAAATCTATATTCATGTGTGGGCTTGCTTTTTAAAAGTATTTAAATTTCAGATGCAGATTAAGATGTGCGTTAAGACAATATATAATTAAACTGCCTTTATTTGTGTGTGTGTGTGGGGGGGGGGGGTGTCTGGGGGACTTTTTCAAACACTTCTTTATAACAGGTACAATGGCTGAATGGAAGTCATGGAGATGAAACTAAATCTAGATCTAGATCATCTCAAAATCTGACTTCTGTATGCACATGTTATTTGAACTGCTTCTACATGATAACTGGACAAATCAAAGCACATAACTTGCCTGTCTGTGGTTTCTGCTGCCATTTATGGTACCAGCCCCACTAAGGCAGCCAAATTTTAGTCTTAGTTCTTACAACGTTATATACTTAGATTCATTATGACAATGAAACATTTGTTTAATTTTTACAATATATATTTTTCCTGACTGGTTTAGATATATCTAAAGTGTTTTATTCTGAACCGTAAATTTCTAATTTTTCTGTGAAAAACAAATCGAAAATAGCGAGTTTGGTCCTAATCAGATTCAAAAAGAAAGTAGCAATCTTACCAATGCCATGTCTGCAAACGCTGTTTAGAAATATCACAACTAGTATTATATTTAATCCCATTCTAAGCCAAAAACATCTCAATTATAAAATTTGTGAATATTCTCGTCAACATATATGTGATATATTAATGAAAGAAAATAATTCAAACGATTTTGTTTAAGGCAACACTGAAACGCACAATCGGTATTTATAAAGCATCAACGTTGTTCTATATTCAACCAGAAGCACTGACATTGGATTCTATACAGTTTTAAGTCAATGTCGTAAAACATGGCAACATTAGAAGTATATTAAGCATAAAAGATGACACCTATGAGTGATATAAATACGTTGCATCAGGATATACATGTATTTGGTATATCATTCATCAAGACAACATTAGACTCTATACAGTTATATATTGGACCGTCCAGTCCAACATTTATGAGGTTTTATACATTGATCAAAATCAAACTTCTCAGACGTCCCATAGGACATACATTAGACATTCAACAGCTATGAATTAAACACAAAGCAACACATAGGGATTATTTTCAATTTCTATATAGGAAGTATATTGGACATTATACAGCTATGAATTAAACTTTTTAAATTTTTGTCTTGGAAAGTGCAAAATTTCGCATAAATATCATCACACCAATGATATCAGTTTGCTGACAAAAAATCAGATCGTAGATTTTCATATTTACGTTCAAAAATTAAGGTTTTACGTGACTAACTGTTTAAAAAAAATGCATAAAACATTTTTAACTTAAATACAAAAATCTGCGATGTATTTTTGTCAGCAGTCTTATATAACTGGTTTTGAAGGATTCTCACAAATATTGGCTTGTCCCAAGACAAATAATAAAAAAGTTGTCCAACGTTCAATCCGTGGGAGTGCAGCTTTAACAACAGACTTATTGATAAAACTTGTGACATGTGTTTTAATAAAATCACCTGCAACTTTCAACTTTACAACAGGAGATTCATCAAATCCAAAATTCAAAAATTGTAAAAATGGTATATCTGTGAGAGTGCAGCTTAAATGATAGGGTACCATAACGTTATACGAGCGACACATAGGATTTGCAGGGGACTGTTTGGATTCTGTATCAACAATAAGGAGCATGCTTTGGACTTTGGACAGTTCATTGACCAACCAATGCCTTGATGATACGTCTTGGTCTCTACACAAACAGCAGTTTGACTGAACATGGAACGCATACACTGGTCCTCTGCTGTTCAATACCAAACCATTGAGGATATTTCTTTGTCTCTATATGAACAGTTCATTGATTCATGCCTTTGTGTCTTCCATGAATGAAGGACATTCCAGTATGTTTCTATAAAATTCAATTTCAAAAGGTACACATATAAGGCAGACATAATAATGTGCAGCATACTTTACAACCTTAATATTTGGCATGTACTCTTCAATATATAGTGCAACATAAAACGAAATGAGCATTTACTTTTATTTTACTCTGCTTGATTTTCTGCACTCCAGGCGCATACAAATATTCCAGTTTCATACATTAAACTATCAACAAATGATTCTAAACGCAACTACTGGGTTACATTTTCTTGATTAAATTGTGTTTACAACACATACTACGTATTTAGTGTGTTTATGTTGATTGACAAACAAATAAAAGTAAAGGTTCAAAATAATTAGTGACAAGACATATTTAATGAACTGCTCATATGGATCTTAAAGTAAAGCGCATTGCAAGTGCCATACAGTTTGCGTGAATGAACCACGTCTTCTCTTTGTCGAGGTGATGGATATTTTTGTTGTTGTTGTGTTTTGTTTTGTTTGTTGTTTGGGGGGAACTAAACAATAAAATTGGAATCAGGTGGTGGTGTTAGTAGTTTATACTCCGGGTCCCGACGTGAGCACATTGAAGGGTGCCAGAGTGACAGTTTAACCACCTATCCTGGGCAGACTATCTGGCGGTTTACCACCTCTTCAAGGAACTGACAACTTCTGTACAACCCAGGGGCAGTGGTACAGTGCGAATGGTCGTAGAAAGAATTTCATAACCAATCACAACATAAGTGACCCGGTCCGCCCCGGAATCAAACCCGGGTTGTCCGATTCACAGTCCAACGCTCTACCAATTGAGCTAACCGGGCTGACTAATATGGCGCGCCGGCTGGTAAGCTGATCGCACATGTTCTGGGGAGGTCTCACCTATGTTAACCAATGGAATTCAATACGTAAACTCCCGTGGTTCATGCAAACTTCACATCGTGACTGTGACGTGTTTTTTGTCATTTCAATTATTATTGCTAATGACGTGTAAATTAAATATCGTTAAAATAAAATACTTATGAGGTAAGATTTATGTGTATCCATCCGAATTTTACGCTAGCAGTTCAACATTTCTTATTTGACTTGAATGACATAACTGGATAACGAACTTGACCTGCATAGTCTTATCATATAACTGTTGTCCACGTTTGCACCGCTTGCTTTATATGTATCCATAGTATGTTCAGTCTTAAGCCAGTGTATAATGGGGTGGGTCGTGGGGCATATCAAAACTTATGGACAGAAAGGCTTCTCTCGTATGCTAAACTCTTGGTACGCCGTGTATTTTGAATACTTTCATTGACATATTTTAGGCCTGGTTCATATAAATAGATGGCATAGTATTTCAGACAATTTCGTTGTTGACTTTACTACAAGTGATGTCAAAATAATAATAAACACTCACTTCTTATACAATATTGGTGCCTGGAACCAATCAACATCATACTCACAGTCGATGTTAAGACCCTATAACGTATTGCCGGACATATTCGTCCGAATGTTACAGACGGCAATATTACCAATACATTTCTTTGATATACTGTTTTACATATTTCAGAAAGTGAATGCCTTATAGCAGCAAATTATCAGACATTAAGCCCTTTTTTCATCCAAACTGTTGGTACAGGAAGACAAACACAATATTCAGGAACAAACAGTTACAAGCCTTCTCTTCCTTTATATTTAGAATGATATATTTATATATATATATATATATATATAGATACACACAAAAATACACAAAACCTTTCAGATTTGTTGTGGTTATTTCCAGTTCATGTAAAGAATTATTGGTGCATTATCTAAGTGCATGTTCTTATATGCATGTAATCAAATGAAAAATTCATTACTTCATATCAGTTATATTTGAGCAGTCAACTGGTCGCGGTCAATAGTTTCATGGTTTACTTTACGGTAAAACTGGTGGATGTATAGAGTCCTATGTCAGTGCTTATGACTGTATGGAAAACAACGTCGACCGAAAAAGAACGGGAAAATGGCGGCGTGTTTGTATAGGTTATTGACTACTTAGTTTAAAGTGAATCGCGCGCAACTCGTTCTACTTTTTAACGACCATATCATTGTATGTGGGATGAAATTTCTACGAGTAAACTGTAACGTCTGCTACTGGATACAAGACAATAAAATACAAGTGTATGTTTTATTTACGGATGATTCTATCAGCCACGATTTGGAATACGCTCTATATTTATATACAGGAAAAGATAACTCTTATACACAACCTAAAGTCCCATCATTTATTACGTTTCTTAGTAAGGACCAAACAGCATTTTATAGTAGAATACATTTTCTTCTAACAATTAACCTTTAGTTTTGAATCTAAACGAAAATATTGATAAAACGTTCGAAGACTATTATGTTAAATCTCCATGTCAACTCTTACTTATGTAGCTTGTGATGTGCAATCAAACAAACTATCATTAAACAACAATTTAAACCATTAATACGAAAATTTAAAAATTATGATGTTCAAACAAAACATTTATCAAATTAACTTGAACATTTGTTAAAACATGGCTGTAAATATCTTAAATGTACAAATTGCATCGAAAGTCTGCTTTCATTGTTAAACACCGATAATTCACTGATTAAGTTTTACAAGTGAAACAAGCATAGCCCATGTCAAAGTCCTTTAATTTCACAGGCGTTTCCCGCTTTTGATCTGTTCGTCTTGGCGATGCACCATCAGGTTTTTTGTTAGGGTCACCTCTGGAGTAGTATCGCCCAAGTAATCACCAAAAGGAATATCTGCCGACGATACGGTGTAAGTCTCAGGTTCCAACTAGTCTTGGCAAGATGAAGTGTTACCGAAAATAATTGTATGGCCAGACATGGCGGTAAAACTGAAAGTGGTGCTTACATGTTCTGCTGTTGCACACGGCGTTTATAAGAATTGTCTTCGTTCACCGACTGTTCTTCACGCTTACTTCAGTCCTTGTAATATAATGTTTTACATGTGTGGAGTTGCGTACCCTTGTAACTAAAGATGGTTATTTCACAGTGACTTCGTTCACAAATATATCCTCAGCTATATATGGTTCATAATCATATGGTGTTGTCAATTTTTAACCTTGTTTAAACTCTTATTGAAAGATTTCTCTCTTCAGCTTTTTTCCTACTGTCTATATACACTTGACTCTTTCTTAGACATGAATCCTATATCGTATCATCCCATAATTCAAAGATAATTGAAAGTCTGGTAACGATGTATTATTTTCCTGTTGAACATCAATTATGACGGCAATACTATCGAAAATCAACAAATATTTTTGGAATTTGCGTTTTAAAGCCTTTCTTTCGCTTTAGCGATCTTCAATCTTTTTAAAAATGTTCTATTCTGTCTTCCGACCTCCCTATTATTGCTAAGGTGTAGAGGATTTATACATCTGTGTTCAATGGCGTAATTATAATAATAATAATAATAATAATAATAATAATAATAATAATAATAATAATAATAAATAAATAAATAAATAAATAAATATATATATATATATATATATATATATATATATATATATATATATATATATATATATATATATATATATAGTTTTAAAACCTCTAAAATATTGGGGCCCTGTTTATATTTACACCCGAATTATTGGGTCCACGGTGTATTTATTGGGGCATACCTCAATATTGGGTCAAAGACCCAACATATAAGGACCCAACATAATTGTTTGTTTTAAATGTATCTGCAGGGTCAAATACGTGATTGCAACCTGTATTCCTAAACACATTTATTGGGTCGCAATTTCACTGTTGGGTCGCCAAATATACATGCACCGTGTTTCGTGTATATTTGTATATTATATTATATATTTTGACCCAATATTGCAATATATTGGGACATCACAATAAAGTGGAAAAGCTATCGTTATTGGTATATGTTATACTTATTTTTTTCCATACACAGTAACAACAAACCTTAACGTAGCAATATAACACCTTAACCGTTTAGTTGATGTACTATTATATAGATGATGACATCATTTTCTATAAATAATTCAATTTTTTTTTTTTGCTTGTGAATAGCTTTGAAAATATGATGTAAAATGGAGAATTTGCTCCTTAGGAGCAAAGTTTCCATGTTTCATCGTGTTTTTAAATATCACATTCTACATTCTCTAGATGCGTTAGAATGTGTCTCTATCAGTTATTGGGTAGATGTGAACATTAACATGTAACTCAAAATAATTTAATTCATAGAATAACTCCTATGTCAGCCAGTATAGATCCCAGGAAAAAAAATCAGGCATTCTAGTGCAAGAAAACTTTCTAAATATTACTTTCTATGAAGTTTAATGCTCCTTCCCTAAAAATCTGTTTCTTAAATGCTAAATAATGGTTTATTTTTTTATTTCTTTCCTGTACATCATCGTATCACTTCATAAGCATACAACTTGAATCCAAATGAGACGCCGAGTAATTGGACGTCCCATTCGGATCCAAGCTGGTTGACATTCTGATATGAGTTAACAATCAACATACAATAGGGGAGTGGGTACACTGACGAGCAATGAAAATGCAACAAGTATTTTTGAGTGTAACTACAAAACGTGCATTTTCGTAGACAACAGACCAAGACATATTTCATATTAGTTACCTATGCTACTCCCTGAAATGGGTTTTGTTTTCTGAAATCAACCATGACTGACTACGGCCGGACTTCTGGCGTATTCAACGTCCGCGACGCGCACGCTTTCTTAGCGACGTTTTTAAAATTCGTTTTTACTTTTATTGCACGTGTGCGTTGATTTACTTTATGAAAATCACCTGAAATAGCAAATCTCTAAGAAATAGGCAATGACACGATAAAACAATCGAAAAGTCAGTCTTCAAATTGAACGGTATAACGTCACGGGCTCCGTTTCAGACTGTCCATGACAAGGTACACAGCGTGCAACGCCGTCAAGACAGAATGTCTACCAACGTTAACGTAATCGATTCCTTGCAGCCCAATCGACGACAGAAGACTTGGTCAGGACACAGTGGTAAACCAAAACATTGGAAACTGTGTCAAGAAGACTTAGGGACTACGGTGGAAGTTGTCATCGGCTTTGCAAATTGTCGTGTTGCGCCGTAGCCATCGTATTGAAGTTACAGTCAGCTTGACACAGGCGTGGTAACTGTGTTGCTCTGGGTACCACATCTTGCACACCCGTCTCTCAGGCAATGCCTTGTTTAAATTTTCTTTTTCTGCAGGCATTAAATCTTAACACTTTGCTAGATGAAATGACGACCTTAAGAGATGTGTATATGTTTGCATTCAAAAGATATTGAAGCATATATTCTTTGTTGCGTTTTCATTGCTCGTCAGTGTATAATCCGAAAGCAGACGAAGACAACCAAAAATAACACATAGGCAAAGCAAGTTTGTCGTCACTAAGTATTATCTAACAACTGTCAACAAGTGTGTATGTGTTTAAATTTTCCAAACACTGCTGTCTGGTTGTGAAAGATGTTTGTAAAGCACTGACAAATCCTGACGAGTCCTGACTAGCAATTGTGTATAATTAATCAGAGCTTAAGATAAGGTGTGTATTGCATGTTCTAAAATATCCATTTCTCAATCTATTCCTATGTTTGACCACTTATTAGAATCGCAACCGGATGTTTGGATTCCTAGAACAGGGGGAATGTCTAATATATGGGCATCGCAGATACGGCCACAGTACCACTTCCGGGTTTAATCAGCGTGTTTCCTGGTAGTATCGTGTCAGTGTTACGAAAGCTTTCCATTTTATTAAATCATATTTTAAAGTATTTCAAAACTGGATAAAAATATCTCGAGAACATTTCAAGGATACACCCACTCTTATCCAGAAGCAGTTTTAGCCACTTGTGCCTATTTTATAACAACATGCTGTCGCATTTATAATTCCACAAAGATGTAACGCCCTCGCATTTTTGAAGGAGTAACATTTTTGTGGACTTAAGGTGACGATGTGACATCATGTGAAAATTTCATTAGCACCTTTCTCAACCATTTACCTGTTTATCACGTGTTTTCACGCCCTTGCAAACAGAGTAGACCCAGATCAGGCAGCTCCTAAAGATCTGGGTCTGCTCTGCTTGTTTCACTCAGGGGTGACAAAATTCCAGAATTCCGGATTTTGGGCAAGTGTCCAAAAAAAATAAAAAAAATGTTTTGGACACTTGCCCACTCATTCTCAATATGTTTCTAAAACACATTAAGAATTAGTGGGCAAGTGTCAAAAACAAATTATGTTTTTTTCTCAGCTCAAATACAGTTTTCACATAAGCTTGAGTCGGATATTGTTTATGAAATTTGGACCAGGTCTCTTAATCTTGCATGCTCAGACTTCACCCTTCCTCCACACAAGCACAGTGCACCTATTGAAACCTTTGAAACTTAAAGTGGTTGAAAATTTAAATGAAATTAGAGTATGTGCTCCTATAGAGCAAAATGCTCCATTTCCCATGATATTTTTAAAGGTATTCAGACCATCATTTTTTTCAAGTTCATTTTGTGCTCTTTTTTTAACTTCATTTTCTATAAATTTGTAAACAATACAAATTTATAGAAAATGAAGTGATGATCTAAAATTAATGTATGAAGTAAATAGGACTGCAACGGTTCACCGAAGTTCGGTTATTTTCGATTCTTTTTTCTCGGTTCGATTTTCGGTTTGGCGCCGCAAAATTTCGGTTCGGTGCGTCAATTTACGGCCATGACGGCCCATTAGACTATACCGCTTATTTGGACCAATCAGCTTGCCGATAATATTCTGCCTACCGTTGTTAGGTAAAAATGTCTGAATTGTGCGATCCACTGGCTGCTTTAAAATCGGCACTTTGGAAGCATTTCGGCTTCTTCAAGAAGGCTTGCAGCATAACTTGATAGTTGATACAGTTGACAGATGTATATATTAGTCTTATTAGATGAATATTGGCAAGTAAATGAGTTGTTTTAAAGTGTTTCTATAATTATCTTGTGTTCCCTATTTCCGAACCGAATAATCGATAACCGAGAGGGTAATAATCGAAACTGAACCGAACCGAGAAGTACCTGTATTGTTGCAGGCCTAGGAGTAAAGTGTTAAGACTTTGGAATAGTCTTGTGTGAATGGAGAAAACGTTCGAACAGAAGCTGATAATCATTATCAGCTTCTACCAAAATGGTTATTTCATTCATTTGATTGAAAAGTCCCAACTGTGAACAGTTTACATAGCACTTGACAGTTCAAAAGGTAGCAGGAGATTGCATTTTGAGTCTTGATTTCCATTTAAACCCAGGAGCTTTCGGGGGCTTTGCCCCCTGGCACCCCTGTTCACTAAACAATGTAGTTTGAACTTCAGACCAAGGCTTGTAAGACAATTAACTCTCAAACCAGGACTGGTGGGACATTTTAATCTTAGACCTGGACTAATGAGGCAGCAGGCAGTGCAGTGCTGACCAGATGGAAACAGTTGACCCAACAATGTTATATATATTACTTGCAAAACCCTTAGAATTGTTGGGTCATAAATTTTCTCGCAAAACCTGGTGAAAGTGATGATATATAGTAGACAAAATTGGCTAGGGGCCCAAAAAGAGTCCCTTTAAGCCAAAACAAAAGTGGACAGTTAATATGGTTCCGAATTAACCAACAATGTTGCCTAGATGCCCCTTAAGGTTACCTTTAGAGCTAAGAAAGCTACAAGCTGTAATGGAGATCAGTGATCCAACAACATATTATACATGAATACCTGTTGGGTCATAAATTGTTTTCATACAAGTCCTGTTCCCATAGAGACCATGACCATTGAGACAGTTTACTCACAGGCCAAGACTAGTGAGACAGTTTAATCTCAGACCAAGACTAGTGAAGTATCAGGCAGTGCTAACCAAATGGAATTGACACAACAATGTAATATATACTACTTACAAAACCCTAAGAACTGTTGGGTCATTAATTTTTTTGCAAAACCTGATGAAAATGATCATATATAGTAGACAAAATTGGATAGGAAACTCTTTTGAATCCCTTTAAGCCAAAACAAAAGTGACAGTTTTGGTCAGACCTCGGGCCAAAAACTTGCTCAGGATGTTTTTCTTGATGATGTCTTGATCGAGTTCAGTCATGGATGGGGCAAGGTCAAAAATAGGTCAGTAGGTCAAATCTTCGAAAAATCCTGTTTACCCTGTAGGAGCCCCATTTTTTTGCCCAATCTTCCTGAAATTCAGTCAGAATATTTGTTTGATGATATCTCAATCGAGTTTGACCATGGGTTGGGCCAGGTCAAAAAGTAGGTCAGTAGGTCAAATCTTTGAAAAATCCTATTTAGGCTTTAAGGGCCACATTTTTTACCCAATCTTCCTGAAACTAGCTCAGGATTATTTCTTGATAATATCTTGATCAAGTTCAATCAAGGGTGGAGCCAGGTCATAAAGTAGGTCAGTAAGTTAAATCTTAAAAAATCACAAACCTTCACCTTTGACATTAGTGCGTAAATGGGCACTCCCAACCCCTATTGCATGCACAATTGTGAAAAAGTGCCTTCATGCTAGACCCAGTCCTTTTGGGGCATGTGTCATGTGACTGTGACAGCTCTTGTTAATCATTTCTTTTTATATGCCCAAAGAAACTTTGGTTGTATTTTGTTATGGCGCACCTTCCGCTTGTCCATCCCTCTGTCTGTTTGTCTGTCAGCCATTCTTGTCCGCTCAATAACTTTAATACTATTCAGCTTAGGGCAACCATGGATTAAAAATTTATGACCCAACAATTCTTAGGGTTTTGCAAGTTATATAGATATTACATTGTTGGGTTAATTTTTTTATGACCCAACAATTATTCAGAGTTCTCATGGAATATATAAAAAAATGTATAATACATTGTCTTTTTGTCTGTTAGCCATTCTTGTCCGCTCAATAACTTTAATACTATTCAGCTTAGGGCAACCATGGATTAAAAAATTATGACCCAACAATTCTTGGAGTTTTGCAAGTTATATATATATTACATTGTTGGGTCAATTGTTTTATGACCCAACAATTATTCAGAGTTCTCATGGAATATATAAAAAAATGTATAATACATTGTTGGGTCACCAATCTCAAATACTACCAGTAGCTATCTTTAATTTGAAGGTTATGTTATCGGGCACCAAGGCAACACTTAATTAGGGACCAAATCAATGTCAATGTCACAGTTATCTGATATATAGAATGCCTGTGCACTCAAACATTTCTGCTCAATACCGTAACTTGAATAACTCGATCAATAGGTCATCGCCACCGTGATCCTTAATCTAGTCAGTACCATTAATTGAAACGCATTCAGCTAAGGACTACCTTATGTGGTGTTATAGATGATCATGGTCTGTAGTTGATGCTTATTTTTATACCCCCAGAAACCAAGTTCGAGAAGGGGTATATAGGAGTTGGCATTGTCGTTGTTGTCGTCATTGTCATGGTTGGTGTAGGCATGAAAAACTTTAACCTTGGCTATAACTTCCTTGTTCTTGAAGCTACTGCAATGAAACTTTACACAGCTGTTTACAATCACAAGGGCTTTAATCTGACCAAGAGCCATAACTCTGTGATGCTTTGTTGTCAGAATTATGTTTATGGTCTTGGGAAATAATAGACGAGAGTTGACCTCCATGCACGGGACTTATAGTTTTGAATTGTCTCTTCAAGACGATTATTGAGTAATAGCCCATAATAACAAAACCTTGTTGTGTCAGGAGCTGGGGCAGAAGTACTGATGGTTCTAGGGTTTTTGTGTCACCTGCTGTAGGCAGAAGGTGACACTAAACGATCACTTCTCTGGCGTCTGTCTTAGTCCGTCTATCCAGCCGTCTGTCCGTCCATCTGTCTGTCCGTCACACTTTTCATGTCACGCGTTTTAGCTCACCTGAGCAAAGCTCAGGATGAGCTACTGTGATCGCTCGAGGCATCCAATAAATCGACTATTATTCTTTTGATATAATTAGAAATAATATAAATGATAATATAAATATAAGAAATGAACGCCTACTCGCTACATTTCAACGGGTATATGAATACAACAGGTCGCATGCATAGTTAATGTAAACCCCTTCGGGGTTTACGAACTCTGCACGCGACCTGTTGTATTCATATACCCGAGAACAGACGCGAGAAGGCGTTCATTTCTTAATTGAAATTAAGTTTTAAATTTTATTCATAATTACACCTGTAATAGCCTATAGGACTTATTCTTTTTGGCTGAAATCTGTTAAGGTTTTGGGGTTAGTGTTGTAATGCACTGTTGCTCCATGAAATAATATTTGCCCTAGGAAGCTTATATGTGACGTCGTTTGAAAAATGGGACCAATTGCGGGACAAAAAATGCAAACTTAGATCAGACGCCGCTCATTCTGCGCGACGTCTGATCAAAGTCTGCACTTTTTGTCACCCATAGACGTGTAGAGAAAACATTTTCTCTCTCTGTGTGTGAAGATTAAACTAAAAAATAACGACACATGTGTGAAAACAGCTGATATATAATGTCACCATGTTTTCCGCAATTGGTCCCATTTTCTCAGACGGCGTCACATATTTGAAATGGAAGTGCCCTGTATGCTGAACATAGATTCTGCATAGATACTGTTTCAAACAATTGATAATTTTAGTCAAATTTCACAGGATTTGAACTGAGTCATTTTTAGTTTAAATCTGATTGATAGTTGAAATATTTGCTGTAGGGAGCTTATATTTGAAATGGAGATGCAATGGAAGGCTGAATATAGATACTTCATAATTAAAAATGATGAAAATATGTTTTATCCAAATTTTAACCCTTTACCTGTTTAATGTTCATGTAAAAAAAACTCTGCCTACTATGCATATATTATTAGATCATTTTCATAGTTTGTGAATTATACTTGTAATTTGTAGAACAATATCCAGACTACAATATTTTATGTTGCAAACAGAGCAGTGTAGTGGACATGATATTTATTATCATATGTTAATATAATAAACACCATGTCCACTACAGACCATAGTTATCTCCCCTTGATGTGTTAAAGTAGGCAAAATAAGCCCTGTCCGGGATTCTTCTTTGTTATTATTCAACAAATCTTTATCAAACTTTCAGAAATTAATGGCCATGTTGTAAACTTTCGCCTCTGTGAATTTGGTACGGGTCACATGACCCTGACCAGAGTTATCTCCCCTTGATGTGTTAAAGTAGGCAAAATTAGCTTTGTCCGGCCTAACTCCAGGGCAAAAAACCTAGACATGGAGGGGATGTACTTATTTCAAACAGTTAGCTCTAGGCGAGCTTTGCTCTTTGTTACTTTTTGTTGTATAAATGGTACAACATGTATTTTTATGCCCCCTCTCTTAAAAAAGGGGGGGGGCATATAGATTTGCCTTTGTCCGTCCGTCTGTCTGTCTGTCTGTCTGTCATTCCGTCTGTCTGTACGTTCCGAAAAGTTTGTGTCGCGTGTATCTCAAAAACCGTTAGTAGTTCAGACTTGAAACTTCATGGATGTAATACTCTGGGTGGGAACTTGCGCACCTGGGTATTTTCATCCGGCCAAAATTGATATTTACGGAGTTATGGGCCTTGATTTTGTGAAAAAATGGCATTTTTAGTTTGTGTCATCTGTAACTCTAAAAGCCTTTGTAGTGCAGACTTGAACTTCATGGATGTATTACTCAGGGTGTGAACTTGTGCACCTGGGTATTTTCATCCGGCCAAAATTTATATTTACGGAGTTTTGGGCCTTGATTTAGTGAAAAAACGGCATTTTTAGTTTGTGTCATCCGTAACTCTAAAAGTATTTGTAGTACAGACTTGAAATTTCATGGATGTATTATTCAGGGTATGAACTTGTGCACCTGGGTATTTATCCGGCCAAAATTTATATTTACGGAGTTATGGGCCTTGATTTAGTGAAAAAGCGGCATTTTTAGTTTGTGTCGTCCATAACTCTAAAAGCGTTTGTAGTAGTGACTTAAAACTGCATGGATGTATTATTTAGGGTGTCAATTTGTGCACCTGAGTATTTTTAGCCAGCTAAAATGTATTTTTACGGAGTTATGGGCCTTGATTTAGTGAAAAATCTGCATTTTTGACAAAGCACTAGTGGGGGCATCTGTGTCCTATGGACACGTTTTCTAGTTCATAAAAGAGTTCTTTAAGAATAAAAGTTAAAATGAAATTTTAGCTTTGTCTGATTTATTCCCAAATCATTTGAATTTTATGTATTATTAACTTGGAGGTGTGTTTCTTGAGGCTAGGAAATCCAGTCCCTACCTAGGTTTACAGACCGCTTAAAACTAGCACCTAGGTTTGGAAAGGTTGGGGAATAATCTTTCGTAGGCAAGCAAGGTCATTTTGCTAAAAGCTAGATCGTTTCTTTTTAAGCAAGATTAAAATCTACCTCTGACTTCCTCTTACTTTGAGAGTCTAGCTTAAGGAAACGCACATCTGATGACTTTAAAAAGTAGGACCCATGCAAACATTTTTGGACTGATTTTTCAACGAAAAAAATCGTCTATTAAAATAGTGATGTCCGGGCGGGCGGGCGTCCGCACAGGACCACCTTTTGGTAAAAGTGCTATAATTATTTTATCCTTCAATGGATTGCTTCCATATTTGGACAGTTGCTTCATTGGATAGTCCCTTTCATGTGACATTGACCTTGACCTACTTTTTGCCCCGGAAAATCCGTCCATAATGCGTTTCTCGATTTTATTTTTTTTAGCTCACCTGAGCACAGCTCGGGGTGAGCTTTTGTGAACGAGCGTGGTCAACAATTTGCTAATAACCTAATAACCACTTTATAGGCCAGAATTTAGAACCTTGTGTCGCCAAACTTGCTCATAATGTTTTCTATTGATAATATCTCGACCGGAAGCTTTTTTTTCTTCACTATTAGATCTATTTAGACAAATAATTGATATTTTGTTCCATGTTTAGGTCAATTATTTCAGGGTGACATGGCTTACGAGCATGTGCAAATAAACAAACTAGCTATAGCTTAGGTGGCCGAACTTACGTACTTCAAGGGGCTAGCTCACGTAAGAAGACTTTAAAAATTCCAATCATAGTCACACGGCCTGTAAACGTGGGCGCCACCTCTTTTTATGCCCCCAGAATCTGTGATTCGGGGGCATATAGGTTTTGCCCTGTCTGTCTGTTTGTCTGTCTGTGTCACGAAAACTTAACCTTGGCTATAACTTTTCAACCATTGGTCATAGAGCTTTCATACTTGGCATGTGTCTTCCTTGTGACAAGAGCTTTCCAGCTGTGCAAGATTTGTAACTCTGTCTGCAATATTTAAGGAGTTATGCCCCTTTAACCGAAAACTTAACCTTGGCTATAACTTTTCAATCATTGATCATAGAGCTTTAATACTTGGCATGTGTCTTCCTTGTGACGAGCTTTCCAGCTGTGCAAGGTTTGTAACTCTGTTTGCAATTTTGATGGAGTTATGCTCCTTTGAAATTTTGAGTTTTTTTACAAAAGTGCCGCCTGGGGGGCATTCGTGTTTCACAAACAAATTTTTCTTGTTTTTAGATGCATTGAAAATGCCCCTATGCAACTTCACAGATACCAAGACATATTTCCACAATTTCCTAGATTGAAGCAGTTTGGATTAAGCAGACGATAATTTTATCGGCGGGTTCAGGGTTAAACTATCGTAAGCAAAATTATGTGTGGCCGCAGCCTCTTAATATAGCGACAAAAACATTTGACGTCATCTGCGAAAAGGACCTTATTGCGGAACAAACCATGACGTACGTCATAAAGCAGCTGCTTTCACACGTTTATGTTGATATTTATAGTTTATACTGCACACAGAGTGATAAAATGTTTTTCTACTAGACTATACAGTCCTATGTGACAAAAAGTGCAGGCTTTGATCAGCCGCCGGGCAGAACGAGGCGTCTGGTCAAATCTTGCACATTGTGTCCCTCCATAAGGTCCTTTTCCCACACAACGTCATTTTTCAGCCGTTTTAGATCTGCAGTCCTGTGCTTTTCAGCTTATTGTAGAGCTAAGCCATTAAAATGTTTAGTGTCCTGAAAAAAAATGAAACTGCGTAGACGGTCAGTGTGACACGTGCTCGCTTAGCCCATTCAGCCCTAGCGACGAGTTTCAGCGTCCTTTGCAAAAACGTGTAAACCAGATCAGAGGGCTCCTGATCAGGGTTTCACTTTTTGTAAAAAAATTAGATTTATTCATATTTTTTTCTCAAAAAAATCCCCCAAAATCTCAGACTGAATTTGTCTTTATAGATCGCATGGAAAAGTCCATTTTAAGGCTAATGCTCAAGGAACTATCTGCACTTTTGTTTTAACGCACTTATGCCTAAAGTCGACAAAAGTAGACATAGGCAAATGGTGTAGACCCAGATAAGCGGACTATGTTTGCTCAACCTGAAATTTTTCAAAAAAATCAAAAATCTTAACACTTTGGAAAGTTTGTCCTTATTGTATTAAAATAGACTGTTCCGTGGAATAAATTGGAAAATCCCACTATTAATTCAGGCATGAATAGTAGTGATGTACTGATTAATCAGAAAGTCAACGAATCGTTGACGAGTAGCCCTCTGACTTGACGATGACGGCCGCAAATATTCGTTGACGAAATTTGCCCAAACCCGAAAATGCTTCATTAGTACTGTAGAAGGCATGCGTCTTTGCCTTCGAAAAAATACTGCACTTTTATCACTAGTTTTTAATTGAAAGAAAGTATTTTTCTATAAGTTCTCTATATCCTCCTATATACCCCCAACTTTTGTGTCGGGGGATAACAATACTGTATCAAGCATCAAAGAGTATTATAGTAGTCATTTAACCTTTACAACATTAGTTCTAATGAAGTTTTGCAACTTTTCTCACAAACATTAATACTGTCCCTTTTAGTTGACTTTAGTCGATTAATCGTCAACTTTGACCACTGATTAATCGACGAACTTTTTGGGGGCTGATTACAATCACTAATGAATAGGTTAAGTGATTACCGAATTATTTTTTTAAAATGGTTCTTTCATATTTTACCTCATTCTAACTGCAAGTTCACGATTATACTAGCAAATGTTACTACCGCTGTTATGATATACCACTATACCGGTATATCGAGGGGTTGCTGCCAGAAGCACATAGCTCCTTCTGGCAGTAATCCCTCGATATCATTCGATGTAATTTACACAGGTTCTTAAGACCTCCAAACTGTGTGCAAGAATAGCGGTCCATTCAAGACCTAGGGACTGTTACAGAGGGACTTCGAAATTTCCTTAACATTGAGTTAATGTTTCGTTAATGTTTGCTGGTAAATAATGGTGACAGTAGTGAACTTGATTAAATTGACAACTCTTCCGGTTCCGGTTTGGTATTACTGATTGAATTATGGGATGTGTCAATTCTTATGCAAAATAGTTTGGATGCTGGGACTCTCACAGCTGGCGGTGTCTCACAAAGTTTCCATCTGTAGGTATTTGCAACGCTCAAATACATGTATAATGGCCACAAAATGTTTGAAAACGCTGGATTTTCTTAGTTTGTTAAAGCTTTTAATGGCATCATTGATTAAAAGGTTAAATACTGTGGTACACGTATTAAGGTTAGGTGTTGATAATAATGACAAAAAGTTATGTTTATTGTTTAGCGATTTATTAACACAACGAGCTTCATTAATACTAACCCTATCCAATACAGTAACAATTATTAACGTATAAAACATGATAAAAAGTATACATAATTCGAATTATCTGCACTGATTAACCCAATCATCCAAATTGGTAGAGCTGTTACGAGTATCCGAGTACTCGGATATCCGTGAATCAGGCCTAAAAATCGTGTACGGATATTCGTCATTGCCGAGATCGGTGGATCGCAATCTTTTGCACATTATATAAGTTATACAAAGTATAACGTTTTTGTTCATTATCTTGCCATTTTAAACTGTTCATTTCTGAACAGAAAGTAAAGAATCAATCTATAGGTAGCAACGAACCTTTGTCATTATATAAGATTCGATGATATTCTTGTATGAATTTTCAAAACACAAAAACATGTTTTGAAATTAAATCTTAAATCAGAATGACAATGAACAAGAAATTAATTATAATTTTATGGATATAAAATAATAAATAAATAAATCGGGCTTATTGGTTGACAGGACTGATACACACACGCTTTGTAAAATAAATAATTTGCCAGCATTAACGTTTGACTTAAATGATTCGTATGTGAGCTATTCACTAGGAGAAAGAAACTACTGAGTAAGAACAGTCATAAGGGTATTGCTAGTATTTGCTATCTTTCCATTGCTGTGTTGTTATTATTATGTCTCCCCTTCTCTGAAAGGGGGAGACATATTGTATTTGTAGTTATTCTTATTCTTATTCTTATTATTCTTAGTCTTCTGGGAATTTTTTTGTCCGAGCAGAACTCGGAAACTACTTGAAGGAATATATTGAAACTTGGAACATAGCTAGATGGCGATGTGAAGTTGTGCCCCTTGCAAGAGTTATAACTCTAGACCATTTTTTTGCAGAGTTATCTCCCCTTTTTCAATTTTTTAATGGTGTACTTTGTCCAGAGCAGAACTCAGAAGCTACTTGAAGGAATTGATGGAAACTTGGAATATAAATAGATTGCGATCTGCAGTTGTGCATCCTGCAAGAGTTATAACTCTAGGCCACTTTGTTGCAAAGTTATCTCCCCTTGTTCAATAGTTAAATAGTGTAAACTTTGTCCAGAGCATACTATGACAACTACTGGATGGAATTTTATAAAACTTCATACAATTGTAAAGCTCAATGAGAGGAAATGCATTATTCAGGGGCCATAACTCTTAATTACATAATCACAGAGTTATGTCCCTTTGTTACTTTTTCTTATCTAGTTCTTCTTCTTATTCTTCTGGGAATTTTTTGTCCGGAGCAGAACTCGGAAACTACTTGAAGGAATTGATTGAAACTTGGAACATAGATAGATGGCGATGTGAAGTTGTGCACCTTGCAAGAGTTATAACTCTAGGCCATTTTGTTGCAGAGTTATCTCCCCTTTTTCAATATTTTTATAGTGTACTTTGTCCAGAGCATAACTGAGAAACTACTTTAAGGAATTGATTGAAACTTGCAACATAGATGACGATGTAAAGTTGTGCATCCTGCAAGAGTTATAACTCTAAGCCAATTTGTTGCAGAGTTATCTCCCCTTGTTCAATAGTTAAATAGTGTAAACTTTGTCCAGAGCATACTATGATAATTACTGGATGGAATTTTATAAAACTTCATAGAATGGTAAAGCTCAATGAGAGGAAATGCATTATGCAGGGGCCATAACTCTACTTTACCTAATTACACAGTTATTTCCCTTTGCTACTTTTTCTTATTTGGAGCATACCATGAAAAGTATTGGATGTAATTTGATAAAACTTCATAGAATGATAAAGTTCAATGAGAGGGATTGCTTTGTACAGGAACCATTACTCTAATTTACTTCATGACAAAGTTGTCTCCCATTCTTTAGGTCAAACATATGCTAGGGGAGACATCTGTTTTCGACGCTATGCTCGAAAACAACACCCATCTAGTTTTCAAACTGAATTTCGATGAACAGATGATGAAAGCTATAACACAAATATCAAAATAGATATTATTTTACAACACAAATTTAAAGAAAATGATTTTCGTAAGGTGTTTATGTGGTCGTTAATTAATGCTGATGATTCGTGGTTCGATCTGTGAATCGTCATCTCTGACTCGTGGATCGAATCGGATCGCCACTTGACCGGCGATCCACAGCCCTACAAATTGGACAATCATTATGTAATAATTAAAATTGATAATAGAACTATCACTAAAATATTTTGATGCTCTTTTCTGACAATATTGTCAATATTGTCAAACATTCTATTTTATCTAGAAGTCGGAGGCAAAATTACCTATTTATATTTCAAAGTGATATAAACCTTCAAAGCAAATAAATAGGATCCTGATGAAACAACTACAGATGCTGTCTCGACGGGGTCCAAACTATTTACATATCAAATTGGTTACAGGGTTGATTGTTCATACTTCTTTATATCCAGAAGTTCTTTTTACAATATTCAGTTAAAAAAAACTAATGTCTTGCTGTCAGTTTTTGATTGCCTCCAACTGTCCCCACTTTCAGGAAACGACTTAAGCCTCTTGGTGGGCCAATTTGGAAATTGGTTCCTGATCCAATTTTGTTAACAGATCTGATCATCATGTCTACTAGAAGTAAGACATGTTATATCTAAATCCATACATTTTGAAATTTTAAATTCATTCAGCCCTAGTGTCAAAGATAAGCGTGGAATCATACCGATTCGACCCAATAGCTTAATGCATTTTATATATTATATATAACATATTGGGTCTAAAGCCCCAGTAAAATGATGGGTCTGACCCAAGAAGTTGGTGACACTAAAAAGGTACCTATGTCTCAAGATTTTCTGATGTATATTGATATACATAGCATTCCAACAGTCAATCTATACTGTATATAGGACAGTGACGCCTGTATCACTATTATATCTAGTAGGTCCTAATAAATATGGATAGGATTATAGTCCCAATAAGTTGGCGAGTTTAAGTATATATATATATATATATATATATATATATATATATATATATATATATATATAATAATAATAATAATAATAATAATAATATATTCCCGGAAGTGTATATATCTACAACGATGTTCACATGTCTGGAAATAATTCATACTAGTCACAAGTCTAACATTATGAGCCTTGTTACACTCAGTGCGGGGAAACAATTTTGTCACGTGACACACAATTGGTGACGTACATACAGGAAGAAGGGCAAAATAGCACAAATCAGATAAGATATTTGCATATTTTTACGTTATTAACTCGCTCCTAAATTCGAAACATAGCTTACCGACTAAACCGATTCATAGATTTTCCAAAACGTGCGTTTTGACTTTAAGATTGTATTAATGTTTAAAGCTGCAATTTCACAGATTGGACACAGATTACAACGAGCGTCTTGGAACGAGCCATTTATGCAAAAATGCATCGAAAGCAGTAATTTAAGACTGCTGACAAAAATCAGATCGCAGATTTCCATATTTCAGTACAAAAATTGATGATTTTATGCATTTTTTTAAACCGTTAGTAACGCTTTTAGCCATAAAACAGTATTTTTCGAATGGAAATATGAAAATCTGCGATCTGATTTTTGAAAGTACTCTTATCTTACTGGTTTGCAGATATTAACCCAAAAATTGGCTCATTCCATGACAAAATATATAAAAAGTTGTCAAAAAGGTACATCTGTGAGAGTGCAGCTTTGAGATATTCAAAAAATATTTTCCAAACACGGCACGCAAGGGTAGAACACGCTTTTGAACAATTTGTCATGAAAACGTCACAAAATACCGTAAATACTCGTTACAAGTATTTTGACGTGGCATTTTCGATACATCGGCACATCTTATTTTGGGAGTAAGAGAGCATCTTTAACCATGATCGAAACAAAAAAGTACTTTATTTATTATACAATTAAATTGATTGTTAACATTGATCAAACAAAATATATTTAATCTGCCCTCTGCGGGGCACATAACAAAAAAAGCAACACATTTTATGCCTTAAGTGTTTAAGCATTCATACATATCATTATTTACACTTATGCAACCATTTTTAAATTTCAAATTATTTTTGCCAACAATTTCTGGATCAAATGTGACGTGTTTAATTTTGATCAAAGGGAAGTAACTACAATGGATTTTTAAAATAGTTCTTAAAGTGGATATTTTCACTCCTTATTTGCAGTTAAATATCAAATTGATATTTTCATTGTCGTTATTTCACTGACAAAACTCCATATTTCATCGAAAAGCATGAAATAATTATTGTTATTGATAATAATTCAGATCTGCACGCGGATGGTAACGCTCGTCACATGTGAAAAAGTGTAGAAGTGTTTTTAACATTTACGTATGTTTTTTTAATAAGGTCAATAGATATAATGTATTTTTTTTCATTTCATATGAATAAAGTGATAATAACATTAGGAGAGTGACTAAGGTTAGGAATTGACTAAATGTGTTTTGTGAACACGGCCCCAGTACTCTGTAAATATTGACACCAGGGATTTGGCCTAGTTATATATTGTGTGCGTTGTGTTATTGGTAGCATGTGTACCAAGTTTCATAAAAATGTCTAAAACTGTTTTCCTTTTTTTAATAATAACAAAGATTTATTACACAAGCATCGACAAGATGGCCATCAAACTGCAATCTTGTTTTCATTCACAATCTCATTCAATGTCTGATTCGATAAACATGATAATTAAAACTACAGTCGAAACTCCTTGGCTCCAATTCGCTTGGCTCGATTTCCCCGTTGGCTCGAACTGGATGTAAAGGACCGATTTTTTAGACTGAACGTAAGCATTCCCGCTTGACTCGAATTACCCGAGGCTCAAGGTATTTTCGTTGATCCCTGGGTGGGAGTTCGAGCCAACGGGGTTCGGCTTTATTTAGAAATATAATTATGATTGCATATAATTGTCTAAGAAATGAATTCATCATAAAAAAACTAAACCTTGCATACACTACAGATATCATTGTCTATAATATTCTACGAAATGAGTTTATCACAATTCCTCTTTTCGCTGCCTGTTTTTTCTGCCAGGAGGGGGATGCGCCATTTCCTCTACTCTATGAAGTTTTGGTGGACGCCGTGTTGTCTCTGGCTCCTTCCGGTAGCGTGGATCCAACTTCCGTTGGCGCTTTACCAGATGTGGAGCGCTGGCTGCGCACCGGAAGCCGACGTTATGAGCAGTATACGTCGGTGCTTGGCCCATCCTTTAATATATAAAGCTGCATTATTAGTATTGTGAAATATTCATACATATACGAATCTACAAATTTTCTTTACTCATGAAATCAATTTTTAAGTGAACAACTGCCCATAACACTTAAGTCTGCTTGTGTATGTAAAATGTTGTTTCTAAGCAGTTACAATGTTATAGTATGCAATTGTTTTTGATACATCATACATATGTACTGATATTAAGATCATATTTTTAATCATGTTGTCCGACTAGCGCAGTGGTTAGCGCACTCGCTTCTCACAAAGGCGCCCCGAGCCCAATTACCGGACTTGGCGCGTGTGAGTTTTGTTTATGGTCATCAAGTCGGACAAGTAGGCTTTCTTCGGGTACTTCGGTTCCCCCACACCACAAGATCACACTCTCGCGTAAAATCGTTCCAACAAGAGTGATTAATATAACGTTGTTATAATTTGTTTCTCAGTCGCTGTAAAATAAATATGTTTAAACTAACCAGATCCTTGTTCTTAAATGTTCTTTTTACGAAATAAAGTGCAGCAACTCATTAGGAGTGTTAACACTAAGATACTGACAGCTGGAACAAATATTTGAGTCTCTGGTTCATTGTCGTTTGAGCTCTTATTTTGTGCCTCTAAACAGGGTTTAATTTTGTATTTTCGACTACTTGGCATGTTCCTGCAGTCTTCATTGTATTATTGTAACAATGGTTAAAGATGCACTCTTACTCCCAAATAAGATTTACCACAATTAATAATGTTGTTTTAATATTCCAAAATGGATGAATAAATATCGAAAACAAAGGTTCTTATTAAGGATACCGAGTTTAGTTTGAAAGAAATGAGCATAAAACACGGTATATCCATATTATGAGACTATAGTAGACCACAGCAAATATTTTAGCATTCACCGATCATTTATTATTTTTGAGCTTTCTGCTATTAGATGAACAGTTCCAATATTGTTACAGAAATTAATATTTTCCATAAATGCCTTATTAAGTAAGTAGTTAAAGGTTTGTCAGTCAAAACTGATGTTTATAATATATGTTTATGTATTGATTTTGAATAAGAGTGTCACTTTAAATTCTACAAAAGTTTAAATTAAATATATTGTTTATATTTCTTGAAAAAGTGACAGGATATGGTCTCTTTTGCCGAAAAGCATCAGCAACGCTATTGATTGATAATTGATTCATTTAAAGCTGCATTCTAAAGATTGAACGTTTGGACCCTTTTCAATTTTTTCTTGTCTTGGAACGAGCCATTTTTTTTGCGAAAATGTATGGAAAAAAGTGATAAAGGACTGCTGACAAAAATCAGATCGCAGTTTTTCATATTAATGTTAAAAAAATGATGTTTTATGCATTTTTCTTTAGCCATAAAACATTAATTTTCGTTTGGAAATATGAAAATATGCAATCTGATCTTTTGTCAGCAGTATTATATCACTGGTTTATTTAAGAGACACTCTTATTAAAAAACAATACATACACATGTATAACAATCCTAAATTTTGAGTAATATACCTTTAACTTCTTACTAAATAATGCATTTATTAAAAATATTAATTACTGATAACAATATTGTAACCGTGTATTTAATAACTGTATTTCATAACTTTCAGAACAAAAATATTAATTGATTGGTGTGTGCTAAAAGATTTACTGCGATCTACTATCGACTCATAAGGCAGAAATACATTCTTTCAAATTAAACTCGGTATTCCTTATTAGAACAGTTTTCGACATCTATTCATCCTTTGTTATATATTAAAACAATTAGTTTAATTCTGGCCAATCTTATTTAGGAGTAAGAGTGCACCTTCAAAGAAGGTAAAATAACTCCTCTTTTAACTCATTTAAAAAGATGCCAATGTAAAAAATGTAAGCGTGTTCCTTTAATTCCTCATAAAACATAATTTAGTTAAAAACATCTGACGCGCCAACTTGTATCTGCTAGTGAAAAAACGAGATTAAATAAGGTCTCGAACTCCCAGGGACCGGCCAAAATACCTTGAGCCTCGAAAAATTCGAGACAAGAGGAAATGCTTACATTCAGTTTAAAGGTTTTTACATCCAGTTCGAGCCAAAGAGGAATTCGAGCCAAGCGAGTTCGAGCCTTCGGGGTTCGAATGTATACAAACCTATTGGCAGTGCGGACAACGTAATTGTAGGCACCATCCCTTGTGTCCATGTAGGAGCCACCTTTGAGCACATATTTCAAATCCTGCAACTTCCGGTCCACCACGCGTTCGTAGTAGCGGGTGTTCGTCCATTCCCAGACGTTTCCAAGCATATCGTGCATACCTATGAAGTAAGTTATAGTAAGATAACATGAAGAAAAAACTTTAAAGATTTAGAGTGAGCGGGTGAACTTGGGATGTTCGCACGGGGCCCGCTGGGCGTAGCAGTTGCCGTATGGGCTCCGTATGATATCCTTCACATCATATGATGTACCCTCTATACCCTGGTCCGCATCGTCTAATTCAAGGAATACTTCTGAATCAGGCCCGGGGATTCTCTCGGGAGACTTTCTCTTTCCTTTTCTATTAGTACAAGTGCCGTACGAACACACGTGGGTCGTATGAGGTACGTATGAGCTCAGTGCAAACTCCGCATGACTTGCATGCGATGTCCGTATGACATCGTACGACTGCATCCTCCAAAATATCGTACGTGGCCCGTAGGTATGTGATCAGAAACTAGACCGTACGGATTTTAAGAATTGGTGGAATTGTACTATTTCATAATTCGTACACATACGCATTCGTACGTACGCATTCGTACGTGGTGATGATGATGATGATGATGATGATGATGATGATGATGATGATGATGATGATGATGATGATGATGATGATGATGATGATGATGATGATGATGATGGTGGTGGTGGTGGTGGTGGTGGTGGTGGTGGTGATGATAATGATGATGATGATGATGATAATGGTGGTGGTGGTGGTGGTGGTGGTGGTGATGATGATGATGATAATGATGATGATGATGATGATGATGATGATGATGATGATGATGATGATGATGTTGATGATGATGAGTTTAACATGAGAATGCATTAAAATTTAACGAAATGATTTTGCATCAACCTATATTGTGCGCCTTTAAAACTAAGTCTGGAAAGACGACGTACTGTTATTGTTTTGAGCTGGAAACGCGTCGACGGGGGATAATCCCTTCCACCCGTCGGCACCACTGTCAACGTCCGGGAACCTGCCCTGCAAATAAGTTATAGCCTCTTATTTAATTAAATTCAATACTTTTACAAAATTGGTTTTTATTAAGATAAAGCTCATATGTTGCGTCGAAGGCGGAAGTGATGTCATAAACGACGAACGACGTCAACGAATCCATATACATTTTTGATAAATATTCATAAATAAATTGTAACAATTTAGGCGTATTAAGGAACAAATTAATCAGTAAAGGCAAATTTAAATGCGTGATACAAGACATACTTTCATACACATAACCTTTTCGACAAAAAACAAAATAACTGTTGGCCCTTACTGTGGCCTTGACCTAAAGTCTTGCAATCAGTTGAGATGAATTAAAATAATATATGTGAATAGATATTTTCAGGCTCCATCTGTTTGGGTAAAACTTTTATACTTCTTGCCCATGCTTGTATGGTAGAAAAAGGTCGAGGAATTGCTATAGCCGTTACGTTGTCGCTTCCAACCCTTGCCTATTCTTGTCTGTTTAGAAAAGTGTCGAGGAATTGTCATAATCTGTATGTCTTTGTCCTCGAGGGTAACATTTAATCCTTGGCCATGATTGGCTGTTAAGAACAAGGTCGAGGAATTGTCATAATCTGTATGTCTTTGTCCTCGAGGGTAACATTTAATCCTTGGCCATGATTGGCTGTTAAGAACAAGGTCGAGGAATTGTCATAATCTGTATGTCTTTGTCCTCGAGGGTAACATTTAATCCTTGGCCATGATTGGCTGTTAAGAACAAGGTCGAGGAATTGTCATAATCTGTATGTCTTTGTCCTCGAGGGTAACATTTAATCCTTGGCCATGATTGGCTGTTAAGAACAAGGTCGAGGAATTGTCATAATCTGTATGTCTTTGTCCTCGAGGGTAACATTTAATCCTTGGCCATGATTGGCTGTTAAGAACAAGGTCGAGAAAATGTCATAATCTGTATGTCTTTGTCCTCGAGGGTAACATTTAATCCTTGGCCATGATTGGCTGTTAATAACAAGGTCGAGGAATTGTCATAATCTGTATGTCTTTGTCCTCGAGGGTAACATTTAATCCTTGGCCATGATTGGCTGTTAAGAACAAGGTCGAGGAATTGTCATAATCTGTATGTCTTTGTCCTCGAGGGTAACATTTAATCCTTGGCCATAATTGGCTGTTAAGAACAAGGTCGAGGAATTGTCATAATCTGTATGTCTTTGTCCTCGAGGGTAACATTTAATCCTTGGCCATGATTGGCTGTTATGAACAAGGTCGAGGAATTGTCATAATCTGTATGTCTTTGTCCTCGAGGGTAACATTTAATCCTTGGCCATGATTGGCTGTTATGAACAAGGTCGAGGAATTGTCATAATCTGTATGTCTTTGTCCTCGAGGGTAACATTTAATCCATGGCCATGATTGGCTGTTAAGAACAAGGTCGAGAAATTGTCATAATCTGTATGTCTTTGTCCTCGAGGGTAACATTTAATCCTTGGCCATGATTGGCTGTTAAGAACAATGTCGAGGAATTGTCATAATCTGTATGTCTTTGTCCTCGAGGGTAACATTTAATCCTTGGCCATGATTGGCTGTTATGAACAAGGTCGAGGAATTGTCATAATCTGTATGTCTTTGTCCTCGAGGGTAACATTTAATCCTTTGCCATGATTGGCTGTTAAGAACAAGGTCGAGGAATTGTCATAATCTGTATGTCTTTGTCCTCGAGGGTAACATTTAATCCTTGGCCATGATTGGCTGTTAAGAACAAGGTCGAGGAATTGTCATAATCTGTATGTCTTTGTCCTCGAGGGTAACATTTAATCCTTGGCCATGATTGGCTGTTAAGAACAAGGTCGAGGAATTGTCATAATCTGTATGTCTTTGTCCTCGAGGGTAACATTTAATCCTTGGCCATGATTGGCTGTTATGAACAAGGTCGAGGAATTGTCATAATCTGTTTGTCTTTGTCCTCGAGGGTAACATTTAATCCTTGGCCATGATTGGCTGTTAATAACAAGGTCGAGGAATTGTCATAATCTGTATGTCTTTGTCCTCGAGGGTAACATTTAATCCTTGGCCATGATTGGCTGTTAATAACAAGGTCGAGGAATTGTCATAATCTGTATGTCTTTGTCCTCGAGGGTAACATTTAATCCTTGGCCATGATTGGCTGTTATGAACAAGGTCGAGGAATTGTCATAATCTGTATGTCTTTGTCCTCGAGGGTAACATTTAATCCTTGGCCATGATTGGCTGTTAATAACAAGGTCGAGGAATTGTCATAATCTGTATGTCTTTGTCCTCGAGGGTAACATTTAATCCTTGGCCATGATTGGCTGTTAAGAACAAGGTCGAGAAATTGTCATAATCTGTATGTCTTTGTCCTCGAGGGTAACATTTAATCCTTGGCCATGATTGGCTGTTAAGAACAAGGTCGAGGAATTGTCATAATCTGTATGTCTTTGTCCTCGAGGGTAACATTTAATCCTTGGCCATGATTGGCTGTTATGAACAAGGTCGAGGAATTGTCATAATCTGTATGTCTTTGTCCTCGAGGGTAACATTTAATCCTTGGCCATGATTGGCTGTTAAGAACAAGGTCGAGGAATTGTCATAATATTTGGCGATACTTTTCAAGCTTTGCTTATGCTTGTCTCTTAAAGATGCATTCTCACAGAATGACCGTTTCAACATATTTTTTTTTTATTTATTTGTCTTGAAATGAGCCAATTGTTGCGTAAATGTCTGGAAACCAGTGACATAAGACTGCTGACAAAAGATCAGATAGCAGTGTTTTATACTTTCTCTCGAAAATTGATGCTTTATGGCTAAAATAGTTACCAACGCTTTTCGCAATATGAAATATTTGGCAGCTTATCAAACAGTTGAGATATGTTCTATTGTGAGTTATCTTATATGACTGAATTGAAGGGATTGATTGATTGAAAAATCAGCTGATTCTCAGACAAAAATTTAAAACAAAATGTCAAAACGGTCGCTCTGTGAGACAGCAGTTTAAAGAAATATGTCGAGAAATTGTCATAGCCGTTATATCTCGACACCGTCGACAACTTTTAATCCTTGCAATTGTTTGTCAGTAAAGAAAAAGGTCGAGGAATTGTCATAGCTGTTAAATATATGTCTTTGTCGGCATCGTCGTTGTGGAAAATCATAAGCATTGGCCATAACTCAAAAACCGTTCAAACTATTCGAATTGAACTTGGTACACATGTTTTCAAATACATTACGCAAGGCCCATAATTCTGGCTTTAATAATTGACGAGTTATGACTCTTGTTCGTCTCTAAAATTGCATTGATAAAGCTGGCAAACCGTCAGGCAATTTAAGACTTGAAAAGTTGAATATAGTCGAAACTTGCTATGTCGAACCCTGTTATCTCGATGCTCTGGTTTTGTAAAACTTTTTAACGAATGTGTTGGGTAAGGTTATACACTTTATGTATTTTGGTTAAATCGAATGTTCGTTAACTAGAAGTATTTCCCGAGGTCCCAATGCCATCGATATAGCGAGTTTTGACTGTATTGTGTTTAAGGTTATAGGACAGGTTTAAGAATAAAACACAATTTTAAACTACTAACCTGCCACACATTCATACGGAGCTTCTTATATTTGTCTCCCCATGGGTATTGAACTCCTGCAAAGTAATGATTTATAGTTACAGTTTGTGTGTGCCGGGGCAGTTTTTCGCACACCATTGCCACCGAGCAGCGCACTGCACCCTGGTCCTGCTCCCCGCTCACCCCACCCGCCAATATTTTTTATTCCGAAACACAACACGCCATACACCCGCATTGGCATTCTACACAGCACTGGGGATAGTGCCCGGGGCAGGTTTTCGCACACCATTGCCACCGAGCAGCACAGTGCAACACCTGGTCTGCTGCCCCCCGCTCACCCCACCCGCCAATATTTTTTATTCCGAAAAAACCTGCCAATACATACCGCATTGGCATTCTACAGCACTGGGGATGTGCCCGGGGCGGTTTCGCACACCATTGCCACCGAGCAGCGCACTGCACCCTGGTCTGCTGCCCCCGCTCACCCCCATCCGCCAATATTTTTTATTCCGAAAAACACTGCAATAACACCGCATTGGCATTCTACAGCACTGGGGATAGTGCCCGGGGCGTTTTTCGCACACCATTGCCACCGAGCAGCGCACTGCACCCTGGTCTGCTGCCCCCGCTCACCCCACCCGCCAATATTTTTTATTCCGAAAAACACTGCCAATACACCCGCATTGGCATTCTACAGCACTGGGGATAGTGCCCGGGGCGGTTTTCGCACACCATTGCCACCGAGCAGCGCACTGCACCCTGGTCTGCTGCCCCCGCTCACCCCACCCGCCAATATTTTTTATTCCGAAAAACACTGCCAATACACCCGCATTGGCATTCTACAGCACTGGGGATAGTGCCCGGGGCAGTTTTCGCACACCATTGCCACCGAGCAGCGCACTGCACCCTGGTCTGCTGCCCCCGCTCACCCCACCCGCCAATATTTTTTATTCCGAAAAACACTGCCAATACACCCGCATTGGCATTCTACAGCACTGGGGATAGTGCCCGGGGCGGTTTTCGCACACCATTGCCACCGAGCAGCGCACTGCACCCTGGTCTGCTGCCCCCGCTCACCCCACCCGCCAATATTTTTTATTCCGAAAAACACTGCCAATACACCCGCATTGGCATTCTACAGCACTGGGGATAGTGCCCGGGGCGGTTTTCGCACACCATTGCCACCGAGCAGCGCACTGCACCCTGGTCTGCTGCCCCCGCTCACCCCACCCGCCAATATTTTTTATTCCGAAAAACACTGCCAATACACCCGCATTGGCATTCTACAGCACTGGGGATAGTGCCCGGGGCAGTTTTCGCACACCATTGCCACCGAGCAGCGCACTGCACCCTGGTCTGCTGCCCCCGCTCACCCCACCCGCCAATATTTTTTATTCCGAAAAACACTGCCAATACACCCGCATTGGCATTCTACAGCACTGGGGATAGTGCCCGGGGCAGGTTTTCGCACACCATTGCCACCGAGCAGCGCACTGCACCCTGGTCTGCTGCCCCCGCTCACCCCACCCGCCAATATTTTTTATTCCGAAAAACACTGCCAATACACCCGCATTGGCATTCTACAGCACTGGGGATAGTGCCCGGGGCAGTTTTCGCACACCATTGCCACCGAGCAGCGCACTGCACCCTGGTCTGCTGCCCCCGCTCACCCCACCCGCCAATATTTTTTATTCCGAAAAACACTGCCAATACACCCGCATTGGCATTCTACAGCACTGGGGATAGTGCCCGGGGCGGTTTTCGCACACCATTGCCACCGAGCAGCGCACTGCACCCTGGTCTGCTGCCCCCGCTCACCCCACCCGCCAATATTTTTTATTCCGAAAAACACTGCCAATACACCCGCATTGGCATTCTACAGCACTGGGGATAGTGCCCGGGGCGGTTTTCGCACACCATTGCCACCGAGCAGCGCACTGCACCCTGGTCTGCTGCCCCCGCTCACCCCACCCGCCAATATTTTTTATTCCGAAAAACACTGCCAATACACCCGCATTGGCATTCTACAGCACTGGGGATAGTGCCCGGGGCGGTTTTCGCACACCATTGCCACCGAGCAGCGCACTGCACCCTGGTCTGCTGCCCCCGCTCACCCCACCCGCCAATATTTTTTATTCCGAAAAACACTGCCAATACACCCGCATTGGCATTCTACAGCACTGGGGATAGTGCCCGGGGCAGGTTTTCGCACACCATTGCCACCGAGCAGCGCACTGCACCCTGGTCTGCTGCCCCCGCTCACCCCACCCGCCAATATTTTTTATTCCGAAAAACACTGCCAATACACCCGCATTGGCATTCTACAGCACTGGGGATAGTGCCCGGGGCGGTTTTCGCACACCATTGCCACCGAGCAGCGCACTGCACCCTGGTCTGCTGCCCCCGCTCACCCCACCCGCCAATATTTTTTATTCCGAAAAACACTGCCAATACACCCGCATTGGCATTCTACAGCACTGGGGATAGTGCCCGGGGCAGTTTTCGCACACCATTGCCACCGAGCAGCGCACTGCACCCTGGTCTGCTGCCCCCGCTCACCCCACCCGCCAATATTTTTTATTCCGAAAAACACTGCCAATACACCCGCATTGGCATTCTACAGCACTGGGGATAGTGCCCGGGGCGGTTTTCGCACACCATTGCCACCGAGCAGCGCACTGCACCCTGGTCTGCTGCCCCCGCTCACCCCACCCGCCAATATTTTTTATTCCGAAAAACACTGCCAATACACCCGCATTGGCATTCTACAGCACTGGGGATAGTGCCCGGGGCAGTTTTCGCACACCATTGCCACCGAGCAGCGCACTGCACCCTGGTCTGCTGCCCCCGCTCACCCCACCCGCCAATATTTTTTATTCCGAAAAACACTGCCAATACACCCGCATTGGCATTCTACAGCACTTTGTTTACGTACAGCAATGACTAGCAGCACCGGTTTACTCCCTAGTATGACCCCGCTCACCCCACCCGCCAATATGTTTTTTTTTCCCGATTATACTTTTAATATACCCAGAGTTGCATTCTACAACAACGAGGACAGTCCATTTGACAGTTTACGTACAGCACTGACGAGCACTGACGAGCAGCACAGATTTACACCTTTACCCGATCACAAAAAATATGTCGAAATTCAATTTGTATTTGCCTTAATTAGACTATCAATCAATCAATCAATCAATTAATCAATCAACTAACCAATTAATTAAATAGTTAATAAATCAATCGGACAATTTATCAATCTGGTATCTGCTACTCACTTACAAATACAGTTTAAGAATTATGTGTTCCTGTAAACGTTTTTTCCTGAATAATTACTCGCGAAATTAAAAAAACTAATTTGGATTTAAGCTAAGAATCACAGCGGTGAAAACATTTAGTTATAAGGTATTGTATAAAAAAAAATGCAATCCCCAATGCGTAAAAAAACCACCGTCGCGAACTGTTGACTGTTTCCCTGCTGACCGTCTGAAAAGTTATTTCCCTTACTGTTTTGATTGTCTAAGAACGTTTCAAACTGCCGGCGTTAAACGGTAAAAGCTTTATGATATGACCAGTGATGATTATTTAAATTATCAAAACAATTTAATAATGAGATTAATGATAAATTAAATTCGCTCTTGTGTAAGTTAAACCATTTAATGATGCCTTTTCCATGTGATGTTTTTATTGAAATACACAGAGGTTCGAAGGCCAGAATTCTCATAAGAAATAAAATAATTGGACAGCATAAATATAATAATGGATATACATCTTTATTTCAAGATATAGAAGAGCAAAAGTAACCATACAAACGGGCCGATATTAAAGACGTGTAATCAACAACAACAGGCGATGATTTTAACAACGTCAACACGATAATCCATTGTACATACATAGAGGTGATCATTATTCACCAGTCAATTTAAACCACGCTCCCCACCCAGGTCCGTGGTATATCGGGGAAATTGGCCGTGTTTCTACCTTCCAGGTGGCCCCGCAGTGCCGAATGTATGCGGTGTTTTTGTTTTCGCGCCGAAAATAGGGAATGGGCCTTACCTAGGAAGTCCACGGGGTGCGTGGGCATTTGGCGGGGATTTTACCAGTAGTTTGTCTCCGCAGGGTGGTGATTTTAACTGGGACTGGCTGGACCCAAAGTCAAAGTCACCGCTTTTGCCCGGACTTTCAATATAAGTGAAATCAAAAGTTGAAAAGCACACGATATATTTTGTCCTCATTTAAGATACTCATAATTTAAAGCTGCACTCTCACAGATTTGCCATTTTGCCAACTTAATTATATTTTGTCTTGGACTGATCCAATTTAAAGTCAGTTTTCTTGAAACCAGTGATATAAGTCTTCTGACAAAATATCAGATCGCAGTCTTCATATAAACGTTTGAAAATTAATGTTTTTTTGGCTAAAAGCGTTAATTACGCATTTAGAAAAATAACTTTTTCGGCATTAACATCAATTTCGATTTACATATTATGTTCAATCGACTCAAATTTGAAAACTGAGAATGTTAATTTTAAATGAATGCTGATCACTGATGACATATATCATTTGATTTTGATATCCTTGATAATGTCAATTTTAAAGCAGTTTTGTTGTCTTACTTAGTAACTAACAAATTATATGAATTACTTTTCTGAACATTAATAACTGTTGCTAGGCAACAAAATAAATCATCATCCATTTTAGTTATCATCAGCTAGAAATGGAAATTTAGCATAAGATATACCCTGAATTGTAAGTATGAAATCGATATATCTGAGGGACATTATTTTCATTATAAAAATAAAATGCAATTTTATGTACTTGGTTAAGTAAAATATACAACTATACGTTATTCAATTGCATTTTATCTGTGTGCTTTTGTCTTTTAATGATATTACAAAGCTATATATTAAGAAATGCTATTATGTAAGACCGTCTGTATTTAAATATATACAAATGCTGCAAACAAATAATAGAACTGAGCTTATTAAACTATCATGCATGTTTGTTAAAGACTCTCTTAAAGTAAGACCCTCTTTAATTAATGTTAGAGCTTAATATGGTAAAAATTGTTTATCCTCTGACTTAGATAGATTCTAACATTTACAGTATTTGACAAATTTATTGTAACGTATTTACGTATTAACTTTTCTGTTATTTTTTGGTATATATGTTCGTTTTTACTACATTGTTTGTTACTAAGCATAAACGTTGACATTGATAATTATAAACATATGGGTTTTTGACGATGTATATTGTACTTGTCGAAATAAAATGTCTGTCTGTCTATCTATCATTCCGTCCGTCCGTCCGTCCGTCCGTCCGTCCCGTCCCGTCCCGTCCCGTCCGTCAGTCCGTTCGTCCGCCCGAAAGCCCGCCCATCCGTCCGCCAGCCTGTCTGTCTGTCTGTCTGTCAGTATGCTAATGAAGAACAAAGCAGGCTCCCTATCAAGGTGGATTGCATCTAATAAATGAAAATATGAAAACAAACGCTTACAATGGCAGGTTTACACTTAAACTGAACATAAAATATCATACAGAGCTGTTTTTGTCGTGTGTGTGTGTGTGTGTGTGTGTGTGCGTGTGCGTGTGTGCGTGTGTGTGTGTGTGTGTGCTTGCGTGCGTGTGTGCGTGTGCGTGCTCGTGTGCGCGTGCTCGGTTACGCGCGTGCGTGTAGTGTAGTGTATGCACGTGGGTGCGTGGGTGAGATATATATGACAATAACCAAATTGACAGACATATTATGCATTATATCTTACACTGCAGCGGTTGACGTACCGTAAACGTCATTGGCTGATAGCTGGTATTGTATTTGTCAATTTAATGCTGATGTATGTAATGGGTATTAGATTATTTTATCATATAAATACGCTCACTTTGGAAAGTAAAATGGAAAACTGTAAATGCATTCAGATCAGATACGATGAAATTTGCACACGACATAACCTTGGGCTACGGGAGGTTTATATTATCATTACGAAAGATGTCGATGCAGTTCGGAAGTAAAATTACTAAACGTATATAGCTTACGGAAACACACGACACTTACCGAAGATCTACGAAGGTGAAATGAAAATCGTTAGACCGGAAAGGTATCTATCCAGTCGCTAAATCTGACGATTTATTTACTTTTTACTAATAGCCATATACATGTATACTGTCTCCAACTTGCATCTCATCTATATATGGTTTAAATGTAAGCGTGTTTGTGTTTAGTTTATTTAAATAATCTAAAGTGCTTAAGGTGAAAATGTGAAAGAAAACGTTTTTGAAATTTGCAAATGTTGTGTTTAAGAAATGTTAGTTTAATAATTTGTTTACGTATTAAAAATAAAAAATAAACATGTTAATTAAATATAATTGTCCTATTGATATTAAACGGAATACGAAATAGATATAATACCGGCTTAATTTTTGCTATTTCGCAATCGAATAGCAAAATCGATCACCCGATGTTTAAGAGCCTTTAAACATACATTTTGATAGCATAATAAATATCCAGTTCGTACCCGGATAGTTTAAGCAGTCGTGACTGTTTGAACAATTGAATTTCTATTTTTAGGCTTTCGGCTAAAACGGAATACACCGATCAGCTTACCGAATATAGTTTCACAAAAAATGGCGCTTTAGGAAATATTTTAGTGTAAATTGTGATCTAAGAGATATTAATTTTAGTGGTTTACAATTTTGGAATAATGAGTTTCTGGAGTTAAGGAAAAACAAATATTTTTCGGAGGATTTATAATGGATCGAAATCATCGATATCACTTGAAAGGTATGTACAGATTCATCGTCATATGATTGTTTGTCCTAGAAATTGGCATAGATCAGATCAGCCTTAACCGACAAACGCTTATATTAAATACTTGAAGACACAAAATACAAATTAAAGCGATTTTATTTATTTATTAATGCATGAATATATATATTCAGTACAAACATTAACATTGATTTCACATTCAATAATGTTGTGGAAAAAATAACCACTAAGATGTAAAATAAATGTAATTAATTGAACAATATGTTTCAACATAACAAACGATTATGAAAATTGCACTTAAAGCTATAACTGTTTTCGCATAGGTGATTTTAACCACAAACCAACATTTAATAAACATCACATAGTTTAAAATATTTGTAAACTTTTTTCTGTTGTCACTGTTTCGAAACCATTGACGGATATTATAACTTTAAATAAGGACAAGTGCAGATATCCAGTAGAAAATATCGAATAAATAGTTCTTAATACTCTCCTCAGATCGCTATATAGTCGGATTTGATGTATGTTTACATTTGATTTGTAAAGATATTGTTATTTCAGGCTGCCATTAGACCAATTTATTTATTTAGTTAAAAGGTGACCTTTATTTAGTTCGTTGGGTCAAAAAGGGAGTACATGTATTATTTACATGTAGAAGATCTTTAGAAGAAACTGTAATTACTGTAACTGATACATCGACCTGTATCTCTGTATCCAATAAACATATCATTAGGGGACTGACTCAACCAAACGATCGAAGATCTTCAAACACTTTTTCTGACAGATTTATAAGCAATAAACGTCATATGTACAATGAGTATAAATAATTAACAATGGCCAGTTAGTCACTCATAGGTGATTATGCCCCAGCTGTTCTTTAAGTTGCACTCTCACAGATTGACATTTTTGAGCTTTTTCTTTTCTTTTTGTCTCCTAATCAGCTGATTTTGGCATCAGTGCCTTCAATTCAGTCATATATGGTTACTCAAAATAGAACAGATAATATAAGATACCTGACAATAGAACAGATCTCAATTGTTTGGTAAACTGCCGAAAAATACATTTTCCTTAAAGCTTCAGTAACGCTTTTAGCGATAAGGCATCAATTTTCGAACGTATGTATGAAAAACTGCGATCTGCTTTTTAATCAGAATTTTATATACTGGTGTCCAGACATTTACGCAAAGATTTGCTCATTCAAAGACCAACTAAAAAAGTTGTAAAAACATTCAAATTGTGAGAGTGCAGCTTTAATACATTAGTCAAAAAGTGTATTGAATATCAATCCTGGCTGCTTTTTGTAACCAGGAAATGAATTTGATCCACATTTTTCATTACTTTTTTAATATCTTTAAGACGTAGTTGATTAGGTAGTCTGGGACATTTTGACACAAACAAAGTTATAATGTCGAAAGACTTTTCCGAAAAAAAATGTGAATGCTTTTTAATCTATAATCTGATAAAATCTTCTTTTGTTAAATTTGGTCAAATCCTTACTATCCCAAAATGTTGCACCCTGGTTGGTGGCTGTTTTTCTAGGTAACTTCGAGCGCAAACCCAGTACCTTTAAATCAATATAGATCGCTAAAATGACCTTTAGCATATACATAGAGGGTTCAATTTACATTAATTTAAGACTGTTGAGTAGCTGTCTTGCAAAGGTCATCGAACACCGTTCCACCACTCAATTGGTTTAAACTAATTTATTTAAGCTCGATTTTGACGAAAGCTGATAGCTTATAAGATCAATCTCGATTCCGTTTCCTGGGTTGAAATCAGTACTGTGTCCTATTTGAAAGGCCATGAGAATGTATACCTGGTGGGATCGAACCAAAAACCTCATGGGTGGGAGGCGGCCATATATACAACTAAAGCACTCTCGCCCTATGCTAGGTTGTGTAGTTCCATTCCTATCTTGTTTTCAATTTACATTTATCTCTGTCTGTTTGGTAGACCTGATGGTGGTGTAACTCCCTTCCCCCAATCGGAACTCCTCGGCCATTTTTTATCGAAAACAACCTCGGATGTATGCCGGTACATCACTCAAAGCAGTTCGTTTTTTTATTATATAATTAAATAAATGTAGTGTTTTAGCTTATATTTGTTGATCTAGGTTCAAATTTGTTGCCAGTAAGTGTAATATTGCAAACATAATTAAGATTCCCAAGAGTAAAGTCATTAAGTTTAACTGCTAAATTAAATTACTACGCGATTAACTTCCAGCGGACTTTAAACGACCCGATTCCTGACATTCTAAACAGTCCATAAACATCCAAGGTTGTTTTCAATAAAAGATAGCCCGAGGATCTCCGAACGCATCCGAGGTTGTTCCCGATAAAAAAGGCCGAATGCCTTCCCTCCTGAGTACAGAATAATTCAACATTTTCAACCAGAATACTGCATACCGAATAGTATTTCACCCCTTTTCTGGTCTGCATATCAAACAATACATTTTTTGCGTACCTCGTATCACTCTCTTGAGGCCCGTGCTCTCCATAAACAGTGTGTGTATACCACGTGATAAATTGCGTCATAAATGCTACGTCGGAAGGCAATATTTTGATTTGAAAAAGACTTCAAACAAAGATAACTTTACTATTTCTTCAGCATTTTAAATGAAACAAAGCGCAGTCTACGACGCTTACGGAGCCCCACCTTCGGTCTTTTACCAGAGTTTGATTGGGAGTTTAGTTTCTTTAAACACTTCGATAAACTTTTTCACAACACGGCCGTCTGACGGAGCACTGTCAAAACATTGTTTTGGAAACAGATTTGTCGAAGTGTTTAATGAAACTAATTTCTTCATCAAATTTCGGAAATAAAAAATGCGGGGCTCTTTTAGCGGCATAGACTGCCCTTTGTTTCATTTAAAATGGTGTTGTTAAAGAAAAGTTATCTTTGATTTAAGTCTTCATTTTAAGCAAAATGTTGCGTTCCGACATTGCATATATGACGTAATTTATCACGTGGTATACACACACTGATAAAGGTTCTATATACTGCGAAACTAAAATAAGCTTTAATCCAATCTCTCAGTCGGAGCACATCGGCCATTTGCCTTCGTTAACAATCTTGGATATATATTGAAGGTTTACCTTAATTTCAATATAGAAAAGTAAAGTCTTAGGAATATACTCATAAGAATCGTAATGTTTATTGCATTAATAATTATATATCATATCACAGGGAAAAAACTGAGCATAGTAATAAACATTAAACGTTAGAACACTAAAATTAATTCATTAATACCATTATCATTAATTTTGTAACTGCTTTTACAAATGCATCGGTACGTATCCAAGTTTTGTCACTGCTTTTACTTATGCACCGGAACATATCCCAGTTTTGTCACCGCTTTTACTCATTCATCGGCATGTAACTGCTTTTACTAATGCACCGGCATGTACCCCAGTTCTCACTGCTTTTACTTATGCACCGGCACATATCCCAGTTTTGTCACAGCTTTTACTAATGCACAGGCATAAATCCCAGTTTTGTCACACCTTTTACTAATGCACCAGCACGTATCCCAGTTTTGTCACCGATTTTACAAATGCACCGGCAAATCCCAGTTTTGTAACTGTTTTTACTATTGCACCGGCATATCCCAGTTTTGTAACTGCTTTTACTAATGCACCGGCTTGTATCCAAGATTTGTCACTGCTTTTACTTATGCACCGACTTAAATCCCAGTTTTGTAACTGCTTTTACTAATGCACCGGCTTGTATCCAAGATTTGTCACTGCTTTTACTTATGCACCGTAATGTATCCCAGTTTTGTAATTGCTTTTACTAATGAACCGACATATATCCCAATTTTGTAACTACTTTTACTAATGCACCGTTATATATCCAAGTTTTGCAATTGCTTTTACTAATGCACCGGCATATCCCAGTTTTTTAACTGTTTTACTAATGTACCGGCTTATCCCAGTTTTATAATTGCTTTTACTAATGCACCGGCATATCCCAGTTTTGTAAATGCTTTTTCTAATGAACCGGCTTGTATCCGAGTGTTGTTACTGCTTTAAATTATTCACCGGCTTTTATCCCAGTTTTGGATTTGCTTTTACTTTTGCACCGGCTTGTTCCCAGTTGTGTCACTGCTTTTTCTTATGCACTGGCACGTATCCCCGTTTTGTCACCGCTTTTACTTATGTACCGACATGTATCCCAGTTTTGTCACTACTTTTACTTACGCATCGGCATGTATCACAGTTGTTTCACTGCTTTTACTTATGTACCGGCATTTATCCCAGTTTTGTCACTGCTTTTACTTATGCACCGGCACGTACCCCACTTTTGTTACTGCTTTTACTTATGCACTGGCACGTATCCCAGTTTTGTCACCGCTTTTACTTATGTACCGACCTGTATCCAATTTTTGTTACCCCTTTTACTTATGCATCGGCATGTATCCCAGTGTTGTCACTGCTTTTACTTATGTCCCGACATTATCCCAGTTTTGTCACCGCTTTTACTAATGCACCGGCATTTATCCCAGTTTGGTCACTGCTTTTACTAATGCACCGGCACGTACACCTGTTTTGTCACTGCTTTTTCTTATGTACCGACATGTAACCCAGTTTTGTCACCGCTTTTACTAATTCGCCGGCACGTACCCAAGTTTTGTCACTGTTTTTACTAATGTACCGACATGTTTCCCAGTTTTGTCATCGCTTTTACTTATGCACCGGCACGTATCCCACTTGTGTAACTGCTTTTACTTATGCACCGGCATGTGTCCCCGTTTTGTCACTGCTTTTACTAATGCACCGGCACGTACCCCAGTTTTGTCACCACTTTTACTAATGCACCGGCACGTACCACAGTTTTGTCACTGCTTTTACTAATGTACCGACATGTATCCCAGTTTTGTCACCGCTTTTACTTATGCACCGGCATGTATCCCACTTGTGTAACTGTCTTTACGTATGCACCGGGTTGTAACCCAGTTTTGTCACTGTTTTTACTAATGCACCGGCATATATTCCTCGCCGTATGGCGTAGATGACCGAGGAGTTCCGATAGCCACCCTTCAGCACACCGGAGTATTCCACGATATGACTTAAATCATATCTATATAAGTATATCATGTGTTTTCTTTACTCCCCTTTCAGGTGTGCTTCTGGTTGTCTTGCTAGGCACCTCGACTGCATCACCTCCTTCGGTGTCGGTACACCGGGAAAACGACGACACAAACCCGCAACTCGGAGACAATGTCGTTCTTGAGTGTGAAGCTGATGACTTCGATGAAAAGGATGTAAATACAATAAGACTTCTTACATAAATAGTATTTTGATAGGATATTCCAAATTTTAAACAATGGTTTCATCAGTAAAATGTCTTATTTGTTGCTTAAAAATATTGTATGCATCATTTTGATAAAAAAAATCTACAGTTCTTGACACTTAATATGCAAACTTGGTTGCCATGTTAACACCCTAGCTACTAAACTAAGCAACCAACTTTCATATTCTTTGTGATTAAAAAGGTTTAAATTAAACCTTGTGATCGTTATGTATTCCATGTATCGTTGCTATACACAGAGCACGCTATGAGCCAGTAGGTCTCTTACAAAGAGCTAGGGTTTCGCGGCCGGATATCTTGTATCTAAATATTTTGTTTTAATATCTGAATTTGATTGTTTATTCTTTTCTATCCCACGACACTTAATACAGCCAATAGGGCAATGTTTTATAGCCACAGATGTATTTGAAGGTACGACTTAAATGTATAACAGTACGTTGTAAATATTTAGAGGATAATTGTTTGTTTAAGTAAGATGCAATCTTACAATGAACAGACTTTTTTTTCTTTTTATTATAGCTTAAAATTGGAGTTATAAGTCATTTAACTACACTTTTTTAGAAAATATATGCGCCATTTTGAATGCGCACGTAACTTCATTTCGGAAATGATGTCGTTGGAATTGTGTTCGAGCAATAGGGCGCAGACGCTTCATTTTCAGCTGAGAGCAGGCTAAAATGTCAAAACTGTGAAAAACATCAATTGGATATTTTCACTGTTTCAAACAGTGAAATATCATTTAAGTTTACTGATAACTCTTTATAACACCAGAAAAGTGCAAAAGTAAAAGGGCCGCCGCGCCTCCTGTAGGAGACGCGGCGACCCGCTATGTGCTTGTATGGCTGCCTAGTGGCGAAGAGTGTGCAAAGAAATGGAAATATTTTGGTGCCTCGATGAAAATGAAAAACACGTATAGTGATTAAGCTAATCTCATTATTTTTGGTTTTCATTAAATTGCGTAAATTAATTTCATTACGAGTTTTTACACTTTAGATAGAAATTATCTTGATGATTATCACAATACACCATTTTTCAATTATCAAAATTCAATTCATGTATGTATTCCGGCTAATTGAAGTTAACTTCTTAAGCCTGTTAAGCTTAAGAAGTTTCGAGAAATTGGGGCCAGCTATAACTGTATATTTTGGCGCCAGAAGTATACTTACATTTTTGTGTTATAGTTGTAGCATCGCGAAACAAAATAGTTCTATGTTTCAGCTATCGCTATAAAACCAACAGCGGTCGGTGTATTTGACAAGTCACTAGTGTCGTATTGTTATTGTAAAAGCCAGTTGGTACACTAAGGATAACAGAACTGAACAGAACCGAACAGAATTTTTTTTTTTTATTTAAACATAAACAGCTCATCGTCACATCACACAACTATAAAATACAGACACACAATCAATAAATACATACAAAATTAAATAATAACGCATTTTAATTTTTTTGCAGTAAATATATAATATATTTTTTTAGAAAATACTCAAAAAACGTCAACCATGTTACCCAAATAGCAGCGTGAATGATGGTTGATATGAAAGTGAGAATGTTCAATAGATTATTTTACACAGAAATGCGAAAACAATAGAATGAGACGAGTGTGTGTTGCTTAGAAAAGATGGATGACTTGGCTGACGGTAAGGAGTGGCGTGTGTAATGCACCAGTCAATTGTAACCACGCCCCCCTCGGTCCGGTGGTATACCGGGGATAGCGGGAGAAATGGGTCGTGTTTTTACCTTTCAGGTGACCCCGCAGTGCCGAGTGAATGCAGTGGCCATGTCTTCGCGCCAAAATAACGGGGAATGGGCCTTAACTAGGTATCCGGGGTAGCGGGGGCAGTTTTGCAGGTTTTTACCAGCAGTTTGTTTCCGCAGGGCGGGGATTTTACCCGGGATTGGCTAGACCGAAAGTCAAAGTCCCCGCTATTCCCCGGACCAGGGGGGGGGGGGGTGGCGTTGTTACAATTGACTGGCGCATAGCAATACTCAAATAGTTAAAGACAATACGAACCTTACGTTATAACCATGACAAGGGTTGACATCTGCTTGACCAACTACATTGTATTTAAATACATCTCGTCTAGCTTTAGGATAGGCGTCCACATGCAGACGCGAAAGGCATAACATTGGTGCATTTTGTGTTTCAGGTCGTCTTTAAATGGACGTTTAGGAACATGCAAATTGGAAATATGTCCTCCCGGGGGAAATACATGGAAGAGCTGGATAGTTATTACTCACACCTGACTATTCATGACATAGGCCATGCTGACCTGGGACAATATGAATGTTTTGCAAGTAGTAGCGCAAATGGACAGCTGTCGGACAAGTTCAACCTGGATTTCGATTTTAGTAAGTAACAATACTATGTTAACTACAAGTCAGGCCCAGTAGTACACCGCCTACGAATCCTCAGATCATAAGTCAAATGTTAACTTAAACGAGAGACACACAATAAACAAAACAGCGCAGATTGACCCAAGGGCGGGAACCAGGATTTGACCTCAGAGGGGCGTAACTTAGGGGCATAACCTTTTGACTTGCGTTCCTCTCTCAGAACCGTTATTTGTTTAGTTTAAAATGTTGGCAATGGGGTTAAAGTGACTCGCTCATGTTTTTGGACCAAAAAACAATTCCCGATAATGCATCTGAAAAGACTTGTTTTATCATTATATTGCTCTATGACATCGAAATTTCAGAACAAAATACCGTTATAGCATAAAAAGGTATTTGGGTTTAACCCTCGCCGGTAAAGTCAAGAAAAAATTAGAAAAGAGCCGGCTAGTCCACATGGCCACCGGGACTTTAACAATAGTGGTGGTCCAGGAGATGTTGACCTGTCAAGGATAGATTGATAACATCACGCGATAATGTCAATCAAACAATCACGCAACACCGCTGCCGTTATTAATTTTCAATCGCGTTACTAACCCTAATGAAATCGTGGTCTTCAAAGACGATATTTGAGCAAATATCAAATATCAACATTTGCTGAAGGGTTCCAGCTTTTGATATTTTTGTTTTAACACTCCTTATGATTTGCCATACTTTATTTCGTAATTAAAAAAGTGATTTTTACAAACCATGAGCGAGTCACTTTAAAGATGCACTCTCACAGATATACCATTTTTACAACTTTTTTTTTGGTCTTGGAAAGAGCAAGTTTTTGCGTAAATATCTGCAAACCAATGACAAAAGATTGCTGACAAAAGATCAAATCGCAGATTTGCACATTTCCGTTCGAAAATTATTGTTTTATGGCTTAAACCGTTACTCACGTTTTAACTTTAACCGTTTCTAATTGTTGAAGAAAAATGCATAAAACATCATTTTTTGAACAAAAATATAAAAATCTGCAATCTAATTTCTGTCAGCAGTCTTATATAACTGGTTTCCATGGATTCTCGCAAAAATCGGCTGGTTCCAGGACCAAAAATAAAAACAAATATGTCAAAACGTTCAATCTGTGAGAGTGCAGCTTTAAGGTGCATTTTGCAATGGTGCATTTTGGGAGTATGCTATTACTTTTTTTCTCATATACTTAAAAAAGTTAACTTTAACGGTTTTAGGGGGCTGGATCCGCTAGTGCACACGCGTATCAACATATCACTGATCTCACTGAGACCAATAATAATACAGTATCTTCACTTGAAATCCTTGTATGAACAAATCTATGTCCGGTTTGATGGAGAATGTTCTTCGACAGTAATGCAATGTGCAAACATAATTAAGGTTTCCTAGAAACGGCTCAAAGGCTTAGTGTAACCATTCTGAAGGTGAATAAACCCATTCCCACCTTACCCTAAAACATGGGTTATTACACATTTATTGGTCCAAATCTTAAATGCCATCTGTGTCTGTTACTGTCGATCAGGTCAAAGACCAATGGCTTTTGGCCATCATAACCGGCTCAGCCCATTTTCTTTGAAAACGGCCCAAATGTAAATTATCCAATACACAGTGCACATGAAATTTTGCACATGACTGTGGCACCGGAGTAATAAACAGGAATGCTAAGCTTTGGATAAAAATGCCCGACATTACTGGGCCTTTATGCTCATTCTAAAGCATTATATTGATAATTGTGTTATTTTTTGAAAAGGTAAACCAGAAACGTATTAGAAAAGATGTTTTGATCATTTCAATAATAAATCCTCCAGGACTACACAACAGGACATTCTGATCTGAGATCTGATAGCCATAGGGATTAAGATCAATACACAGAAGTTGTGTGCTATACACGGATGGGGGCGGTCACTTATAGAAGGCTTAAAGGACTAGTTTAAGGAATGTTTGGCATGACAATCATCTGCTGTGCATCTCCAGCTAATTGCACTGATGTCAAAGTAGTGTTCAATTTCCTGATTATTTGTTTATTGGCTCAGGGCCATTCAGGGTCCATTTCTAAAATAAAACCTCAAAAACTCCACACCAGGATACACAGATCAGAGATCTGATATTAAGGCAATTAGGCAATTAGATAAGATCAACACACGGAGGTTGTATACAATTCACGGGTTTGTTTTTTGGGGGGTGGGGGGGGGGGTCACTTATAGAAGGCTTAAACTAGGCCTTTTATTAGTATTATGTTGTCACTAATCGATGATACATATTCATTTATCCCGATGAATAACGAAAAAAGGTGACTTCTTGGTCGACGAAATAAAATGCAAGTATCGTATTTATATGTTTGCACATTTAAACTTTATTATACTGCATGTAATTTGCATATAATCAAACTAACTTTTAATTTAACGTTAATTCTGGCGTTAGGTTTGTATTAGTATCTCGATATATTATGGTGGCATACTTCTGCCACCAGATAACCATATAACTAACTAGTTAATTAAGTGGTTAACTAGTTACGAACTAGTTAACCACTTAATTAACTAGTTAGTTGTGTGGTTAACTAGTTACGTAACTAGTTATTTTTTTTAATAAATAAAAATATCATAACGGGAAATAAATGCATGTTAGTGCCTACAACTGACATTCTTGTATTATTTTACCAGCTTAATGTTAAGTGGTTAACTAGTTACGTAACTAGTTAACCACATAATTAACTAATTATATTCATATTATATAGATAAACAGATAGCGATATTATGACATACAAATGAAAGTAATGCATACAATGTACCTAGAGCCTATACCTTTGTTTTCTTCTTAATAGGTCCAGCACTTAACATGAGCAAACGCCAAGTAAACATCGGTGATGACGTAACCATGTCATGCAGACACAATCTGAATCAGGTAGTTGTTCACACGTTCACTGTTTGAAACCAATTGTGTACAATAGGAAATTAATCTTTTTTTATATTTGTCCCTGAAAAGAAATAATGAGATTGTGTTTCTTATTTCAGGGTGAGGAATCACGTGACTTAAAAAGGTTCTTGGTTTTTGCAGTTCTTGGCCAAAATTGCAACTTGCAATATGCAACGCTACAATTTTGGCCATGTTCCATTTAAATACAAGCGAATCAAAAATGTTTCACAAGGTTTGAAGCAGAAAATAGCATTATCTTTAATAGGCCAAGAAATATTTTTATACCTTTTCTGTCAAAAAAGTTATTTAGAAATTAACGTCACTTACTACTTTGTTTACATCGGTTGTGACCCGTGGTGACTAATGTGAGAACCCCTTTGAGTCACGTGATTCCTCACCCTGTATATGTATAATATGAGATGAACATGAGTGAGCAGATACGTGTATAAACAAAAACCTTTTTTTGAAATAACCTGATGGCATTACCTTTACTTATTCGGAGCTCCTCGGCCAGTTTTATCGAAAACAACATCGTGGTACGCTGTTTATCATTAGGCTTTTTTAGTGATTGGTTTATAAGATAGTTCTGGAGACGGAAATGATTGATTGTAGCCTTTCGATTGTAAGTGTATGCACTGAAAAGTGTTGTTGAAAATTTAGAATTAGAGAATTGGAGACTACTGTTAGAGTGACTTCGATTTATCTTTTGTAAAAATGTTTTTCTTTTACCTTAGGTGCAAAAGGTGTAAAGAAATAATGTAATTTGTCGATTTCGAGGCGTATAAAGAAGGCCCGGAGGTCAATAACTCCTTTTAATTTTTGAGCATGCGCATAGAATGGTTGGGTATAAAAGACTAGCCGGACAGGACTAAATCCGGACCAACGAAAATCTCCTAACTGTTACGGAAATCGTTCGGAATTTTTCTAATTTTGTGTTGGTATAAAATGACAGGCCAGACCGGACCAAATTAAAATACGCGTTGCTATGTTTTATAGATATTGAATCTATTACAAAATATATTTTATTATGCCTGTCTGTGCGTCTGTTTGTGCGTCTGTCCGTACGTATGTATGTGCGTCTGTACGTGCGTCTGTATGTGCGGCTGTCTGTGCGCCTGTTAGTATGTCTGTGTGTCTGTATAAATGTCTTATTATTATTATTATTATTATTATTATTATTATTATTATTATTATTATTATTATTATTATTATTGTAACCTTACATAATAACATATATTAATTAATGAATAAAATATATATGAAACATAGCAATGCGTATTTTAATTTGGTCCGGAAATAAAGTAAACTTTCTAACGATTTCCGTAACAGTTTGGAGATTTCAGTTGGTCCGGATTTTACATTCTGATTGAAGAAGCTGAAACAAAGACGGGTATATGTAATTAATGTTTTCTTTTACGGATTGAGTTATTGCGTTGTTTCGTCTATTTGTTGTAAACAGACGGCATGTGAGTACTGAACGTTCACCAGGTCTGACAAGTGGCTTTCCTCCTGGCTCTCCATTTTATTCCCTCTACAATTGCAGCTGCTAATCTGTGGCCAATGTCGTTCGCACCGATAAAAGTGCGATAGTCTGAATGTTAAAAATAGACACTATGTTAACATCCATTTACCCCATTTCAAACTATTCATTTTAAGCTTTAAATTTGCTAGTTCTCAGTGTTTTTTATTAGCACCTGTATATGTTATGAAACTGTGTATAACATGTTCCATATTTCATACTTGAAGGACACATCTGTGTTTCAATACCATATGTTGTTGATTGCATTCTGAATATCATATCACACTCATTTCTAGTCACTTCTTTTTTTAACTTGCATTTATATTGTTTCAAGTTCAAATTTTGAATAAAAGTGCCACTTTTTATATCTCAGTTCATTTCGCCCCATTTTACATTGTGTCCTGACTAACATGACTAGAACAAATTAGCCTTATAGTAATTTATAGTGCCTATTCGTTCTAATTTCAGCACTTCAAAATACACAAAATGCGGCTTTTTTTTATTTTTTTCAAACAAAGTTCTCATTACAAAACGTTTCAATGTATATTACTCAAAATCTGTCTTAAAGTAAAATAAAGCTTAAAGATGTCCTGCATTATTTGAATACGATTTGTCAACTCATCCATGTTTGCATTATATATATGTAATACAACGAACCTAGACTGATTAAAATTTCCATGTGTCAGTACTGAAACTGCCCATTTCGCACCCCCTAAAAAACACTAACTGTACATTGCTATGGATCGATTTAGAGCGAGCCTTTTTTGCTGTCTCCTACAGCAATTGTGTACTTGTATCATTAGACGCGGCCTGGAGATACATGTTTGCAATTGTCAATGGGGAAGTGTATACGGATAAATTTTAGTTATGAAAAAAAGATTTGTTAATGATATCAACTCTTATTCAACTTTACTTAAAATGTGTCGTCAGTAACCGTTTTGATGCATGTAAAACTTCCAAAACGTCACATAAAACGAATAAGCCTAATGAAAGTTCAAAGCGTAATTTACACGATTTAAAACAAACATTAATGAATAAAAGTAGGCCGAAAAGGATCAGGCCGAAATGATATCTCGGCCGAATCGACCCGACACCAATATTTTTATCGGTGATAATGCAAGGTACCAGTCTAAATAATTTACGCATGCCGGAGACGACCGAGTAACTACTATCTAGAAAGTTGATTAAACCGTCATAGTTCGGCTATGCCCTTGTTTGTTCGGAATGTTAACAATTGTATATATTGTCACATGACTTTATTGAGCCAATTGGGTATCAATATTTTTCACGTGATTAGGTCCAATCTGGAACACACTAGAGACATTATGTTTGGTCTAATATTCATGAAACTTAATCAGAACGTTTCATGAAAATCAATAGATTTATATTAATATTCAATAAAACCCATTCAGCCGCGTCTTTGATGCCTAACATCAATATTCGTTTTGTTATTTAAATGTAGTGTTTTGGAGTTGAATTTGTTGATCTATGTTTAAATTGATTGCCAGTGAAGTGTATTATTGTAAACATAGTTTTGATTCCCAAGTGTTAAGTCATAAAGTTTTAATGTTAAATAAAATAACTACGCGATCAACATATGCTTGCAGTGAACTTAAACGTACCGCTTTTTTAGTATGTAAAACATCCTTATACATCCGAGGTTGTTTTCGGGAAGTTCGGCCTAGGGATTTTTCGATAAAAATGGCCGAGGACTTCCGAATGCTTGCCTCGTACTTAAAGATCATGTTTTATGTTATAGCCATATATCTTTGAACAATATTTCATATTTGTATTTATGCTTTTATTATTTTGTGTGACGATATTTGTTTCAGGGGGATTGGAAATTCGAGGACAAAAGAGGTATTATTATTTCGTCGGCTGAATACATTCAGCGATTTGTAAACCATGTGACAAGCTTGGGCGCACCTGAATATATGAAGAACATAGCGCTGAAAAATGTAACTCTGGGGCAGAGTGGAAACTACAGTTGTTTCAATAAAAACGGCCAGGGAAAGGAAGCTAAAACTGCATTAGACGTCCTTGGTAAACACAACTTTATGATTAGTTCAAGGGAAATAACTCTCTCTTTTCTTTTTCAATTTTTTAAAGGGTTTTAAAGCTTCACTCTCACAGATTGATTGTTTTCATAACTTATTTTTACTTTTTTTGTCTTAGAATATTCTACGTTTTGCGTTTATGTCTGGAAACCAGTAATATAAGACTGCTGACAAAAGAGCAGATTGCAGTTTTCATATTGTCGTTTGAAAATTGATGTTTTACGGGTAAAAGCGTTACTATAGCTTTAAGAAAACTAAAATTTTCGGCAGTTTACTAAACAGTTGACATCTGTCCTATTGTCAGGTATCTTATATGACTGAATTGAAGGCACATGTGCAAAAATCAGCTGATTCTAAGACACAAAAAATATGTCAAAGATGTCAATTTGTGAGAGTGCTGAGCTTTTAATGTGAATATAAAGTTTGAACGATGACAACCAGTATGTTTATCTACAGACAATTCTCATTGTTTAATCTGCCGGTGTCACTATTTACCTTCAGGTTTTCACTTTTTGAAACATATTACAGATATATTTTGTAAAACGTTTTCTGGAAACAACGTGTAGAGGACTTAAGTTCTATTACACATTTGAATGAATTACAGCAACACCATTAAATCATGACTTCAGTACATGTATGTGTCAGTAAGATCAAAACTGCCGTCCGAGTACAGCGGTGTCGTGTTGAAAAATGTGCTGCGGGGTATTTAATTGAAAATACATGTAAAAGGAGCGATTTCGCAATCTCTTACGCAGAAATATTTGACATAAATGTATTCAGTCTTTTTGTTGACATTGCAGGAATGGAGATCAATTGCGATATAAGCCAGGGCGTTATGGTTTTCACTGAGGGTATTGATGCTAAAATTGTTTGCACTGTCCATGCAAATCCGGAAATTGAAGGAGACCCTGGTGTTAGCTTGACATGGAGATCTAGTGTTGATGACGGCTCGTTTGACAATATACCAAGCGATGTGTAAGTAATTTATGATGACACAGAGGTGACATCCGCAACACTTTAGTTATATTTTGTTCACAACAAAGTAACATGTGGCGGAACCTGAGTAACTTGGGGCAACGACTTGATAAGTTGTGGCAACAGGTTACTAAGTTGTGGTCTCAATTAGTAAGTTGTGGCCTCAAGTAACAAAGTTGTGGCCAGAAGCTACTAAGTTCTGGCCACAATATAAATAAAGTGTTGCGGAAGTCGCCTCTGTGCCACCGTAGTAATAAGAGGTTAAAGTAATTCACAGAAACAGTTTGGTAGTGTACTCATAAAATATTATCTCGTTTTTTTTTGTTGTGAAAAAATACGTTTCAGTGTTACTTAAATTTTTTTAATATAAGCTTACTTAAAACAAACGTTTTGATATCCCAAAAGCATATTCCATTATATTTCTATTTGATACTTGATCGTTTAATTGAACCTAACTGATACAAAGCCTATATATGGCGTATGCACAAACAAAAACTATAAGATTTTGGTTTTCAGTTGCAGTGTAGGTATGAAGCCAGGACTCCCTTTAACTTGGACCCTAACAATAGATATAAAAGGGAAATATGTGTATCGGCTAGACAACAAACGCATTAAAATCCAAATCAAGGACCAATACGTATATATCAATATACAAATACGTAAGTACCTGCTATGTTCTGGTCTGCCACAGACATCGGACTGTGCTGTTCTTCATAAGACATCTTATGTTTTGCCCTATCTTAACGCTGCACTCTCACAGATTGACAGTTTTGAATCTTTTTTGAATTTTTTGTCTCAGAATCAGCTGATTTTGGTATCAATGCCTTCGATACAGTCATTTAAGATAATTTACTTTAGAATAGATCTCAATTGTTTGGCAAACTGTCGATAAATCCATTTTTCTAAAATAGTTAGTAACGATTTGAGCCATAAAACTGCAATCTTCGAATATAAATATGAAAAACTACAATCTGACCTGAAGTTTGCAACCTTGTATCATTAGTTTCAAGACATTAACGCAAAAATTTGCAAATTCCAAGACGAACATAAAAAGGTTGTCAAAATTTTCAATCTATGAGATTGCAGCTTTAAGTCAGTTTCCTAATGAAATCAAAACTCACTGTTCGTATTCTATAAAACATATTATTAGGCCAAAAAAATGTTTGTTTAGGGTAACCTATTAAAATTTCTAGGTAGGGTAGGTAGGGATTTTTTTTTTCAAAATCTCGTAAGTTCAGAGTGATTTCTTGCACATGGCAGTCTTTCATACATTGCTGTCTTTGCCTGACTTTGTTTTATCATATAAACAATAATTCTGATTAAAATCTATCTATTTATCCGCCCTTCGTAACTCTCTATTCGCTAACGAATATTTTTTTTGCTCAGAAACGGAAAAAAAATAGTTAGGGTCGGCGCATTTTTATAGGTATGGTCGGGTTACCCGAAACAGACATATTTTTTTAAGGCCTTATCTGAAATATTTATTTTCATTATTGTAGTGATTTATCGAAATGACATATTGTTTATGCAATATAGTTTAACAGTTTAAATATCCATTGAGCTCCCTGTTTCACTGACTGTTTTAAGTCGGCAGCCCTATCATGTAGTGATAAATGATAGTATAATGCTTATGCCTGTCTGTGTTGTATTTTTACGAAACAATGTTGCAAGTGTCTGTTAGGCCAGGAACTGATGAAACTAAACACGGTTTTGACTACTGACCTTAGTTGGTATTCAATTTCTGAACATAAGTAAATCTTATGGTCATACATCATTGACTTCATTCATTCTATTGGTCAGTTATCAATAACAAATAATCCGATTAGCTACATCGTTCTTACATCCATCTAAGACTTAAATGTAATACCAGCTCTGGTCCCAGTTTCTATTGTACTAGTATCAATGCATTTGAAAAAATGAGACGTTCTTCGGCATCAACCTAACATGTAGTATAACCAGTTTTGCTAATGCGAGTAAGTCCTGCGTGTACGTAAAAGGGATGCAGGTAATTAAAGGCCAAAGTTTCGACAGCTTTAATATCAAAGATGCACTTTTACTACCAAATAAGATGTACCACAATTAATACAATTGCTTGAATTTACCCAAAAGGATGAATAAATATCGAAAACAGTTGTTCTTATGAAGGATACTGAGAAAGGTGCAGAAAACACGGTATTTCTTCCTTATGAGAGGATAAGTTGATCACTGTAAATCTTTAAGAACCCACCAGTCATTTAATTTGTGTGCGTTTTCAGCTATATAATACACGGCTACAATCTTGTAATCAGTTATTATTATTTTCCATAATTGCATTATTTAGTAATTAGTATTAAGTAGTTACAGGTTTATCACTCAACATGAATGTTTGTTAGACAGTTGTATGTATTAAATTTAAATAAGAGTGTCTCTAAGATTCAAAACTACAGTTGCTTGAAATTCTATGTGTGTGCACTTTCAGAGAAACCCTGTCAACAGTCGTGTGGGCCAAATACGAAGTGTGACATGAAAGGGCAATGTTCGTGTACGCCCGGATTTCGTCCCAGCCCTGTCGGTATCGGCACAGGATGTGTTCCAGAAGGAAATGGTAAGATACATATAAGTAAATATTTACTTAGTGACCAGTTTAAGTATAAGTATGCTTATATTTTTTTTCTATTGAATTTATACATTGAATATCGCAATGAAAAACATAAAGGATGATTCGGTTATTATATTTTGTTTTTATTTCTTTTTAAATACGAGTTATCTATGGTGCTTTTCTAGCAGTAGTATATCTGTTTTTCTAATTCGTCCAAATTTCCTCTCCGTATATGGAGTATAATTTTTTATAAGTCTTTTTTTATTTTTATACACTACGCACATAACTAAACATAGGTATGATAGTATTGTTTATTTCTTATGCCTTAAAATGCTGTAGTAATGTGAAAATAATAATCCATAATAACATGTGACAATTTTTAAAAAAAGCACAATATCGAATTATACCGTTCACAAATGTATATGTAACAATTAAAAAATACATTTTCTTTTTATTGTAGTATTGTGTCGACACTGTATTTTTTTCCTTATGTTTATTCTGTTGCTCAAGATCTATGTATAGATTAAAATGTCACTAGCCCATAGGGTGGGGAATCACGTGACTTCAAATGGGATTTTTACGTGGGTCACCACGGGTCAAAACCGATGTAAACAAACAAGTTAGTGACGTTAATTTTTTAAGACATTTATTTGACAAAAATGATATCAAAATATTTCTTAGCCTTAAAAAGTTCATATTCTGCTTCTACACGATGCAATCTTTGGCCATAATTTCACTGTGATAGAATTTTGTAGAACGATGAGGATACGCTGTGTGGGCCGTGAAAATTCGGCCAAGAATTGCATCGTTAAGATACAAGCAATTGTAAAATATTCCACACGTGTAGATCAGAAAAAAAACCACATACTTTTAAGTGCTATTTTTCATAACTTTTCAGTCTAAAAAAATATTAAGAAATTATCGTCACGTATTTGTTTGTTTATATCAGTTTTGACCCGTGTTGACATATGTGTGAACCCCATTGAAGACTGTCCAATATGTTTGATATGTTTCTGATGTTCACAGTGCATCTTGTATTGTTTCGTGTTTTTTTTCTGTTTGTTCATCTTGATTTGTTTTGTGTCGGTGGCCAACAACAGATTTTGATATTATCAAATAACCAAAATTTACATCTTATATATAGGACGAAAGCCTCCAGGTTGGTGGGTTAGCTTAAAATCACCCGGAATAAATTAGTTGCTCACTTTCTGTTGTTTAAAAATTTGGACTATCTATTAGCAAACTGTAGGAATGAAATTTGTATTTGTTAACTACTGACGTTATGTCTGAACAACGAGTACTTGTTGTATTACGACATAATGTTTAAACAAAAAGATTTGTTGTATTCTTAAGTTATGTCTGAACAACGAGTATTTGCAATATTATGACATAATGTCTGAACAACGAGTATTTGTTGTATTCTGACGTTATGTCTGAACAACGAGTATTTGTTGTATTCTGACGTTATGTCTGAACAACGAGTATTTGTTGTATCTGACGTAATTTCTGAACAATGAGTAATTGTTGTAATCTGAAGTTATGGCCGAACAACGAAAATTTGTTGTTTATCGATGTAATGTTTAACCACGAGTATTTGTTGTATTCTGACGTAATTTATGAACAACGAGTATTTGTTGTATTCTGACGTTATGTCTGAACAACGAGTAATTGTTATATTCTTACGAATTTTCTGAACAACAAGATATATTACGATGTCATTCATAACAATGATTGTTTAAGAAAAAATATGTTTGCTAATAGAAAGACTGTCTTTTTGTTTCACGAAATTCCTTCATACCCCGGTGTTCCATGTTGTTCTCCAACTCCCACATATTAAACCAACTGTGTGGTGGTAGACTAAATTTAAAACGCGACAAGCAGAAATGAGTCTAGTAAAGATGACGTCAGCAAACGCTCTGACGTCATAGATTCGTGTTATTGAAAATGACAGGGGTCCTTACGAAAATATTCTTGGATGTTTTAAAGTGTAATTTATCATTATTTTTGTGAAAAAAAAAAACCAACAAATTTTGTAAAATGCCATAACCTGATTGTTGAAAAAACAGAAACACGATATGTCCCATTTTTGCTTGTCGCGGTTTTAGTTATTAAAGTTAAGATTATGTTGTATGTAAGTGATATTGGCTTGGCCCCAAATTCTCGAAAACTCTTAAGCATAACATGCTTAAGTAGCTTATTAAAATTATCCGCAACTTTCTTGCTTTATCTTGATTTTACTAGATAATTCGTTTATCGTGATTATCACAAAGATAACTTTAGATGTATAATAATACCAAAGTTATACCAAAAAGTCAAAATAGTAAGCTAAGCTTAATGCTAATATAAGGGTCTTAAAGCTGCACTCTCACAGATTTACCGTTTTGACAACTGTTTTATGTTTTGTCTTGGAACGAGCAAACTTTTGCGTAAATATCTGCAAACCAGTGATTTAAGACTGCTGACAAAAGATCAGATCACAGAGTTTCACATTTCCGCTATAAAATTAATGTCTTAATTTATGTCTTAAAGCGTTACTAACGGTTAAAAAAAATGCATTAAACATCAAGTTCTAAACTTAAATATGGAACTCACCGGTCTGATTTTTGTTAAGGAGTTCCATGCAATTTTGAATGAATTGGCTCGTTTTAAAACAAAAAAATATAAAAAATGTCAAAACGTTAAATCTGTGAGAGTGCAGCTTTAAGAAGTTTCGAGAAATTGAGGCTTGGGCCGTATCAAAAAACCGACTTAGATCTAACTTAAGTTGAAGAGTAGAATCAATATGGGTGGTTTGATTGGACTGTAGTAATAACTGTGGGGTGTTATTCAATATGCAAATTAAGTTCATCTTAGGGTCATGCATCATTGACTTTATTCACTCAATTGGTCAGTCTTTTAAAACAAGTGATCCGATTAGCTATATCGTTCTTGGATTCCAATTAAGACCAATATTAAATACCAGCCCTGTTCAATAGACTGAATGTATATCCAAGGATAAGGATAATAATTATTAGACTGAATACTGTCTCTGCTCCTTTAGCCAACCCTTGATTGTAGATGTAAATGTGTATTAATGTTGAGTTGACATGCGCTATATTATTTTTATTGTCTACGTCTGTACTTTTTTATTTTATTCGTTTGGGTGACTTAAGAGGAAAATGGCACGTTCAGTTATATTTCATGTATTGCATTTTACTGTAATAATGTTAACAATGCTGTATACTTGTTTGTGTAAGTTTTCGAAACAGATTATATATACATGCAATGTGTAACAGACATACATAAGTCATATAAGTGTTCACGCGTATTCCTCCGCGCAGATTGGATCACCGATAAGATTTACATTTAATCATTTAGAAATCCTCTGAGTCAAACAACCAACTGGTTCTATGGTATAATTAGATGGCATAAACTAAAATTTTAATGATTAAGAATGGGAGGAGTGAGCGTAGCAAACGAGTCCTTCCTAATCATTTAGATTTTAATTCAGGTCATTTAACTGACATAAAATACAACCTCATTGGCTGACGCACTGTCAACGCAAAGTCTGACGCAGAGATTGTGTATCGGATAGGTGGCAGTAGGCGGGCCTTAAACACCCGTGAAAGTTGAAATACTTAATGATTAAGCCTTGTACTAAATGATTCATTGGCTGTCAATGTAGGTTGTATAATAATAAGAGGTAATTTAGAAGCTGCCGCATGCGGGATGGCTAGCGTAGAGGCGTAGAGGCATTCGCGGTCACACTAAGAAAGTTTCTTTTCATTTTGCAAGTAATTGGTCATTTGTATTTTACTATTTATTCGGCATAACACGGGCGCAACTCGGCTGCCGAATTAATTGTTAAGTAACGCAAAAAATGTTTTTTTTCTAAGAGCTCACAAATTTAAAACTTTGTACTTTGTACAGAGAGTACGACACCAGGTAAGATTTAAGCACCACTAAAACCTGAAGTTTAACAAAGCTTGTTCGCAATTAATTGGCTTTATCAAAACCTAACTCGGATGGATGAAAGTTTCTATTTCATTACATAATACACATATGTACGAGGTAAGCTTACCAAAGTAACGGTTAACAAAAGGCTTCGAATGTATACTTTCTAAGAAATGCCTTCTTCCCCCAAGTACGCCCCTTCAGATGTCGATCCTGAATCTGCCCCAGAATTTTCTGAGGAAGGAAACAGTTCTACACAAACATTCACTTACTGGACACAAATAGATTATAAAAAGAAAGTTAAAAATATACTTTTTTCTATATTATTAAACAGTAAACTGTTGAAGGTATCGATTTATTCAGAGTTCAAAAAACATTTTGCGGTTGGTTCCCTGCTTGCAGTGAATACGTTACGATGTAATAGGGATACAGAAACAGCAGTTTCTTGTTGATAATCACACATTAATTTGAAGGGAATGAACACGTGCTTTGGTGTCATATGACCTGTAAAATCATTCGGAACTCCTCGGCCATTTTTTCAAAAACAACCTCGGATGTATGCCGGTACATCTGTTGAAGTAGTCCGTGTTTTTTTTTAATAAAAGCATTAATTAAATGTAGTGTTTAAGAGTTGTCTTCATTGCTCTCAGTTTAAATTGATTGCCAGTGAAGTGAATTATTGTAAACATAATTACGATTCCCAAGAGTTAAGTCATAAAATTTAACTACTAAATAAGATTACTACGCGATCTATTTGCAGCGGACTTAAACGTACCACTTTTTAAGTATGTAAACCGTCCATATACATCCGAGGTTGTTTTTGAAAATAATGGCCGAGGAGCTCCGAATGCTGTAAAATATAGTGACATTTAACATAAAAGTTTGTTTTTTCTTTAACTGTATCAAAGGGGTCACTCCTATCAACGAATTCGTAGTTATTTTATGCAAGATCATTGGTAGGAGTAAATCCTTGGCTAAATCTTAAAAAAAAAATAATATTTTAGGTTAAATGTCACTAATTCTTTACAGGTCATATGACACGAACGTATGAGTTCATTCCCTTCAAATATATGTGGATAATCATAGTTAACAATTGTTGTCTGTCGTCCAACAAAAAATATTGCCTTAGTTTCTCTTATCGATTGTGCATCGACTGTCGATACAAAGATTATTACGTTTCAGGTCTTCTTTTCTATTTCACGTCTACTTAACAAACGGCGATGGTTGTTCATTTGCATCAAAATCATTCTTAAATTACTTGAGGAAGATAATGAGATATTTGTTGACATTACAAACAACGTATAAATGGTTAAATATTTTTTGTATACATTTACATAAATAAATTGACCTGGAGCGTCGCAACCTTTAATCAGCTTAGTGTTTGAGATTATATGTTGTCTACTGACCAAGTCACTTTTTATATCTACCAATGTAACTGATTGAAATAAAAACAGCTGAATACATATATATAAAACTTCATTTAAGGCAGATTCGAAAATAACTGCTATCCCGTTGTGCAAAATATAATTTCGAACACTTAATAATAAAAATAATAATAAAATAATGATATTAATAGTAATAATAATAATAATAATAATAATAATAATAATAATAATAATAATAATAATTGTAATAATAATAATGTAATGCATATATGTGTTATTCATATAAGGGAAACATTATATCATTATACTCGAATTCTAGTTCAAATTATTTTATACATACAGAGTGGTTTGCCGTGGTCTCGTGCATAAGAGCGTGGTCGTGCAGTAAGGCAATGTTTAGTATATATGACCTCTCTTGTGTACCAAAAAGAATTTAACATGTCTAATTTCGCCTAGAACGTTGGATCGCTGACTATATTTTGTAGAACAAGTTGACACTGACAAATTATGCCCCAGTCAATTGTAACCACTGCCCCCAAGGTCCGGGGGTATACCGGGGATAGCCGGGGAAATGGGCCGTGTTTTTACCTTCCCGGTGGCCCCGCAGTGCCATGTGAATGTGGTGGTTTTGTATTCGCGCCAAATATAGCGGGGAATGTGCCTTACTTGGGGTCCCTGGGGTGCAGGGGAATTTGGCGAGGATTTATCCATCAGTTCGTCCCCACAGGGCGGGGATTTTACCCGGGCTTGGCGGGAACGAAAGTCAAAGTCCCCGCTATTCTCTGGACCTCGAGGGGCCGTGGTTACATTTGACTGGTGCATTATCGTTATTATGTATATTTAGTTAATCCGATATATAAAGCAATTTAAGAGATTATATTGGCTGAAAATGTAGGTTATAATCTTAAAATTGTTTTAAGCTGCACTCTCACAGATGGAACGTTTTGATAGCTATTTTATTTTTGTCTTGGAACGAGCCAATTTTTGCGAAAATCTACAGAAACCAGTTATTTAAGACTGCTGACAAAAAATTAGATCGCAGATTTTTATATTTAAGTACAAAAATGATGTTTTATGTTTTTTTCTTAAACCGTTAATAACGGTTTAAGTCACAAAACATTAATTTCGATCGGAAATATGAAAATCTACGATCTGATTTTTTGTTAGCAATCTTATATCATTGGTTTGCAGATATTTACGCAAAAAAATTGTTCTTTCCAAGACAAAAAATAAAAAAAAGTTGTTAAAATGGTCAATCTCTGAGAGTGCAGCTTTAATGTTGCGACATAAAAATTTAGCACACTAAATGCGTATGTAATGTAATCATGGTTTGTCAGGGCGATCCGAATCGGACGAAGAGGACGATGGTATGATTACGGATTTTTATTTTAACATTATACGCACATCGTTCACTTATTCAAATATGTTTTCTCATCTCCAGAACGGTAATGTTTTCCCTTTTCTGTTTCGTATTAGCCGCACCTTGCTATGTTGTTTTGTTTGCTTTGCATGGTCGAATATATAACAAACATGGGATTATGTTAATATGTAGCAAGAAATAACCCTTATTATAAGAATCATGTATGTGAAACATGTAGTTGCAGAGTTTAATATTTCTCATAAAAAAAAAAAAAGTATAAAATCTTTTCGTCCTACTTCTTTGTTATTTTGATATAGAAATCTTTAACCCATTTTCTTAAACTTTGTGTAACCGTGTCTTTGTTGTGTATATAGCGGCTCTTTTGATGTCTAGCTATAGAGCTAGCTTTTATAGCGACGCGGTAGTGTCCGCCAGCAGAGCGAGATGTCGTGGTTCGAACCCCGACAGGAGCACATAACAATTTTTGCAGTCTGTTACATTTGTTTGGCATTAACATACATTTTGATAAGTGTGTCAAAAAAAGTAATTGAATTAAGGGATGCAGCATGTAAGAAAAATGTTATTACAGTCGAACTCCGAATGCTCGATCTCCCAGGGACCGACACAAATACATCGTGCCTCGAAAACATCGAGCCAAACGGGATTGTTTACCTTCAGTTTTAATAAATCGGTCCTTTACATCTAGTTCGAGCCAACACATGTATCGAGCCAAGCGAGTTCGAGCCAACGGGGTTCAACTGTATTATATAACACACAGCATCACACATTATATAAATCCAGTGCACTATAATCGTATTATTTATCTAGCACAGTCTTATGACGTAATCATATCGCCTTGGGTATTCCATGTTAGCATGCAATAAAGTCATTTACGATATAATCTACTGGAAAAAAGAAACTGCATGATACAAAATGTGTCCAAAATAACTGGCAAATACTTCGATCGTTAAATAAATGTAACTGTGTTATAGAAAAGTACTTATTGGAAGAGTATTGTTTCAAATGGCTATTTTTTTTTTAATTATTTAAGAGTATTAAACAGTATATGTTTGGCCTCACAATTTCTTTTGTTTTTTTGTCGGAATTCATTGCCATTGTTAAGAAAACGTTTTTTTTCTTTCAAAAAATAATTACAGGTATGAAAAAAAAATGAAATACGATGTTTGTCGGGTGATCTTCTGGAATGTATCACTTCTCGTTGTTGGAATTAGGTCTCGTGTGATATAGACTTTACATACGTAAGCAACTAAAGTGATTCAACTCCACAGATCAACCGAATATCTGCATTTAAGCGGCTGTACACCAGATTGGCACCAAAAAAGGTTTTTTTTCTCTGTAACGAATCTTAAGACAATTATTTAATAAAATGTTTTACTCGTTGATATCATAAGTGTTAAAAAGAATACCATAATTAAAAAAAATGGTGTCGGTTTTCGACAATTTTTTTTCGCTATTTCATCTTATGGAGTACAGTCCCTTTAAGATTCGGCATAACATGATCGCATTAGAATAATGGTCTGATAGGACACAAAGTCAGGTCTATTTCAATGGCATTAGACTAAAAGTATATTCTAATTTATGGTATTAGACAAAACGTAGAGCCCAATGGCATAATCTAGAGTCTCATTTGGGAAAAACACGGGGTCTGGTTTGATGGCACAAAAAGAGTCTTAAATTGATATGTTATAATGTAATAATAAAAATATGTGTTTATCAATACACGATAAAACCAATTTCAGGAGATGAGTGGGGTATGTCAGGTGGACAGGGTGGTGATAAGGACAAGGACAAGGACGATGATGCCGTGGTCGTTCGACACACCTCCGTGGCCACAATCGTGGGCTCAACCTTCGGAGCGTTGGCTATGGTACTCCTTGTCCTGCTGTTGTATATATGCTATCGTCGGTGGAAGAAAAAGGCGGACACGCAAAAGGTTTGTTCCCTATTATTCATTTGTAGATACGACCATGGTCGTTAAACAAATATCAGAGGTTCAGTCACGGCGTGGTTTAACCCTTGGAGCGTTGGCTGTTCTAATTGGAAATATATTATATCGTCAGCGGAAGAATGCAAAAGGTTGGTTCCCAATAATTCACTTGTAGATACGACCGTAGTCGTTTTAAAACAAATATCGGTGTTTTAGTCGTGGGTTCAACCCTAAAGTTTAGCTGTAGTTTTAATTGTTTTGATTGGATGTATATGATATCGTCACAGGAAAAAAGCTAAAACAAAAAAACAAGGTCATACGCCATGGCCGTTTTAAAAGAATGGGTTTAACCCGCGGGATGATGGCCATGGTATTACTTGTTCTACTGAGGTACAGTCGAACCCCATTGACTCGAACTCGCTTGGCTCGATTTCCTCATTGACTTGAACTGGATGAAGAGAATATTAAAGCATTCTAGCACATTTGATATAACCGAAATACAAAAAGTGTATAACTTAACCAAACACATTCGAAAATAGTTCGGCATAACCAGAACATCGAGATAACATAGTTCGGCATAACGAGATTCGACCTTATATCTCAGCTATGGTGTTACTTCAACTACTGAAGTTTAAACAAGTTACTAGTAAAGTGATTGACACCTATGGATTTAGGTTTTGATAATAATGAGTTCGGGAAGAATGTCTAAGGAAGTTCAACCATTATTTCCAGATAAACGGTGGCACCTACACAGACCCTAGCGCTCTGTACCAGTATGAGTACCACTCGGAGGCGAACCTGATGAAAGACAACCCAGCCTTCACGAACCCCGCGTACGGCCAGATGCCCAAACAAGTCGCTAGGAAAGAGGTATACAAAGAGAAATGTAACGATATGTATACTTCATCAGACTATGAATAAATCCAGAGTGAAAACCAAGAATGGCAATTCTATGTTAAAGATGCACTCTTACTCCCAAATAATGCACCAGTCAATTGTAACCACGGCCCCCAGGTCCGGAGCTATACCGGGGATAGCCGGGGAAATGGGCCGTTTTTTTACCCTTCAGGTGGTCCCGCAGTGCCGGGTGAATGCGGTGATTTTGCCTTCGCGCAAAATATAGCGGGAAATGGGCCTTACCTAGGGTCCCTTGGGTGCGGGGGCATTTGGCGGGGATTTTACTTTCAGTTTGTCCCCGCAGAGCGGGGATTTTACCCGGGGTTGGCTGGACCGAAAGTCAAAGTCCCCGCTATTCCCCGGACCTGGGGTAGGGTGCGTGGTTACAATTGACTGGTGCAAAAGATATACCACAATAATACCACTGTTTTAATTTACTATTCTCGTACACCAGAGTGATGATGCTATGTGTACCACAGATTTATCACGATCGAACCTCTGATGAATGTGAATGTACATTACCTAAAAGGATGAATACATATCAAAAATAATGGTTCTTATGAAGGAGACCGTGTTTAATTTGAAAGAAAGGTGCAGAAAACACAATATTTCTACATTATGAGACGATAGTTGATCACTGTAATTCTTTTTAGCACTCACCAGTCATTTACTATTTGTGTGTTTTCAGCTATGAAATACACGATTACAATTTTGTTATCAGTAATTAATGTTTTCTATTAATGCATTTAGTGAGTAGTAAAAGGTTCATCATTCAAAATTTATAATTGTTATACATGTATATGTATTTTTTTTAAATGCGAGTATCACTTTAACTATATCCCATGAACAAAACAAATTCACGTTCCATGAGAGTGAAGGCGCCTGTAACAACATACCTATGTTTTACAAAACTTACCAACTTCATACTGTTGGTACCAATGTTTCTAATACTGTTAGCATTAAATACTACATGTCGATCATGAAGTTTTGGATATTAATAACAGATCGTGTATTCGACGATATGTCAAACAAACTTAAGATATAAGAAATAAATACAAATGAATATACTTGTTTAAAAATTTGGCTTTACTTTTGATTACAGAACACATATGTTAGTCTGCGGAAGGACGAGCTGGAATTTCCCCGGGAGAACCTCCAGCTTGGTGTGGACCTGGGCCAGGGCCGCTTTGGGAAGGTGATTCAGGCCCGGGCTCTTAACATTTCCGGGAACGGGAAGTGGACACAGGTTGCGGTCAAAACATGCAGAGGTAACTTGTAACATATGGGATTTTTTTTCGAAAAATTTCCCCTTTGAAACGCGCCTTATAATACCAGTTTTAAAGCTGCACTCTCACAGATTGAACGTTTTGACAACTTTTTTTATTGTTTGTCTTAAAACCAGCGAAAATCCATAAAAAGAAACAGTTATACAAGACTGCTTACAAAAAAATTAGATCGCAGATGTTAATGTTTAAGTACAAAAATTAATTTTTATGCATTTTTCGAACAAAAATACTGCGATATGATTTTTTGTCAGCAGTCTTATATCACTGATTTGCAGATATTTTCGCAAAATATCTTTCCAAGACAAAAAAATAATAAAGTTGTAAAAATGGCATATCTGTGAGAGTGCAGCTTTAATTCTTCAATAGTTACTTCAAATTTCAGCCGCAAATAAGATTATATACCAAATCAAGTAATTCAGATAAAAATAGACCTTAATTGAATGTACATGTATATATGAAATCAATACTTATACCAGTTCTAGCATTTAATCAGAATCACAATTAATGATTGTACTTGTAAATATACCATATGCATTGCAATCTTCGGCGAATTATTCATATATCAGCTAAATATTCCATTGATAAGCGGCGATTGGCCAATTGCAGGTACCGCCACTGATTCAGAGAAACAGGATTTATTCCTGGAACTTGAGATTATGAGGAAGATTCCACTTCACCCGAATGTTGTGACTCTCTATGGATGCTGCTCCAAATTAGGTATGAATGTTATTAATCTTTATTGGTGCTGCTAAAACAAAGTATCAATGTTGTGACTCTCTATGAGAGCTGCTCCAAACGAGGTATGAATGTTGTGACTCTCTATGGGAGCTGCTCCAAACTAGGTATGAATGTTGTGACTCTCTATGGGAGCTGCTCCAAACGAGGTATGAATGTTGTGACTTTCTATGGGAGCTGCTCCAAACGAGGTATGAATGTTGTGACTCTCTATGGGAGCTGCTCCAAACAAGGTATGAATGTTGTGACTCTCTATGGGAGCTGCTCCAAACGAGGTATGAATGTTGTGACTCTCTATGGGAGCTGCTCCAAACGAGGTATGAATGTTGTGACTCTCTATGGGAGCTGCTCCAAACGAGGTATGAATGTTGTGACTCTCTATGGGAGCTGCTCCAAACGAGGTATGAATGTTGTGACTCTCTATGGAGCTGCTCTTAACAAGGTATGAATGTTGTGACTCTCTATGGGAGCTGCTCCAAACGAGGTATGAATGTTGTGACTCTCTATGGGAGCTGCTCCAAACTAGAAATGAATGTTGTGACTCTCTATGGGAGCTGCTCCAAACAAGGTATGAATGTTGTGACTCTCTATGGGAGCTGCTCCAAACGAGGTATGAATGTTGTGACTCTCTGTGGGAGCTGCTCCAAACGAGGTATGAATGTTGTGACTCTCTATGGGAGCTGCTCCAAACTAGAAATGAATTTTGTGACTCTCTATGGGAGCTGCTCCAAACGAGGTATGACTGTTGTGACTCTCTATGGGAGCTGCTCCAAACTAGAAATGAATGTTGTGACTCTCTATGGGAGCTGCTCCAAACTAGAAATGAATGTTGTGACTCTCTATGGGAGCTGCTCCAAACGAGGTATGAATGTTGTGACTCTCTATGGGAGCTGCTCCAAACTAGAAATGAATGTTGTGAATCTCTATGGGAGCTGCTCCAAACAAGGTATGAATGTTGTGACTCTCTATGGGAGCTGCTCCAAACAAGGTATGAATGTTGTGACTCTCTATGGGAGCTGCTCCAAACAAGGTATGAATGTTGTGACTCTCTATGGGTGCTGCTCTAAACAAGCTGCTCCAAACAAGATATAAATGTTTTTACTCTCTGTGGGGGCTGTTCCAAACAAGCTGCTCCAAACAAGATATAAATGTTGTGACTCTCTATGGGTGCTGCTCCAAACGAGGTATGAATGTTGTGACTCTCTACGTGAGCTGCTCCAAACGAGGTATGAATGTTGTGACTCTCTATGGGTGCTGCTACAAACAAGGTATGAATGCTGTGACTCTCTATGGGAGCTGCTCCAAACAAGGTATGAATGTTGTGACTCTCTATGGGAGCTGCTCCAAACTAGAAATGAATGTTGTGACTCTCTATGGGTGCTGCTCCAAACTAGGTATGAATGTTGTGACTCTCTATGGGAGCTGCTCCAAACTAGATATGAATGTTGTGACTCTCTATGGGAGCTGCTCCAAACTAGATATGAATGTTGTGACTCTCTATGGGAGCTGCTCCAAACTAGATATGAATGTTGTGACTCTCTATGGGAGCTGCTCCAAACGAAGTATGAATGTTGTGACTCTCTATGGGAGCTGCTCCAAACAAGATATGAATGTTGTGACTCTCTATGGGTTCTGCTCCAAACTAGATATGAATGTTGTGACTCTTTATGGGAGCTGCTCCAAACGAGGTATGAATGTTGTGACTCTCTATGGGAGCTGCTCCAAACTAGATATGAATGTTGTGACTCTCTATGGGAGCTGTTCGAAACTAGATATGAATGTTGTGACTCTCTATGGGAGCTGCTCCAAACTAGATATGAATGTTGTGACTCTCTATGGGTGCTGCTCCAAGCTAGGTAGAAATGTTGTGACTCTCTATGGGACCTGCTCCAAACAAGATATGAATGTTGTGACTCTCTATGGGAGCTGCTCCAAACTAGATATGAATGTTGTGACTCTCTGTGGGTTCTGCTCCAAACAAGGTATGAATGTTGTGACTCTCTATGGGTGCTGCTCCAAACAAGGTATGAATGTTGTGACTCTCTATGGGTGCTGCTCCAAACAAGGTATGAATGTTGTGACTCTCTATGGGTGCTGCTCCAAACAAGGTATGAATGTTGTGACTCTCTATGGGTGCTGCTCCAAGCTAGGTAGGAATGGTGTGACTCTCTATGGGAGCTGCTCCAAACTAGATATGAATGTTGTGACTCTCTATGGGAGCTGCTCTAAACTAGATATGAATGTTGTGACTCTCTATGGGTGCTGCTCCATACAAGGTATGAATGTTGAGACTCTCTATGGGTGCTGCTCCAAACAAGGTATGAATGTTGTGACTCTCTACGTGAGCTGCTTCAAACAAGGTATGAATGTTGTGACTCTCTATGGGTGCTGCTTCAAACAAGGTATGAATGTTGTGACTCTCTATGGGAGCTGCTCCAAACAAGATATGAATGTTGTGACTCTCTATGGGTGCTACTTCAAACAAGGTATGAATGTTGTGACTCTCTATGGGTGCTGCTCCTAACAAGGTATGAATGTTGTGACTCTCTACGTGAGCTGCTTCAAACAAGGTATGAATGTTGTGACTCTCTGTGGGTGCTGCTTCTAACAAGGTATGAATGTTCTGACTCTCTGTGGGAGCTGCTCCAAACAAGGAATGAATGTTGTGACTCTCTGTGGGTGCTGCTTCTAACAAGGTATGAATGTTGTGACTCTCTGTGGGTGCTGCTCCAAACAAGATATGAATGTTGTGACTCTCTATGGAAGCTGCTCCAAACAAGGTATGAATGTTGTGACTCTCTATGGGAGCTGCTTCAAACAAGGTATGAATGTTGTGACTCTCTGTGGGAGCTGCTTCAAACAAGGTATGAATGTTGTGACTCTCTATGGGGGCTGCTCCAAACAAGGTATGAATGTTGCGACTCTCTGTGGGGGCTGCTCCAAACAAGGTATGAATGTTGTGACTCTCTATGGGTGCTGGGGGCTGCTCCAAACAAGGTATGAATGTTGTGACTCTCTATGGGTGCTGCTCCTAACAAGGTATGAATGTTGTGACTCTCTACGTGAGCTGCTCCAAACAAGGTATGAATGTTGTGACTCTCTACGTGAGCTGCTCCAAACAAGGTATGAATGTTGTGACTCTCTATGGGAGCTGCTCCAAACAAGGTATGAATGTTGTGACTCTCTATGGGTGCTGCTCCAAACTAGATATGAATGTTGTGACTCTCTATGGGTGCTGCCCCAAACTAGATATAAATGTTGTGACTCTCTAGGTGTGCTGCTCTCAGCAAAGTATGCATGTTGTGACTCAGCCAGTAATTACCTTCCAAATCGATTATATGGGGACATCAGGCAGAAAAATTTAACCTTATTATCAGAAAATTACCTTATTTTTGGTTCGGATTACTGAATTTCAGATCCACTTTATATCATACTCGAGTACGTTCAAAGGGGAAGTTTGATGAACTATCTCCGCCAATGCCGCCCAAGCAGTCGCATGTCACGTGGTAGTACGATGACGTCAGTTACTACGTCATCAAGCTTCATGGAGCCACGTGCAAAAGATCTCACCATTTTTGCTCTACAAATCTCTCGCGGAATGTCACACATTGCAAACCTAGGCGTAAGTTAATTAGACATACACTAGTTTGACGTATTTCGATAATGTAAATGATAATAAAAAATGATATATATTATGTTCTTGAAATAAACTTGACAGGAGAAACACGTCATAGTAAACTAAATTGCATAGATTCTAGTTAATAAAATAGAATCTGCTCAGAATTTTAGCTTAAACACCCAAAGATAAACCAACGAAAACAAAAATAAAAGAACGACGGTTTCATGTTAAGTTTTAACACTGATTTCTTTATAAGAAATTCTTTCAAGCTGTGAATCACGTTATATGTTCACTTTTATTTGCAGATAATCCACCGCGATCTCGCAGCACGTAATATTCTTCTGGCCACGGATTTCACGTGCAAGATCTGTGATTTCGGCCTTGCACGTGACGTTGAAGGCATCGACGTGTATGAGCGCACATCCAAGGTAATTAACACTTTCTTTGAAATACTTGATCAAAAAGTTAATCCTAACGTTAAAATTGTTTAAATAATGGAATATAAGATGTTGCAGTCTGGATCGGATACACTGACCCTCGGGCACGCTGCTTCAGCACGTTCCATCGGGTCGATTTTCCCGAGCAATTCATGATGTAATTAAATATGAGAATTTTGTGGTCAGGGGTGGTATTCAAAATGCAACTTAAGTCAATAGTATGGTCATACATCATTGACTTCATTTACTTTATAGGTCAGTTATTTACTTTTAGCAATCCGATTAACTACATCATCGGAGAGATCCAATAAAGATCCAATTAAGACCAGTTTTGAATACGGCCACAGATGTTTGTAACGGGAGCACGTTTTCTACTTGTCATGCTAAGAACATTGTTAAGCGTAAGGATACATTGTCAATGTAAGTACGTTTTTTACTTTTCAAGGGACCGCTACCAATCAGGTGGATGGCACCGGAAGCGCTCGCTGACAACATGTTCACTCGCAAAAGTGACGTCTGGTCGTACGGCGTCCTGCTGTGGGAGATTGTCACGCTCGGTAAGAAATTCTGTCAGAACAACGTCATTCAATCTGCATACATTTCCTTGTGATAGTTGATTAATTTCCCTTTTCGTGTTTTTTTTGCATTTGTATGACAAAAATGTGCGAAGTTGAGGTGCTTTATAAATGTGCCAACTATAACCCCGCCACTTGGCGCATTTCCGCTTTTTGCTCTGCTGCCTGGCGCATTTTCAGCTTCCGCTAGTCACGCAAAACGGCATCAAAGCAAAGCATACCACTACTGTTTTAAACATATGCAAGAATGTTCCCTTTTAAGTGTTTTATATATTGAAAAAAGATAGGTTTGAACGAAATCAGTCTAAGGCAAACTATTTTAGATGAAGGGAAAAACAGACACGTAGATTGAATGAAAAAAATGGCATTTATTCAATATGCCGTAAGTGTTTTAAAACTATTATGTACATGTAGTTTTACCGAGAGATCGTATATCTGGGTGAATAAAACCGTCAAAAAGAGAATCCTACGCCACCCACACATACATGTGCGTGCCAACCGGAAGTGACATGACGAACATGCGAAAACGCGTTAAACGGGGCGGCAAATATGCACCGCATTGAAAAATCGCATTTTCGTCCCGTCATTCGGCGCATGTCTTCCCCTCCACTTGGCGCAATTTCGCCTCACCACTCAGTCGTTATATTTTCTGAAATGGAAATAACACCGCATCAACATTTTGCATGTTAATCGAAAGATTTAACCGGTGGATTATGAAAAAAATAGAAACGTGTGTGTACTTTAGTTGTTGATCTTGCATAAACGGTCATAATTGATATTTGTTTTAATATTGATTACTGCATGCAGATAATTATTAAAATTAAAATATCAATACATAATGTGATATTACGAATTTACCCATTTTTGAAACAAACATCCAACATTAGACACGCACATAAGATGGGGCTCGAGTTTAATGTCAGATCAAATACCAAGCAAAAATAATTGAAATCGATATAGTTAATCAGTACTGTTAAACCAATAGAGACGCGGGTTCGATTACCGGCCTGGGAGAATAGGAGTTTGGTTGGGGTCCCTAAATCGGAGACGTGTTTTTGCGAGTTTATACGGTTCCCCTCACAAAACAAGACCACAATCTTGCGTAAAATTGTGCCAAAATGAGTGAACATTTTTTTCTAACATAAATACTATTTCAACTAACATGTTTCAGGCGCCACGCCGTACGCCGGCGTAGCGGCGATGGAGGTGATGAGAAAGGTGATGCAAGGGCAGTATCTACAGCGTCCCCTGCACTGTAGGGAGGAAATGTGAGTATAAACAATGGTAACTACAGGGGCCCCTGGACTGTAGTGAGGAAATGTGTGTATAGAACAATGGTAACTACAGCGTCCCTTGTACTGTAGTGAGGAAGTGTGTTTAGAACAATGGTAACTACTGGGGCCCCTGGACTGTAGTGAGGAAATGTGTGTATAGAACAATGGTAACTACAGGGGCCCCTGTACTGTAGGGAGGAAATGTGTGTATAGAACAATGGTAACAACAGCGTCTCCTGTACTGTAGGGAGGAAATGTGAGTATAAACAATGGTAACTACAGGGGCCCCTGGACTGTAGTAAGGAAATGTGTGTATAAACAATGGTAACTACAGGGGCCCCTGCACTGTAGGGAGGAAATGTGAGTATAAACAATGGTAACTACAGGGGCCCCTGCACTGTAGGGAGGAAATGTGAGTATAAACAATGGTAACTACAGGGGCCCCTGGACTGTAGTGAGGAAATGTGTGTATAAAACAATGGTAACTACAGGGGCCCCTGGACTGTAGTGAGGAAATGTGAGTATAAACAATGGTAACTACAGCGTCTCCTGTACTGTAGGGAGGAAATGTGAGTATAAACAATGGTAACTACAGGGGCCCCTAAACTGTAGGGAGAAAATGTGAGTATAAACAATGGTAACTACAGGGGACCCTAAACTGTAGGGAGGAAATGTGTGTGTAAAACAATGGTAACTACAGGGGACCCTAAACTGTAGGAAGGAAATGTGAGTATAAACAATGGTAACTACAGGGGAGCCTAAACTGTAGGGAGGAAATGTGTGTATAAAACAATGGTAACTACAGGGGACCCTGGACTGTAGTGAGGAAATGTGTGTATAAACAATGGTAACTACAGGGGCCCCTGGACTGTAGTGAGGAAATGTGTGTATAAACAATGGTAACTACAGGGGCCCCTGGACTGTAGTGAGGAAATGTGTGTATAAAACAATGGTAACTACAGGGGACCCTAAACTGTAGGGAGGAAATGTGTGTATAAAACAATTGTAACTACAGGGGACCCTAAACTGTAGGGAGGAAATGTGAGTATAAACAATGGTAACTACAGGGGCCCCTGGACTGTAGTGAGGAAATGTGAGTATAAACAATGGTAACTACAGGGGACCCTGGACTATAGTGAGGAAATGTGAGTATAAACAATGGTAACTACAGGGGACCCTGGACTTTAGTGAGTAAATGTGTGTATAAAACAATGGTAACTACAGCGCCCCCTGTATTGTAGGGAAGAAATGTGAGTATAAACAATGGTATATACAGCGCCCCCTGGACTGTAGGGAGGAAATGTGTATAAAACAATGGTATATACAGCGCCCCCTGGACTGTAGGGAGGAAATATGTGTATAAAACAAGAGTAACTACAGCGGCCCCTGCACTGAAATGAGGAAATGTGAGTATAAAACAATGGAAACTACAGCGGCCCCTGGACTGTAGTGAAGAAATGTGTGTATAAAACAATGGTAACTACAGCGGCCCCTGCACTGTAGGCAAGAAATGTGAGTATAAACAATGGTAACTACAGGGGCCCCTTCTTTGTTTAGAAGAAATGTGTGTATAAGACAATGGCAACTACAGGGACAAGCCCAGAAGCCTAAAATGTATCCAATGTCCTCGTTAAATACACACTGACCAAGGACAAGCAAACGTCAAACAATGCACACATATTGCTATTGGTAAATGTTAGAAACATCAGGATTATGAAAACATAGATCTACTATGCCATTTCTCTATAACAATTTTATGGCTAGTTTGCATGTCCTAGTATATTAAAGTACATTATTTATTTACGTATAAGTCATATTAAGAAGTTTTTACAAGAGACAATGATTAATATCGCAAATTTTTTGAAGCAACTGAAACTTCTAACAGCATGTTCTCAACTGTGCAGCATAATTATATGACTTTAAAATTCGTATTCAGATATTTCCTTACGCCAACAGGACTAAAATTTGAAAGATGAAATGCATAAACAAAACTGACTTCAGGCAGTGTTTGTTCATTATAATTCAATAAGCATGCCTTTCAAATTTCACGTGAATGGCTTATTTTCAATTTAGCCTTAAACAAAAAAAAACTTGTTTTCGATTTCACGGCAGACCTTTTTTTCACGGTAGGTAGGTCGGTATTTTTTATAAAGTTTTGTATAACGATAAATTTCACAATAAAAATCGTCGCCATTTTGTCCGTGTACATAAACGAGCCATTCCCGTGCATTAAAAAACTACCGAAAATATGTCCCAAAAGAAGGGGGGAAAACGGACAGAAAATACTACGTCTGTTGGCAAAAACACACAATATGGTCTGGTGCTAAAAACTAGGATAGGTCGGGAAAACAAAAGCATAACAATTATCATTATTTTGGTAACGCTTTAAAGCTGGACGCTCACATATATACCGTTTTTTAAACTTTTTATTTTTTTGTCTTGGAAATAGCAAACTTTTGCGTAAATATCTGCAAACCAATGATAATAGATTACTGACAAAAGATCAGATCGCAGATTTTCATATTTCCGTTCGAAAATTAATGGTTTATGGCTTAAACCGTTACAACGTTACAAGAAATAAGCATAAAACATCACTTTTTGTACTTGAATATAAAAATCTGCGGTCTAACTTTTTGTCAGCAGTCTTATATAATTGGTTTTCATGCATTTTCGCAAAAATTGGATTATTCCAAGACAAAAAAAAGTTGTCAATACGTTCAATCTGTGAGAGTGCAGCTTTCAGTACGAAAGCAACTGTTTTATTGAATTCGCTTTTATTCCAGGTACATGCTAATGGAGAAGTGTTGGCAGAAGCCGGAGGACCGGCCGAGTTTTGCGGACATCGTGGCCCACCACGAGGCCCTCATGGACGATGACTACATACTGCTTAGTGATTATGAAGAATCCGACTATGGCTGGCTCGACTCTTACACCATGGATGAGAGAGTTTAAACAGATAAAAAAGGACTTCGATATGTGTAAAAATATCTACATGAGAAGTTATGGGGATGAAAAAGGACTTTGAAATGTGTAAAGCTATTTTTCATAATAAAAGGGTTTATTGCTATGAAAAAGGACTTGGAAATGTGTAAAAAAAATATAATGAATGAGTTTACAGAGATTAAAAAGCATTTCAATTTGTGTAAAATATTTTCATAGTGAGAGGAATTAAACTAACGGCACTTCACTGGTTTTCAATATTGGTCTTAAATTGATCTGAGAATGGTGTAGCCAATCGGAGCTCGTGTTATAAATAACGGACCTATACATTGAATGGATCAACGATGTATGGTCATAACGTTAACTGAAGCCGCATATTGAATACCAGTCAGGGCTTGCAAATGGAAAAGAATCAATATATATATATATATATATATATATATATATATATATATATATATATATATATATATATATATATATATATATTTAAAAATCCAACAATAACAATGAAGTAATTAACGATTTTTAAAACATGACAATTTCATTATTGTTGTTACAAATGGCAGAATTAAAAATTGCTAATGAACGTACACATGTGGGCTGAGACAACAGGGCAATAAACAGCGGGTGCATAGCTGGGAATTGACCAGAATCTAGGCCTTTAAGGACTTTATAACCAAAAAGTGACCAGCTCTTCCAATAAAATTTACGTTTTAGGCAATTATTTTTTGACTGTATTATGGCACCAAATGTGATAAAAACTAATGCTACATGATCAAATAACTCTCACAGTTTTATCATTTTGACAACATCTTTGTATTTCTTGTCTTTGTGTAATCCATTTTTTGCATACACGTCTGGAAACCAGTATTAAAAGACTGCTGACAAAAGATCAGATCGCAGTTTATCATATTTACATTTGATTGCTGTTTTATGGCCCAAGTGTTACTTAACGCTTAAAGAAAAAAAGGTATTCCAAATAATTAAGATCCTTCATCGTGAGTTATCTTATATGAAGGTTTTGATGCAAAAAGATAGCTGATCCTGAAACAAAAATTAAAAAGATGTCAAAACTGGCAATCTGTGAGAGTGCAGCTTTATAGCCAAATGACATAATGTATACAACTAGAGATTGTTATACCATGGTATTTACATAATTTGTATTATATTTATATGGATATGGGGTTCATCTTACCAACACACGTAGCATACGACCGCTTTTTTCAAATCGTCATTTCTTAGTTGTTATAATCTATATAATGAAACTTTAACTTTATTGGTCAGTTAAGGCAACATTTATTTGGTTTTGCAAATAAAACTTTTAAGTCAATTTATCACACTGACATAATATACAATTGAAATTCTTCATCTTAACGTATTTTCAGGGACGTACCTGGGGTATTTCGAACTGTACGCCCGTATACTCTTATTCCAGGTGTTGACAGTAGTATGTAAACTGTATCTCACAGCACCAGGTCAGAATTTGCTAACGGTGCTGTGGTATACAGTTGGCATTCTACTGTCGACAAATGAAAGTCTTTCTTTACTAAGGTCACAATACGCTATATGGGGTGGAAGCAAATGGGGCGTCCCATGATTTGTTTTAAAGAATACAGTGATAAAGGAACCATTTTCAAGTACTATGTAGGTCAATATTCAGTCAAATTAAGTCCAACTCGAACCAATGAAATGAAAATATAATAATTATTATGTATAAACAGTAAACACCTCCTGAGACTTTTATCATAACTTTTGATTTCGAGTTTTAAGCATTTGCCATTTCGATTAAATTCATTTGTACGCCCGGGCGTACTGGAGTTTGCCTAGGTACGCCCCTGATACTTTGTCGTAAGCTTGTTGATAAGATGCTTCCCATGAAGTTTAAAGGCACAGATTATAAGTTAATGCCAAAAATATATATTTCAATGCATTGTCATGTTTAGCTCATATGCCTTTAATGATTTAAAGAAAATCATATGATATGTACAGATAAAAAATATATTGGCAATATTTGGGGCTGTTTTATACTGGGAAATTTGAGGTCACGTAGGTATTAATTAAAAAAAAAACATTCATAAAAGTTACATACTTTTTTATCTGTATACACAAATCATACGGTTTTATTATTTTTATCATTTAAATTCAAATAAAAAAATGCATCAGCCTTTATTGGGCGCCTTTAACCCTATCTGATGTACTGCTAGGAGATACCATGTGCTGACATTTATGCTTTTATATTTTTATTCCATTTACTTGTACAGATATCTTTATTGTCCTTATTTTACATCAAAACACATTCTTGCTCATGCAGTTTAAGCTGGGAGTAAGATTATTGGTATCCAGGTTTAAAGTAACGGTTTATATTTCTGAAGATGCAATCGTAAACACTCGGCAATGTTCGGCAATCGGAAGAGACTCAACTGTTCAATTACATAATGACCGAGGTGTTCCGATTGCTGATGACGGTTTTTCACCGAAACGTTTAGACAAGTAACATGCTTTTTTGTTTTGTTTTTTATTTATATGTTATTCTGCAAATCCGTTGAAAATTCAAATCCAAAGAAAAAATGTAACTTACAATTACTGAATACCGGGTAATGTGTTTTTTTAATATTTGTAGTTGAAGTGTACATGCTTTCTAAAGTGTATATATGGCCAAGCTTGAACTAAACTATTTATCTTTTTGCCCTGTGAATATAATGAATCTCATTATCCTTCACTTGCATTTTATTTTATTATCACTTTATTTTAATCATTTACATGTATATAAGCAAGCGTTAGCATTTGATTTATTAGTGTTATGATGTACACACTAAAAGCTATCAAATGAAGGAAATGCAGAATTTCAACACTATCTGCTAAACTTCCATGTGTGGGGGCATACCCATGGCCTCTCTTATTTGGTGCCTGCACATTAAAAGGGGGCTAGCTACGCCCCTTCTTAAGAGTTAGGTCGTTTTACATAATTCAATATTTTATGGGAAGATGTTTACTCCCTCAGACAACTTTTCTCAGAAAATTAAAAAAAATGCATTTTCTATCTAACATAATGTTAAGGTAAGCTTTCAGGCTAACTTATTATTTAGTATACATTGAACCACTAGATCAACTTTTACATCAAAACTACTCAATAATGCAATTCTCACTCAATAAATTAGTATTTCATAACTGTAGCGCTTCATTCTGAGACTTTTATTGCTTTGTTGTGATTTAGTAGTCAGAATAGCAAACACATTTAAGTATTTAATACTTTTTTATTTTTCATGTTATTCCTTTGCTATGTTTTATGTACATACTTCACACTTCACACATACTCAAATGTATTTTCTGCATTGATATTATACTCTTTTTATGCCATAGGCGGCGAGTGTGTGTTTATAATAAAGTTAAACTATATATTTAGCAATGAATGTCTAACATTCCATTTTTTCTTAAAATAAATTTCTGAATTGATTAATTGTTGTTTTAAAGAAAAAGGCCTGGCCCCGAACTTCTTTCTCCAAAGTTCTTATGTCCATAATAACAGGATTAAGATTAGCTTACTTTTTACCCCCGCTTAACTGAAGGTTTGTGGACAGGAATATTGTTTAGGCATTTTCCGTCCCTCTGTCATTCCATCTGTCCGTCAGTCCTCCCGTCCTTCACTTTTTTTTCTGTCTGAAACCATATCTTGGTAGCATTGGTCAGGTTATGTTTAAACTTGGTCAGAATGCCTCCTTGGTAAAATCTTCGACTGCTCGTCAATGTGTGTCACGTGGGGTCAAACACTAGGTCACTAGGTCAATTTGTAGGAAAATCTTTGGAACTGTATGACTACTTTGAAAATATGGTGTCAAAAACTAGGTCATTAGGTCAAATCTTAAATAAAAATATTATGAACATACTAGAGGCAAATAGGTACATATGAGAGGCAATATGTCTGGTCCCATGTTTATGAAACTTAATCAGAATGTTTTCTTTGTTGGTTTAGTATTGTTTGTATAATATATACATTCTTAAGAGTGTTTGTACTTTAAAAGGAAATTATCCTTAAGATAATCACGACAAATAATTATTCATTCAGTTAAATCAAGATAAAGAAAGAAATTTGGCTTTATTAAATAAGCTACTAAAGACTGTTATGTTTAAGTGTTTTTGAGAAATTCCGGCCATTTTTAAGGATAATTAAAATTACACAATGACAATACAAGTATTTTGTGTTTTTTATACTAGGCCAAAGGTTTACGTCGTTTACTCTGGGCCTTGCCCTGCCTGTTTTAATAATGGAATCTACAGGGTTAAGCCCAGTAGTATAACATTTAACGATAACCCTGTTTTAAGGCACACAGTTCAAAGCTCAAATGTAAACTTAACGAGAAACATATCCTGGTTGGGATCGAACAAACAACCACTTAGGTGAGAGGCGGACACCTATTACCACTAATTTATTAAACCACTTTCACCCAGGTTGATCAAACACTTAAACCACTAGACCATTAGACCACTCACACCCTGGTTTGGATCAAACAAACAACCCTCGGGTGAAATGCGGATACAAGTACTACTAGACCACTATCACCCTGGAAATGATCAAACACCGATATCACTAGACCACTCTCACCCTGGTTGGTATCCAACAAACAACCACTTAGGTGAAAGACGAAGACCAATACCACTAGACCATTCTGGGGGGGGGGGAGGGATTTCCCCGAAGTCTAACCCATCCCTGGTTCCCCGCCGGGGGATCCATATCACCTGGCATCCATAATAGTACGAGTGTGAAATTCCATAAAGGACATGATGATGTCCAAAGTCCAAAATTTATTGTAATGAGGGTGTTTTTGTATTTATTTTTATATCATAAATGTAGATGTTGCGCAAAATTTTGCTGCGTAAAAATCCCCTGGACCCTGGTGTAATATCAAAATCCCCTGGAATTCAGACCAAAATCCCCTGGACCCTGGTGTAATATCAAAATCCCCTGGAATTCAGACCAAAATCCCCTGGACCCTGCTGTAATATCAAAATCCCCTGGAATTCAGACCAAAATCCCCTGGGAAGCCTTTCAAAAATATGTCACGATGATATCATGGATTTTAAAAATAATTTAGAGACAAATAGATAGAAACATGATTAATCTTTTTATTGCTTGAACGCCCATCAGTAAAAGTTGAAACAGTACTGAAAAGGAATCACTTTCAGTTTGACAATTTCAAACAAAAACATGTAGTAAAATCTCGGTGATTTTTTTTACACGGACATTATCATCTTCTTTGATAATAACTACGTTTATAAAATATAATGCATAAATGTTACAATGCAATTGTTACAATGCAGTTTTCATTACAAAACAAATCGAAATATTCTCTGTTGCAAAATTAATAAGCTCTTATGATCCTTTTCATGTTCTTTGACATACATTGTATAATATCTAGGAAGATAAATGATCTGAAGACATATTTAAATAAAATGCAAAATTAATATGATGTATTATGTATCGAGGGAGATCGAAAAACCACCGTTCAGAGTATTTTTAAAAGCAGAGTATAGAATGTATTTAGTTTATGTTTGGTGATTTTTTTTTTAATTTCCCATTTAAGGCGAAAATAAAATAATTGCTAGATGTTCAACCAATTTTTCTTTAAATGGGGGTGTTGGGTGACATTTCATATTTCTTTTTTCTTCGATCACTGTTTCATGGTTGAATATGTGTTCATGCTGATAAGGGACCATAAACATGTGTTTCTCGATAAACCACAAATACCGTTGCGTTCCCGGACAGTACCGGAGCGATACACAAACACAGACCCTAATTCAACATTTTTATTCGGTCAATAAACTTTAAGGGGCTTGTGGGGATGAAATTCTAGCAATTAATTTGTAGTTTCCCAACTCAAACTATACTTTGAACATTATCAGAATATATATTTTGAAGAACAGATAGGAAGACATTACCTGGTAAGCATTTGTAATGAAATTTTCTTAAAACATATATTTTTTTCCATTTTTGATTTTTAACAATTGATGTATTAATATCAAATACAGTCTGCAAAGTACAATATTTATACAAAAACGGTGGCTACATTCAAACAATAATAGGCAAAATAATAACATAACGTAATAAGAATTATGCTTACTTTCACATACATTCAAAGGGTAAAATCTACCAGGAATGTTATATAAATACATATAAAAAAACAAAAAGTCACCAAATTGAATAAAAAATGTGTGACATTAAGTTTTAGATTTCATTATGTATTATCATTAAAAGTGTCTCTTTAACCATAAAATTCCAATGAATGGCAAACCATTCAAAGTACAAGACACTTATAGAAAATTGTTTATATCTTTTGACACGGAGTCTTAATGTCAAAAACTTTGAATTTTAATTTTCCAATTTGGTTTGTATACGTTTAAGCATTGTAACAATAAACCAAAAACTGTTTTTCAATATTATGTGGAAATATACAGCGCCCATCATGCAATATATCGCAAAATATTGTTAAAATTGTAAAATTGAGACAAATCTTTCAAACACTATCACTTCATAATGGAAATTTAAAAGAAACAAGAGCTGTCACAGTATGTGACGAATGCCCCCGATTGTGATATTGACCTATGAACAAGGTCAGTACATGAAAAGTTGATCTTGCCTTTACATGTCAAATACATATGGCAAGTTATTTTAAATTGCCTCTAAACATAAAAAATACCACCCATACTTGACAACCGACACTGTTATGTCCTTATATATGCAGCATTCCATTGTGAATAAACACCCAAGTGTGACCCTGACCTTAGAGATAGGGACACGGGTCTGTCATGCGACACATTGTCTTGGTATGTGGAACACATGTGGCAAGTTATTTTAAAATCTGTCCATACAAGGGAAAGTTACAGCCCGGACACGACAACTTATACTCTATGTCCTTATATGCAGCACTCCGTTGTGAATAAACACCTAAGTGTGACCTTGACCTTAGAGGTAGGGACACAGGTCTTGCACGCGAAACGTCATCTTGGTATGTGGAACACATGTGGCAAATTGTTTTAAAATCTGTCCATACAAGGGAAAGTTACAGCCCAGACATGACAACCTATACACTATATCTTTATATGCAGCACTCCGTTGTGAACAAGCACTTAAGTGTGACCTTGACCTAAGAGGTAGAGACACGGGTCGTGCACGCGACACGTCGTCGTGTTATGTGGAACACATGTGGCAAGTTATTTTAAAATCTGTCCATACAAGGGAAAGTGACAGCCCGGACACGACAACCTATACTCTATGTCCTTATATGCAGCACTCCATTGTGAATAAACACCCAAGTGTGACCTTGACCTTAGAGGTAGGGACACGGGTCGTGCACGCGACACGTTGTCTTGGTATGTGGAACACATGTGGCAAGTTATTTCAAAATCTGTCCATACATGCGAAAGTTACAGCCCGGACACGACAACCTATACTCTATGTCCTAAATGCAGCACTCCATTGTGAATAAACTCTAAGTGTGACCTTGACCTTAGAGGTAGAGGCATGGTTCTTGCACGCGACACGTCGTCTTGCTATGTGGAACACATGTGGCAAGTTATTTTAAAATCTGTCCATACAAGGGAATGTTACAGACACGACAACCTATACTCTATGTCCTATATGCAGCACTCTACTGTGAATAAAGACTAAGTGTGACCTTGACCTTTGAGGTAGGGACACGGGTCGTGCACGCGACACGTTGTCTTGGTATGTGGAACACATGTGGCAAGTTATTTCAAAATCTGTCCATACATGCGAAAGTTACAGCCCGGACACGACAACCTATACTCTATGTCCTAAATGCAGCACTCCATTGTGAATAAACTCTAAGTGTGACCTTGACCTTAGAGGTAGAGGCATGGTTCTTGCACGCGACACGTCGTCTTGCTATGTGGAACACATGTGGCAAGTTATTTTAAAATCTGTCCATACAAGGGAATGTTACAGACACGACAACCTATACTCTATGTCCTATATGCAGCACTCTACTGTGAATAAAGACTAAGTGTGACCTTGACCTTTGAGGTAGGGACACGGGTCTTGCACGCGACAGGTCGTCTTGGTATGTGGAACACATGTGGCAAGTTATTTTAAAATCTGTCAATACATGGGAAAGTAACAGCCCGGACACGACAACCTATACTCTATGTCCTATATGCAGCACTCCATTGTGAATAAACACTAAGTGTGACCTTGACCTTAGAGGTAGGGGCACGGGTCTTGCACGCGACACGTCGTCTTGGTATGTTGAACACATGTGTCAAGTTATTTTAAAATCTGTCCATACAAGGGAAAGTTACAGCCCGGACACGACAACCTATACTCTATGTCCTATATGCAGCACTCCATTGTGAATAAAGACCGAAGTGTGACCTTGACCTTTGAGGTAGGGGCATGGGTCTTGCACGCAACACGTCGTCTTGGTATGTGGAACACATGTGGCAAGTTATTTTAAAATCTGTCCATACAAGGGAAAGTTACAGCCCGGACACGAGTTATTGAGCCGGACACACGGACGGACGGAAGGACGGTGCGATTTTAATATGCCCACCTTCGGGGGCATAAAAAGGTCCATAAAATCAATAAATATTGAGCTGTTGGACTAGGACAATTCATTAAAGCATTTGATGTCTGAATAAATTGTTAAAATAATTACTGACAAATTTTGGTAAGCCGCAAGTTTCATCTAGCTACAATAATGCGTGTAAGGGGTACTTTATAAACATTTGGGCATTCATTATGTTCCAATTACTGCCACAAGTACACCGAATAATACCAATGTAAAATATTTTCTTCGACTGTAACCACAATTACACTGAGTTGTTCAATAAACAATAAAAACTTACACATAAATGATTTAGTAGCCAATACCATTTACTACTTATTTGTTTACAAGTCATTACTAGTGACGTTTTCTTTTTTAATATTAGCCGGTGTGTTATTTTTTTTGGAAGATATACTTAACGATTGCATTTGGCACACAAATGATGCAGAAATATGGAAGTGTAGTTGCCCACACAGAAAATAATCTCTAATCAAATCAAAAGACTCTAAATCAGCTATTTAAATGAAATAAGGAAAAATCTATCAACTTTTGATGATTTTTAAAAAATCTTTTTTGCGCAGGAAAAAGTCTGTCTAAAAAGCATAATTGCAATATAATATAAAGATGAAAATCTGACTGCTGTTTCATATCTTCACCAAGTGTACTGGTATATATGGGTTGGGGCCAGGTAGTCATCATACAGTAAAAAAGCCCAAGATGGAATCTCAAGACTAGTGAAAATTAAACAAATATAACGTGTACCTTCGAAGATGAGAAATTTCAATAAAAACATCAGACATACACTTCTATAATGCTGATTCTTAATATTCTTTATATTATATAAGGATAAAGAGCATCTCTTAAAAAACAAGGGATGTAATACAAATATTGACGTTTACATGTACTACAAAAAAATATAAAAATCTGAAACAATATAATTACAACAATCATTTCACCAGCAACAAATATGCAAAAATATCTACAATAAAACTAATTTATTACAGTAAGTTTTTAAGTCATTATTTTTATTAATATACTATCAAATAATTCATTCTTTTCTACGTTGGAACCATTTTTAAACTTCAAGCTTGATCAAAAAACCAACATAGAATATCTAAAGGCATATTTAAACAATAACAGCGAAGAAAATCAGCTGTACATATCACATAATAGTTGTACATGTATGCAACCCAATCAAAAGCTGGTTGAGAATCACATGACTTTAAGAATCAACCAATGAAAAGGCTGACTGCTGTCACATGATTTTAGAAACAACCAATGAAAATGCTGATTGAGTGTCACATGATACAGGTAAGAACTAATCAAATGTCTACAAATTATCACATGATTGAGCAGGCATCTGAAGTCCCGGGAAACTTTGGAACACCATTGGCATCAAAATCAAGTCCTGGAGCCATGTCACCAACTATTTCCTTCGGTGGTTGACCCAGATCCTGCATCTGAAATATGAAGGTTCTTCATTGGTTAAATCCTGCTTAAAACAATCTACTAGTATGTGTCATATTTAATTTACTGACTCTATATCCAATTTATTATACATATATAGGAACTGTAAGTTACATATCATATGTGTGTGATGTCATGGGCACTTTGAATATGTATTTATTTTTCAATTATTCTGTGTAACTTTTTATATCTGTTCATTAACCATATGCTTTTGTTTTGTTTTTATCATTAAAATCAAATGTGGTTTACACATAATAATGCATTAAAATAAAAAATAAAAATAATTATGGCATCAACCTAGATTGTGCCCATTTAATATAGACTGCAGTGAAATTAGTTTCAACCAGTTTACAAACATTTCCAACAACGAATGTACTAACTTCCCAACCAACCTATATACAGTTAAATGTCATACATAATCACTAATGAGAATACCTTTTGCATCATTTCCATAATCTGTTCGAATCTTTGTTTCTTCATATCATCTGTGTCAGTAGACTTTTCTTTATCGAATTCTACTAAAATCTGTGAAATCATGTCATTTTGTTTAGAGTAGTTGCTGAACGCTGCTTCTGTTATTTTGGATTTATTTTCTTCCAGCCATGGGGGATACTGAAAAATACACAGAAATGAAGGTTTTACCCGGGTTTTAAAAAGGGCAGGGTGCTTAAGGAGAGGAGGGCACATTGAGAATTTTGAAGATTATTACTTGGGAATTTCAAGCTGACAACACAGGGTTCTAAATAAGTTACAGTCAAACCGTCTAAAAAAGTGAAGTTATCGGCCAGCTACTTCTTATTATACTTGAAATTGACATATTTTTTTTTAAATTTGAATAGGCCCAATTGCCATTTGAACTTTCTAAAAAAAAATTGCCGGCAGTTGGTTTTTATTGACAAAACTTAACCAAGGCTAGGGTAATACATGAACACATTTTTCTCAAATGAGACAAGCTAAAAAGGAAAAAAGTCATGTAAATTAAAAATCACAAATAGATCAAAAGCATGTATTAGATTTGCTCTACACGATCAATAAAGATAATTTGTATGGTACATGATTGAAGATTGAATCAAGTTTGTAGTATGACAAAAATGTGTTATAATTCTAAATACAGTTAATTAATGACATTAAAGCTGAATTTTGTCTGTTTTACTCATCAATCCAGAGGCACAACTCAATATTCTTTTAAGGCACTTTTAGACTTTAATTCCGCAAATCAAAATCAGGTTTCATCAGAATCTACTTTTCGACATGACATGTTGAAATAATTAATGCTTCTGGGTTACAAAATATGATGTATGGTGTTACGGGATTTAAAGTAGAGTGAGTTAAAATACCACTTTATCTAAATAAGTTCATAAGATTGCAAAGTAAATGTAAATTTGAACGCAAGCCGAAGAATCTTTAATAAATCTTGGTTAGGAACTGAGGGGAATAGGTTAAAGATAATCATGCAGAAAATGGAAATAAGTTAACTTAAAGACCCTGCCTTATTTCACTTACTGAAAATAGTCAAAACCTCCTCAGCAATTGGGTTTCATTTAATAAACTTGTGAGATGAAAGCGATGTTTATATATCCTAATACAATAGGTTTATCAGTTACTGTTATGAGACTAGCTATATGTATTTAAAAAAATTACATTACCCATTCTCAGATCATGACAGGCACTTAAAGATTACAGTGTGGTGCCACTCAAAATATTATTTGGATTCAATTTTTATTGCCTGTGAACAGAATTGTAAACATAAATCAAGCTTGCCGCCTCTACAGGATTTCAAAGTTTAGTTATCGCCAGAGTTAAAGCTGCACTCTCACAGATATACCGTTTTTACAACTTTTTTATTTTTCGTTTTGGAAAGAGCAAATTTTTGCGTAAATATCTGCAAACCAATGATAAAAGATTGCTGACAAAAGATCAGAGCACAGATTTGCATATTTCCGCACGAAAATTAATGTTTAATAGCTTAAACCGTTTCTAATGGTTTAAGAAAAATGCATAAAACATGGGTTTTTTTAACTAAGATATAAAAATCTGTGATCTATTTTTTTTGTCAGCAGTCTTATATTTCTGGTTCCTATGGATTTTCACAAAGATTGGCTCATTCCAAGACAAAAAATAAAAAAGTTGTCAAAGTGTTCTATCTGTGAGAGTGCAGCTTTAAAGTCTAGGCATGAAACTGACAAAAACATAAAGCCTTGAAATATCCTAAAAAAAAATTCTTAAAAAAAGACAGCAATAAACTGTGATCAATTCTGAAATCTTTTTTAATGACGGGTATAGCACATCTTTTGAAAGCAAGGTTTTCATTATATTTCGCATCATCTGCATAAAGTTGTCCTCCTTGGCATTTTGGGCTGAGGCCCAGACCAGAAAACCTTGTTGTAAAAACCTAATATTTATTACCTTTTCTGAAATCTCTTTTAATGATGGATATAGCACATCTTTCGACAGAAGCGTTTTCATCATGTTTTGCATCATTGGCATAAAGTTGTCCTCCTGGGCATTTGGGTCGAGGCCCAGACCAGAAAACATCTTCATCATATCATCCTCCACTCCTGTGCCTGAGGCAGCATCCTGAAGAAGATAAAAAGCACATAATTTTAGGCATAAATATATAAAAAGCAAGATATCAAAGATCTTTACAACAAAAACGGAAAGCCGAAAACATTTTTGTATGGATATGTATTCCCTAAAGCAGAGGTGAATTTTTACTTTTTCTCCAGTGCTCCAGCAAGGATTTTAAAAGGGCAGGGTGCTAGGTCAGAAAGGGCGCTTTTGGTGTGCTTTGAATGAGCCTAAATAGAGCATAGTCCAGCAAGGAACAATGTACAATTATTATTGTGTATGTGTTGCAACTACTCTTAATAATAATAGTTTGTTATGAATATCTCTAATAGCTGTTATCTTTACTTTAGTGTTAAAATTATGTTTGTTAATTATTTGTATACTTCGTTCTGAAAAATGACTCTATCAGACAAAAGGGCACAGCAGGGTGTAGTCAAAAGGCAGTTGTGTGCTGGAAAAGGGCAGCGGGGTGCCCCACCTTGCTATTAGGCCTATCTGGGCACTGCAACTGACTGTAAGTATCAGTGATCAACAAATTAACACAATCGTCACCTGTAATCCTTCTGTATTTTGAGCTAAGCTTGCTAGAGTCTGTTTTAATGTTTCTCCAAACTCTTTCTGGCCTTCAGGGTTATCATCTGAAAAAAAGACACAAGTCAATGTCTTCCTTTTTCAAGTGAAATTTGAGTTAATTAAAAACATGAGCTGTCACAGTATGTGACGAATGCCCCCGAATGTGACATTGACCTATGAACAAGGTCAGTACATGAAAAGTTGATCTTGCCTTTACATATCAAATACATATGGCAAGTTATTTTAAATTGCCTCTGAACATAAAAAATACCACCCATATTTAACAACCTACAATCTTATGACTTCATATTCAGCATTCCATTGTGAATAAACACTTGGTGTATCTTTCACCTTAGAGCTAGGGACACGGGTCTTGCACGCGACACATCGTCTTGGTATATGGAACACATATACTCTATGTCACACAACTGAGTGCTGCATATAAGGACATAGAGTATAGGTTGTCGTGTCCAGGCTGTAACTTTCCCTTGTATGGACAGATTTTAAAACAACTTGCCACATGTGTTCCACATACCAAGACGACGTGTCGCGTGCAAGACCCGTGTTCCTACCTCTAAGGACAAGGTCACACTAAGTGTTTATTCACAATGGAATGCTGCATATAAGGACATAAAGTATAGGTTGTTGTGTCCGGGCTGTAACTTTCCCTTGTATGGACAGATTTTAAAATTACTTGCCATTTGTGTTCTCCATACCAAGATGACGTGTTGCGTGCAAGACCCATGTCCCTATCTCTAAGGTCAAGGTCACACTTAGTGTTTATTCACAATGAACTGCTAAGATCATCCCATATTTCACAGAGCGATATCATATGCCATATTTGGATATTTGGTTACTAAAGTGGTTATCACACTCAATTCTCACCATCGTGACACGGGTTCAATAATGCGTGGGCACATGTGAGTTGGTTATTGTTCACCAAGCTGGACAAGTGAATTTTCTCTGGATTTTCCGGTGTAGTCATGAGTGAAATATTCACTTTAAGTATTCATTGGGTGAATAAAAGTGAGATTTTAAACCAAAACAAACATTTTTTTTCCTTTATATGCTTAAATGTGGTACTTAAGACCTTTTTTATTGCATTTTATTAGAAAAACTTGCCAATCTGTAAGCGCAATTAAAGTCTTTTCCGAGATGAGGTCAGAGAGTTTATGTATCGGCCCTGTGCGTGCTGACGTTTGATGAAAGTGAAGCAGTTTTAAATTTCAAAGTGAAAAACACCAAACTGATATTTTCACCTCTTCATATATACCGGTACTTTTCATTTCACTGATAAATCTCTATAAATCATCAGAACGCATAATAATAAACAAAAGAAATCGCCTAACAATAATGAGCCTATTCAGCAGCATAAAATATACAAAAGTGGACTGAAAGAGACCTGTGTTGCCTGCAGCCTCAGCCAGTTTCTCTATCTGCTGCATCATGTTTGGGTCATCTGAGAGTAGACCCTTCATTGCATCTTCAAACTCTCGCGCCATTTCATCAGAAAACTGTTCTGCAAACATGTCCGAGATGGGATCATCACCTCCGCCTGCAGCTGCTCCCTGAGATAGGAAGGAAAAAAAGAATAGAAAAAGCCTGTTATAGGAATTTCCCATGTGGATGGTATAAAGCTGGAACAAATCTTTTGGCCAGCATAAGGCAAGAAGCCTAATCAAAATATGCTTTGTTTGACATCTTATACCAAGATTTTTGCATTATATTTTGTTCTTTAAATTAAAGAACAAGATTTTCACTTTACCTCATCTGGACTTAGACAGATAGACACCTCATAAACACCAATGTATATATTCCATAGATACGTCCACAAGGATGCCTATCCAATATCTGATTACTACCTTTGCTCCATCTGTTTTTGGTGTTGCAGTTTTCTGGTCCTTTTTTTGCCCAGGCTTTGCATTTGCATCAAAATCCTCCAATGCGCCTGAAATGAAAGGCAGGTTGTATTTTACTTCATCACCATCAGTTTTGCAAATTTCATCCCCCTAATGAGTGATTTTTTTCTAATGGCAAATTGGGTAAAAAAAATTGAGATTAGGAGAAATACAAAATCTGATTCAAATAGCAAACATAATGGCGAATATACCTGTTTTCACTTTTAAATTTATACATAATGCTGTGTAAGAGTTAGTTGTGTCAAGATTTTGTTTATTTTTCAAAAAATTCATTTCTTTTTTATTCACCAACATAATCTGCACTGATCAAATTGGGGAAAAAATTATGATTTATTTGGGAAAATGGACATTTTTTCGCTCAAGGAAACAGCCTTTAGAAGGCAGTCAATTGCCCCCTTACTGCTTAAACATGATGTCTCAATAAATAGGTTCTTGTAGATACAGCAATAGTCTAAAATAATAGACGTGTTATACGGGATTCTTCCAATCCCGAACGTCTAAACGGGAATGTGCAAAAAACGGGGGTGTTTTAAAAATATTGAAATTGTTTTAAGTAAAGTATTTTATGGTTGAAATTGATCATAAAGAGTTATATTCATATTTTACCATGTAAGTGAAATGTTATTTTGCACTAAACAAGCATTTAGTGCATTAAAACAAGTTGTTTACCTTTCCAATAAAACGAAAGCTGACTGACACAGACAACAATTATGCGAAGGGGAACAACTCGATACAATCGTAATAGCTCGGCCTCCTCCGACAAAGCTTCGAGATAGACCTCGTTATACAATCGTAACAACTCGGCCATGGCCGAAATGTTCCGAGCGATTTAAAACTGTGCCCTAAAGCCTTGCAGGTGCCCTTCATGTATATATTGTTATGTTTTGACAGAATGAAATGAAAAAAAGCCGTCAAACTCATAATTATAAGTTGGATATTTATTTTTTGTGTACGGAACTAATATAAAATAACATTATCTGGTAATATTTCTTGTTTTTATGATATTTTATAGACGCTATATGCTTTAACCCGGAATCCTGATCGGAACAACTACCCACTTTTGATACTAAACAATTTGTACGTGAAGGATTTGCCATATCAAAAATCTAAAAAAAATCCGCCAACGTACAATTATTTAGACTAGATACAGCAAGTGACTGCTGAAATAACTTAAAAAATGTTATATTCTGAGGTTTCTTCAACAATGCGTGATAATTCCTTAAAAGGTTTATCTGTATTAACCTTATACATTATTAACGGTGATGCACATCCGTTAAGTATTCATAAAAAATAATATTTGCAGATAAAAATTAGGACGACGCATGTCGCGAAATTACATGACATCATAACATTTTAATGATAGCTTTAGTTAATTTATAGAAAAAGAAATAAAAAAACATGAATACAATATATGTTTGATATTTACTGTCTAATAATTCATTCAGTTCTTCATCGATTTCAGTCTCAACCTGAGATTTCGACTTCTCTTGACTTTTATCTCCGGATTCCGCCATGTTGTGCCGCTTACATCAACTCAAAGTGGATTCTTTAAGCAAATTTTAAGAAAAAATGGTGCATTGATTCCTTTATTCAAACATAGTTATTAAAAAATATTCGAATAAATAATTACGCCTGGCCAATATACACTGTAAAACGGATTTGTAAGGTAAGCGATATTCCCCGTTGAGGTTCCCACGGGGATATTATCTGTAGGTCAAATTACACCATTACTAAGAAGAACTAGTGTGGAGTACCTTCCCTTACATTATCATTATCGGTATGTGATATCAGTACACAAGGAACCAGGCGATGTCACATTTACGTTTGAAAGAGGTTTTTGAGTCTTATTTCGTTGATTTTGGAGACAATCTAGAACACTCATTGATTTATGGCCTTATTTTTGCCTGAGCACTAGTTTAAATGATACATTTACCATAAAGGATGACATCCAAGCTTTCGGTTCTAAACCTTATTCAACCAGTTGAAGATTCTCTTTAAGCCCCCCCCCCCCCTTAATTAATTCTTATGTCAGCGTTCGGAAAGAAAGCATCCATCCAAACTGGGCGATAAACTTTCCACACCCTCATCATGACCTTCGGTCATTTAAGCATTTTCAGTGCAAGTCATTAATCGCGTAGTTGAAACGAGAAAAGAGTGTTTAATACCCGGAAAACCTAACATAAATCCCAGCTCTCCTAGTAGACTCGGAGAAGCTACATGAAGCTCATTGGCGGATAGACTTAACGCATGTATAAGAATGTGTTTGGGGTTTCCAGCTCGTCTATGCTTGCTGTGTGTAGGGACGGGGCATACACATTCTGATTGTACAGAGGTCTATCATGAACGTTTTTGTAGGATGGTCATGTTGGTATGGTCAGCTGCAGCTTACGGCAGGTGCTCTAAAGAGATTTTTAAACAAAGCTGGTAACACCAGAAAAGCTGTCGAAGATGGTTATATAATCTTAATCACTTTAAAAGCTATGGGAATTATCTCTGGCCCACTGTAAGGCAACATACCCCACAACCATAGTGTCTAGGAGCATTCTGGTCGTGTATGCTGAAAAATCCAAGTTGTCCGAGACGATTAGTTCATGGCTACAACTATGACCTTATCTATGTCGCTAAGAGTGAATCCTTCGTATACTAGTATGTCTAAAGAGTCATCATAGAACTCTGTAATTAAACACCATTACTGAGCTGGTATGTCGATGTTCACATGCAGAAAGTTCTACAAGCAGGTGTTCAGGACGCTGTTGTCGACCTGCCCCAAATATCACGAAAATACTAAACTCAAATCTCAATCTCAACTTATTTTACCTTATAATAACTTCTTTTTTTTTAAATATGTATGTTTTTACACTTTTCAAAATCATTCTCTCATGCAATGTGTTGATAAAAAATTGGAGTTGGAAATGCTATGTAATACTGTCGTGGGAGGATCGTGAGTTCGAATCACAACAACGCTCAACCAGTTTTCAATAAAATTTACTTAAAGCTGCATTCTCACAGATTTACCATTTTTACAGCTTTTTATTTTTTGTCTTGGAAAGAGCAAATCTTTGCGTAAATAATGTATCTGCAAACCATTGATATAAGATTGTTGACAAAAGATCAGGTCGCCGATTTTCATATTTCCGTTCAAAAATTAATGTTTTATTGCTTAAACCGTTATTAACGGTTTAAGAAAAATGCATAACACATCAATTTTTGAACTTGAATATAAACATCTGCGATCTAAATTTTTGTGAGGAGTCTTATATAACTGGTTTTCATGGATTTTCGCAAAATTTGGCTCGTTCCAAGACAAAAAATAATAAAGTTGTCAACACGTTCAATCTGTGAGAGTGCAGCTTTAAAAACGTAAGTTAAAGAGTTAAAAAATGTTTTAAAATATTTTCAAAATAGATTCCTTTTTGTTTGTTTTGTTCAAGACGGTGAAAATGTCTATTTTTTCTTCTTTTCAAAAAATGTTGATAAATGTTCAAATATTGAAGTTCACGATTTTGAAAGCGTTAGCAACGCGATTCAGCAAAATGACTGATTTGTCGGTGATTGATATTATCATGTGATGCTACTAATGTATTTATTAAATGTTAAAATGTTAGTCATCTTGCGTACTAGTCCTTGTTGGCGAGCAGATATGGTAAAAGTTGTCTATTTATTTCTTGACTATACCGACTTGAGTTTGCTCGCCACTACAACAGGGTCTTACACTTAAAAGCTGCACTCTCACAGACTGACCGATTTGACAACTTTTTCATTTATAGTCTCAGAATCAGCTGATTTAAGCATATTTGCTTTCAATTTAGTCATATAAGACTACTCACAATCGAACGAGTCTAAATAGGATGAAAAAAAAAATTCTTAACGCGTAAGTAACGCTTTTAGCCATAAAACATCAATATTCGAGCATAAATATGGAAAACTGCGACCTGAGCTTTAATTAACAGTCTTGCTATCATAGTTTTCAGGTATTGATGCAAAATTTGGCTCATTCCAAGACAAAAAATTAAAGAGTTGTCAAAACGGTCAACCTGTGAGTGTGCAGCTTGAACTGTATTTCTCCTGCAATTTCGGTACCAAAGAGTATACTAATTATACGATAAGTTTTTTGATGCATTTTAGGGGGAAATATTTTTGTTTGTTACCAAAACATGAGCGAGTCCCTTAACGTTGTGTTAAAGTGCCCGGACATATGATGACCATGCGTATAGACAACTGGTTGTCAAGTATGGCCTATTAATACATGGATACTATTTTCTTATGTTTTTTAGCATCATTCACGCGTGCGATATAATAATTAAGGACTGTTTTCTGTAACTTGCGGATTACATGTACCCCGTCTAAGTCGTGTTGCCAACCACAAAAGATTAACAAATATATACCATATACTTACGCTATACAAACTCCCAACTATTGGCGCTTACACATTTTCCTTTATAAATTGTCCAAACAATTAAGTTGCAATCTCACAGATATACCGTTTTTCCAACTTTTTTTTATTTTTTGTCTTGGAATTATTCAAATTTTGCGTAAATATATCTGCAAACCAATGATAAAAGACTGCTGACAAAAGATCAGATCGCAGATGTTAATATTCCCATTCCAAATTAATGTTTAATTGCTTAAACCGTTTCTAACGGTTTAAGAAAAATGCATTAAACATCAATTTTGGAGCGGATATATGAAAAACTGCGATCTGATCTTTTGTCAGCAGTCATTTATAACTGGTTTGCTCGTTCCAAGACAAAAAATAAAACAGTTGTCAAAACGTTCAATCTGTGAGAGTGCAGCTTTCAAATGAAAATGAAACATTTAAATTTATACATTAACATCGATGGTTCTACCACAAAGACATTTTCCATACTAAAAATAAAAAAAAAAGTTTAGCATGTGTTTGATAAAAAAACAACATAATTATAACACAGCTCTATTTTTGACGCAAACACTGTAACTTTTGTCCATGACTAATACACCGATAACGATATTCGCCTGAAAATGTACTATTGTCGACTAGGGTAGCAAGACCCATATAACTCAGGTTTAAAAATGATGGATTATCATTCGGAGCTCCTCGGCCATTTTATCGAAAACAACCTCGGATGTATTTGGACGGTTTACATACTCAAAAAGTGGTACGTTTAAGTCCGCTGCAAGTAGATCGCGTAGTAATTTTATTTAGCAGTTTAACTTTGTGACATTACTCTTGGGATTCTTAAATATGTTTGCAATAATACAATTTAATGGCAATCAATTTAAACTTAGATCAATAAATACAACTCTAAAACACTACATTTATTTATGATATAATTTAAATTTTTACGAACTACTTCAACTGATGTACCTGCATACATCCGAGGTTTTTTGTCATGGCCGAGGAGTTCCGAATGGTTGGATTATTTGTTTCCCATTGACTGAGGCAATGTCAAAGAGAATTTGCGTTAAGCGACATTTAGCTAGTATCTTTTGAGCCTTCGAAAAAACAACAACAACACACAGAGCTTTTAAAAATCAAATTAAAGCAAGAAAACCTACAAACATTTGTGTATCTAACATCATATTTTAATAAATTAAGAACCAAATATTAACAGTAAGCAAGGTCAGTTTATTAATTTATGCAAACTTGCGTCTATAAGCTTTTCATTGCCAGATATAGCTGTATATATCTCAAAATATGTTGAATTAAGGAAACCATACGGGTTTTTTTCGACATCTGTTTTTGTTCCTGTATGGTAGATAGGTTCGAAAACTGAAATTCGACGTGAAATAATCAATTTTTGGTTGGGCAATTCGAGAAAAAAGGAGGAGCGTTTGAACCCGTTCATGGTGCTCTTGTTGATTAAATGAATTATGTTATCCTATCGGCATGGTACTAACTCTTACGTACTAACTTGGAGTGCTTTTGGTCCAACTGACATTAGCATCATATCTTACCTATACATATTCGTTTAATACATTCCTATGCGCCATATTTTTACAAACAGAAATACCACGTGAACTTTTAGGGATACCCAGGTGGAATATTTGATTTGATGCTTTGATTGCATCGTCGGTATAATTTAAAGTGCATTAATTAAGTTATATAAGAGTGTGTTTGCATCAAACTTAGACATCCCGTTTGAAAAGGTTTAGTTTGGAGTTAAATGTTAAGTATACGGTATATAGAAATGAGGAACATTAGAGTGACCTAAATGTTGCATTTATATATATGAAAATGGTTTTGATGTTCAAAAGTTTGATAGGATGTAAATACAATCATGATGTATGTGTTCTTTGAAGATTAAACTGTTCATTTCATCCGGCAACCAACACGTGCGTTTTACAATTTTAGTACAGCTCTTCTTGTTCTGATAAATAGGATGATTTTATCCTGAGCTCTCCATATATTGACAAATTGGATGATATATCTAGATCAACATATCAAAATAGAATAAATAATGATAGTTTCATGTAGCCTTCATTTGGAAAAAGGCCAGAAGTTATCGGAATTTTCCCCTCTCGGGGCCTCAATGTTTGACAGAACAACAAGATGGCGGACGATAAAACACAGATCCCGTAAATTGGATATTTTCGTGCCAATTAATGGACATAAAATGGTTTGTTGTCATGTTAAATCAATTCATTTTAATAAATAATGTAGTATTTTTGCTAAATAGCATAAGTCTCAAGCGAATTAACTTGTTGACTTTGAGAAAACATTCATTAACTTTGTATCTGGGGCTATTGTTTTCATAGGATACGAAATTTGGTAAGGTGTAAATTGAGTTTTTATCGCTGTCGAGCAGTTTACAATATTCACAGAATATGTTTTTAAATATCGAAAATCAATTAATGAAGCATGCATATGCATAGTTTGTGTATTAGTTTGCAGATTACATAAGTTTTCACTGTTGTTATCTAGTTATTTTCTTGTTTTAAATATTTCCTAGCCTTAATTAGTTAATTCCTAGACTAAAATAATAGACATTCAAACAATAGGACATGTAATGGAATGAAAAATTTGTTATTTTTACGAAACAAGATGAGAATTGAACTAGATACTGCATGAAAAATTGAAAAACACTTCATATCTGGTTGACTGTACTCAGTTCAGAGCCGGGATGTTCGTCATAACTCAACGATGTTTTGATATATTGGTCTCATATTATACCAGTGTGCAGATATATCTTACTTGCATCAAATTGCATTACCAATTTTATGAAAGAAAAGCTTGACCACCTACCTTTCCTGATCAAAATATCCGTTGACAGTACCCTCATCAGAACTTTGAAGAACAATAATGAAGGCACTTAATTGAGATGCTTTATTAAACTCGTGTTGCAGTGATAAAAAATAATAACCACTTCCACAAAGCCTGGGACAAGTAAACATTCTGGCAGGCAAATTTTAACTACATGTATAATCGGTCTGTGCTCTCAAAATAATAATAAAAAAGATTTTTCTTTGAAATAAACAAAATAGAAAATATGTTAAAAACATTCACAGCTAGCACTTTCATGGAGCTGTCGGTAGAATTAATGACATAGTTAGTATTATTATACCTCACTTCAAAAGAACATATAGTAAAAACGCCAGGGCAATATTTTCGACCATCACCCCGCACTATCACCCTCTGACGTCATGAAATTGATAATACGCATACAAATACGCCGCCATGTTGGATTTGTATGTGAAAAATTATGATTAATATAAAACTGGCATTGCAACCTTAAAATGCACTAATTATAAAACCTCACTTCTATAGAACATATGAAATTGGCAATACGATATGAATACGGGATTTACTGATAGTATTTTACTTAAAGTCTGTATCACCTGAGCGCTTTGTTTATCAGCCGACAATTCTTGCCAAAATGGCAGCAAGATTCGCAGCTGTCAGTGAAAATGGTATTTATAGTCTTTAAAGTACTACAGTTTTTGTTCGGTATAATAAAATAGATATTGACTGCCTTGAGGGTGACAGTGCATATTGTCAACCTTCGGAAAACTTCGCCTCGGTCGACAGTATTTACCTCAGGTTGACAATATGCACTGTCACCCTCAAGGCAGTCAATATTTATATAATACTGACTGGTTAAAAATATGACTGAAACTAGATTACTCCCCAAAACAACCAGACATTCAACACTTCCCCAAAATTTCAGACGAAGTCCCAAATGCAAACAGTTTCCTCTCCATTTTTACTGTGCTCTGAGAAAGACATTCAAGCAAGACATTTGTTTTCTCCAGGCATATCTAAGAAACCAAAGTATGACTCCTCATATAAAATATAAATCAAATGGAACTGCACCTGATTTCTTTCAAGATACAGCTTATTAGTGAAAAAAAGTCCCTTCAGAGTGTTTGCCTATTTCAGGAATTTCCGAGAAAAAATCAGATTTTTGTAAAAGAGGAATGCACTTCAAAATGTTGTTGGATAGATATTTGAATCAATACAATTTGCCTAAATTGCCGATCATCTGTCAGTTATATTTGTTTGTATAACTATCATGAAAAACATTTTTGCTAAAAAAAAATCTACAAAATTACCAGTTGACCCCATTCAAGGGAAATTGCAATACACCTTAGATTAAACTCATTTCATCAAATAATTGTCATGAAACTTGATCTTTTTTGTTTCACTGCTCATAGAACCCAGTTGAACTTACGCTTTAGATAGAACAATGAAATTCCAAAGCGTGTAAATCAAAACAAAAGAATAGTAAAAAAGACTATTATTGAAATATTTGTAACAAAAACCCTAGCTTGTTAACCTGAAAGTTTTTCAGTTGGCAAAATAATACTTTTTTTGATACTTAAGACTGTGCCAAAGAAAAAAAGGAAGATAATTCAAGGCTTTTTCCGCAAATGGTATATATTTTTTTATTGCAGCTGGGTTAAGACCTATATATGCATGGCGCATCAGACCCATGCTGTATCAGACCTGGTGTATCAGACCCATGGTGTATCAGACTCATGGTGTATCAGAGCCATGGTGTATCAGAACCATGGTTTATCAGACCAATGGTGTATCAGACCAATGGTGTATCAGGCCCATGGTGTATCAGACCCATGGTGTATCAGACCCATGGTGTATCAGACACACAGTGTATCAGACCCATGGTGTATCAGACCCAGGGTGTATCAGACCCATGGTGTATCAAACCTGGTGTACAGACCCATGGTGTATCAAACCTGGTGTACAGACCCATGGTGTATCAAACCTGGTGTATCAGACCCATGGTGTATCAGACCCATGGTGTATCAGACCCATGGCGTATCAAAACTGGTGCATCAGACACATGGTGCATCACACCCTTGGTGTATCAGACCCATGGTGTATCAGACACATGGTGTATAAGACCCATGGTGTATCGAACCTGGTGCATCAGACCCATGGTGTATCAGACCCATGGTGTATCAAACCTGGTGCATCAGACTCATGGTGCATCAGACACATGGTGTATCAAACCTGATGTATCAGACCCATGGTGTATCAGACCCATGGTGCATCAGACTCATGGTGTATCAAACCTGGTGTATCAGACCCATGGTGTATCAGACCAATGGTGCATCAGACACAGGGTGTATCAGACCCAGGGTGTATCAGACACATGGTGTATCAGACCCATGGGGTATCAGACACATGGTGTATCGAACCTGGTGCATCAGACACATGGTGTATCAGACCCATGGTGTATCAGACTCATGGTGTATCAGACCCATGGTGCATCAGACTCATGGTGTATCAGACCCATGGTGTATCAGACACATGGTGTATCAGACACAGGGTGTATCAGACACATGGTGTATCAAAACTGGTGTATCAGACCCATGGTGTATCAGACCCATGGTGTATAAGACACAGGGTGTATCAGACCCATGGTGTATCAGACCCATGGTGCATCAGACACAGGGTGTATCAGACCCATGGTGTATCAGACTCATGGTGCATCAGACCCATGGTGTATCAGACCCATGGTGTATAAGACACAGGGTGTATCAGACCCATGGTGTATCAGACCCATGGTGCATCAGACACAGGGTGTATCAGACCCATGGTGTATCAGACTCATGGTGCATCAGACCCATGGTGTATCAGACCCATGGTGTATCAGACCCAGGGTGCATCAGACCCTTGGTGTATCAGACCCATGGTGTATCAGACCCATGGTGTATCAGACCCATGGTGTATCAGACCCATGGTGCATCACACCCATGGTGTATCAGACACATGGTGTATCAGACCCATGGTGTATCTGACCCATGGTGTATCAGACCCATGGTGTATCAAACCTGGTGCATCAGACCCATGGTGTATCAGACACATGGTGCATCAGACCCTTGGTGTATCAGACCCATGGTGTATCAGACCCATGGTGTATCAGACCCATGATGAATTCAATCTAGTGTGTATCAGATCCACATGTTATTGTCTGGCCACATATTTTCTTTAGAATACAAATAGTCTAAAACCGGAGAAAATTTGAATCATTCTCAATACTCAATTCTTATTGGTCTACAAATCATTGCTCAAAAAGGCTAAAGGCTAATAAGGCTCATGGTACAGAGTTCAATAAAACCGTCGTGCCTTCAATGTCCAATAAATTTAAAGATTAAGTTAGACCTGGTGTCCTTGTGTTAAGCAAATATTTACTGATTCAATATACAAAGGCATGGTGAAGTATTTAACTAATATCACTATGTACAAAACATTCATCTTGTCTTGTGCCTCATTATAAATTCTGTATCATTGGGCCACAGTAACAAATAGGTTTTTTGGCGTTGCCTACCCGCATATTGAATTGTTTGTGTGTGTGTGTTTTCTTTTGTGATCCTTTTATTCTTTTATGGAAAATGAAAGATAAAAAAAAATGACCGCCTGTAAAGCAATTTTTATTTTTTCAGAGTCACAAGTATTTCGTGAGTCCGTCAGAAACATCAAACACATTATTTGTTATTTGTTGCCTTGGGGTATGTTACATAACGGGACTTTAAGATGTATAACCAGTAATTTTTGTTTACTCTTGGAAGTATAAGCTTTATAAGTTTGAAAAGTAAAAAACGCTTCAAGGTGCTGGGTATTTGAAAATAATTTACAATTTAATTGTAAGTGGTCGTGTAGCCGGACATGCAACTTCAGGGACTCAACTTTGAATACAAAATATATGAAGTTAAAATTTTGTTAATTACGTATATAAGTGTATGTGGAAGGAAATTTTGATGCAATCTGATGTGAAGTATTTGTAAAAATAAAAAAAAATATATTTACATAAATGCATTATCTTGGACAAGAATAAATGGGGAATGGGAACATGTTAGTTGTGCCCCCTACCCCCTCCTCCTCCTTAAACCGCAAATGATTTAGTTTTATTCTTTTACCATAATGATGGGCGGATTGTTCGGAACTTTGCTCATATTCTCATTGTTAGCTTTCAAATTGTTACAGGAAAATTAATATAGATACACCTCCTCTGCGAAAAATGTTTAAGAATTTTCTTCAGTTCTGGAATAATTCATTTCTAGAACTTCATGAATTCTTCAAGAATCCCCCTTAGTCAATGATTGTAATCTCTACTGTATTTAACAAGATTTAAGACAACTGTTTCAGCTGTACTTTGCATCTAAATAATTCATGTTTATAAAAGTTAACAAAGATGCTGTTCACACTGTTCATTTTAACAAAGTTCTGAACAATCTCACAATTACTTACTTAAATTATTGACAGAATTTCTGTTTGTTTCTGAGCAATTCAAGAGCATCAGTGGATTTATTCTTTGCCTGTGCAATGTAATTTTAAACCGTAATATACCTATAATAGGCACAAACAGGTTGACATTTATTGCGATGTCCCACGACGGCTTTAATAATCACAATAATGATGTATAGATTTTTCCAGCTAGGAAACGGTGTGCCTGGCAGAAGTAATCCTTTTGTCGATAGTTTTACGGTGTGATTGTTTGACGTTTTAAATCTTCAAGATAAATTATAAGATTGACATCGTCAAACGAGATTGATACTTATATAGCGTTGAGGGTGTCGTTATCAAAGAAAAGTGCTATCAGCTTATGATAGAAGTACAATTACTTAACTTACTAGATGAAAAAGAATGTATGTGCCAATCATTGAAATTAGACTTTTGGATGAACAAGCCCGAATTCATATACCATAGCTTGGCATAATTTTTTTTAACAAGGCCTGCTATATAAAATTCAGAATTTGAGCAAGCCTGGAAGACATTTTTCCAGTGCAGGGCTTGTGGGCTTGTGTTAATTTCAACCACTGATGTGCCACTTTTGTGCTTGAAAATTTGTCCATATCAATTTTCTTATAATTTAAAGTATTGGGTAATACGCTGATATTACTTAACTCAATACACTGAACAATTTCAAGTCAGTTTTTTTATTTATCAAATGTTGAATTGAATGTAATTGTGTAAGATATTTTGTATAAAAAAATACATTTTTTACGTATTAAATTGCCTTTTTAAGAATGAAATTTAGAACATTTATTTAAAAAATAAGTTTCTGTAAATCAATTAATTTCCTCATTTGAACTGCATTTTAAAATACATTGTATGAAAACACAGTGTTTGGTTAATCATGATAATCATGAAGGAATTTCAAGAAGATAATAATTAAAGAGGTTCTTCCATATAGGCCCATTTTTAGCCCTGCAAATTTGCCAAATGAGAAAACTGTGCTTGAAATCTATGCAATCAGTCTTACAGATAAGATGTACCAATGTAAATGATTATTATATTGCACCAGTCAGTTGTAACCATGGCTGCAATAATTTTCGAATTGCTGGTAAAATCCCCGCCAAATGCCCCGCACCCCATGGACTTTAGGAAAGGCCCATTCCCGGCTTTTTTTTTTGACGCGAAGACAAAACCGCCGCATTCCACTGGCACGGCAGGACCATTACTTAAAAACATGGCCCATTTCCCCAGCTTTCCTCGGTATACCCCGGACCTGGGGGAACGTGAAAACAATTGACTGGTGCATTACTGCATGACATTTAAAATGAATTGGGTATCTAGCATGATCAATGAGTATTTCAAGTTTCTATCATCCCATCATTTTTATTTTAATTGTCTATCAATAATGAACTGTCTTTTATATAATAGGTTGATATTACTGATTGAGGAAACAATATCAGGTTACTTCATGATATGGGCAAGTTTGCATCTATAAAAGATATGATGATCATATAGCATCGTATCTACTAAGGAATCAATGAAAAGCATTTAAACTTAAACACCGAGTTCTCCTTTTATTTCTGGTTTGCTTCCGGAAAATGATAGGCCAATAACGGAAACAGAAATCTTTTTTTACCTTTAAACCCTTCAATTAAGAATATAGTATACTTAATCAGGTTCACCAAGCTTAAGACAATAGCGATTCCAATTTCAGTTCAAATGAGTTGAGTGAATCGATTTTTCTAGATTATAATTAACATTTATTTTGTTTATTTTGAATTTTATCAAACTTAATAAGCCCCATTGAATATACTTATTAATGAATTTTCTTAAGATTTTTTTCTCACTCCTACATGAAATCGATGAGCAAATTTACTTCATTATCATTTCTAAAGTCATCTTCCGTAAAAGGTTTTGCACGAGGGCATTTAATTTGATCATCTGTTGTATGCTTCTAGTCGGTCATAGGATTATCTGAATATTTGCGTAAAACTATCGACACTACTTCTTGTTCGATTATTGATCTGAAGTTTATGTATATATATATCTATCTGGCAGTAAGTGTTTGTTAACCCCAAATTTATAACAAGCTTACAAAGGTTTCAATAGCCAATATGCCTTAGTTCTTAAATGATTTCAAATTATAATGCGATACATTAGCAAATTGTTTAAAACTTCTGCGATTTTAACAAATGATACGATAAGAAGTTTGTTTGTGATTGAGACACTAAAATATTATGGACGGAAGAATCAATTAGCTACATCATGGAGTAATATGGTGATATGGGATACAAAAATTAAGGCCAATAACGTTTAAAAAACTTGGGTAGGAATTTAATCTATTTTTGTCTATCGGAATTAAAAGCGTTGACCATGTAAACCTTGTGGTCGTTTGAAAGGTAAGATCAAGGGATTATTACATTACATAAATAATCAGGTTATGTAGCACAGATAATTTATTTAGTAATTATAAATAACTGCAGTTCCATTTTAAAGATAGAAATTGTAGAAATATATTAGTTTAAATGCATCATTTAATTATAATTTCACTCGTTTATTTGACTTAATGGTCAAAACAAAAAAAGCATATGGTTTGTGTACATATAAAAAATATTAGTTTTTATAAATGGGGTTTTCAATTAACCTAAGCTATGTCAGTGTACACAAATTCCCCATTGAAAAAGCGCCAAAATATTGCTAATATTTCTTTATCTGTACTGTGACAAATCATATGTTGTTTTTTATCATTAAAGTTAAACAGAATAATAAAAATCCATACAATAATGGATTGGGGTTGGATCCATGTTTTTTATAACCTTAAATTGGGATTTTTATTTTCATATTTGGGAAAAACATATGATTTTGCATTGGGAAGGGGTAGGGGTATTTTGCATTGGGAAGGGGTAGGGGTATTTTGCATTGGAAAGGGGTAGGGGTATTTTGCATTGGAAAGGGGTAGGGGAATTTTGCATTGGAAAGGGGTAGGGGTATTTTGCATTGGAAAGGGGTAGGGGTATTTTGCATTGGGAAGGGTATTTTGAAATCAGAGGGGGTATTTTGCATTGGGAAGGGGAAGGGGTATTTGGCATTGGGAAGGGTATTTTGCAATCAGAAAGGGTATTTTGCATTGGGAAGGGTATTTTGCAATCAGATGGGGGTATATTGCTATTGGAAGGAGTATAACGTCTATTTTGCAGTACTAAACAATGAATTTGACATACACAGAAATAATTGTTCAATAAAGAAATAATAAACAAAAACTAATATAAAGTGGTTGAAGGAATCAATCTCTCACAAAAGGGGTAGCTTATCTTCAAAAAGGTCTGATCTGTAGGTCTGGTTGTGTACTTTCATGCAGACGACCATTTCCGTCAGTTTACAGGGAAGCATTAGCTTTAGGAACATGCAATTCCTTTTACCCAAACTTGAAACATTGTAAATGAGCCGTGACACATGAGTTTTGGCCTTGCTTTTCTGATTTTATTTGATATTTGAATTTATTGATATTTCTGGAGGCAATGCTGAACATTTCAAGATTATGTCGGATATAGTGTTGAAGATATGGCCTTACATGCAAGACAATGTGAAGTGAGTTTCGTCTGCTTACTTTTTTGCTTCTAAAATTTATGTCACGCATATGATGTATTGAGCAAAAGAACTTGATTGAAACATCACAAAGCGGCTCAAATAAACAGACCTCCCAGTCAGCCCACAAATATTGAATGGATATCATCCTTTCAATGTTTGTCGGCTGAATTGTTGGTCACTTAAAAAACATGGTGGTGAAGTCGATATTTTCATGCAACAAATGGGCGAAGTCTGGAAATTTTAGGTAACGACTTTGCCCAAGTAGCCCCCTCACGAGAGCCCTGCTATAATGCAAGGAGGTCCTCAGTGGTCTGTACTATTTCTGAATTCGTATGAGGATGAAGTAAATTATTTCACCATTATTGTAAAGTAAATACAGTTGAAACTCGCTATGTCAAACTCTGTTATCTCGATATTCCGGTTATGTCAAACTTTTAAAAAATATTTGAGGTTTAGTAAGACAATTGTGTGGTATGTTGGTTATATCAAATGTTTGTTATCTTGCAATTTTCCCCGATGTCCCAACAATTTTGACAAAGCCAGTTTTTACTGTAAATTTAAACAAAGTCTTTTGTTTATTTTCAGTTGCCATGGTGACAGATAGACAAGATCCAAGTATAATCAGCATCGTCGCTCAGCGTACTTTTCATTGCTGATAACGGGAACATCTTAAAACCGCTTCAATGACGGAAACAATGCATCGGCGGGCCTTCAACTTTAACACAGTATCGCAGGCCCATAGAGATGTCGTTGACGATCGATACCGTGATTTGCGGCGCCCTAGGAAAGTGCGGTTCTTCGTTAATGGGGATCGTTACTTTAAGGGGAAAAAGTTGTACATAACTCCGCACAGATACTTTAATTTCAACGACTTGTTGAATGATCTTACGGGTAAATTGCCATCTAATCTCAGCTTGCCGTACGGGGTACGACAGATCTTTACTCCAAGTAGCGGACATCGTGTTGTGGATATAGAGGATCTCCAAGATGGGCGCTCGTACGTGTGCGCTGGCTTTGAGGGCTATAAACCCATCAAATATGGGAAGGCAGAGCTCGAACCGTGGTCTTTAGGTGAGATATAAGTACTATATCGGAGCATGTTTATGCATACATGTGATATTATTTATTTCATCGAAACTCACTTTTCTCATGATCCATAATAAACTTATATATACTTTGTAATTGAATGATGAATTTGATACGAAAAACACTTAATTCCAGATATGTACAAAATATATGTATGGGCATATATATATATTCTTTGATAGAATTGGTAAAACGAGGGAAGTCTAAAATTAGAAGGCTTGTGTCATAAAGCCAGACTTTCTGAGTAAACATTTATGTGAGAAGTGAGCTTTAAGGATGCAATAAAGATTTTCACATCCTTAATTATTCAATAATTATATAATAAATATTATAGAATATGTAGCAAATATTTCATTTTCATGTTTATTTCTTTGAACATCTGTTTTGTTTTAGTTTTTTTCTTTTTCCTACAGTTTTTTTTTCCATTTTTCTCACAATTTTGCAACATTTAATGTAAGTTAAGTTGTTCAAGACCATTTTATTGAAAGAAATACTGGCATTTGAGGTTATGTATTAAGTAAATATAATTGTTTCATTTAACTAGATGGAAGTTTTTAAACTCCAGGACAATTAGTGATTTGGAATATATATAGTTATAAAATACACACCAAACCCTTGGCACTTAATGTATGTATTTCAAATATTAATACAAAGAAATTCAGGATTAAATGGCTTTCAGTGATTTGAAAACATGGGGTTCAAGTTCATAGGAAGTGATCAATTATGCACTAAAATATCAATTCCAAAATTGAATGATCTTCTCTCTCGGCCTAAAAACTAAAAAAATAGATTTGTTTCTGGTAACCCAACCACACCTCTTTATTTACCACCAACTCATTTTTTGGGGCCAAAAATGGAAATAGAAAAAAATGCAAAAGAAATGAGGTATACCCAATTTTTTTCATCTGAATATATGGCAGTTGCTAATTTCACAACTAGATTTTTTTCAGCTTCAAACTGTGCATAATTTCTTTTTTCAATATCTCAATGAAAATTTTCAACAACAGTTGTTTAACATGCATTATTAAAAAACAAAACAAACTACCGAGCCATATCTTTTTGGTCTTGTTACAAGAAACAAACCCTTTTCTCTAGGCCTTATGATTTATCTTTTGATGGCATTCAAGTCACAAGTGAAACATGAATTTTCAAGATAACTACTTACAAAAATGACAGAAAAATTTAAAATTTAATTTAAATTTTATGCATTTGACTTCCTTTTTAACAATTGTATTGATTTCTATTTGATATGTTTCAAATTAGGTAGATCATTCAGAGTGATTATTTTTAAGTGAATAATTTATCATAACTTAAGACTAACTTAAAGAACTCTTGAAAAGGAAACTTTTATATATACAGACATAAGACTTTAATTAAAGCAAATAACACATCAAAGATCACAAAACACACAAGATTAAAACTTGAAACTTTGTAATGGTTGCAAAAATACTTTTTATCAAAAATATTATTTTTTGCATTAGGCCGTAGGGTTGTCTAAATTAGTTGAGGTTTTGTTAACCTGTTATTTTATTGCAAATATCTGAAGCTAGGATACCATTAGAGATGCCACCTCACATATTTGCAAATCTATACTGCAATAAAAACCTTCTTAAAAGAGTTAAACCCATCAAGAACCATGCAGATAGATTAGTGATTATATTGTCAATAACTTGTCTAAATTTCAAGCACTCTTATGTTTTTATGGCTTAGAAAATTGCATCTTAAAACTTGAAATGGATTCAGATTTTCACAAATAATTATTTCCCTTGATGAGTGCATATCTAAAACTTCAAAAAATCAGGAGTTAGTTCCCTTGATGAGCACAAATCAACAACTAAACATATCAGGAGTTAGTTCCCTTGATGAGCACAAATCAACTACTAAACATATCAGGAGTTAGTTCCCTTGATGAGCACAAATCAACAACTAAACATATCAGGAGTTAGTTCCCTTGATGAACACAAATCAACTACTTAAAAAAATCAGGACTTGAGGCCCTTGATGAGCACAAATCAAATACAAGAAAAATCTTAAGTTGCAATCTCTTAATGAGAACATATCAGCTACTCAAAATTCGGGAGTTCCTTCCCTTGATGAGCTGATATTTTAAGATCAAACGAATCAGAATTATGTCCCTTGATGAGCGTAAGGTTTACACATATTTGAAGTTAATATATCCATTATTTAAATGAAATACATAGCCAAGATCTACTTAAAATTTCGCCATAACTGGTAACATTTCTGGTACTGATGTTTAAAATTGTGAAACTTGACATTAATGTTTAAAAATATGTTAAATTATGCACTCATCTATAAAGTGACTTGTATTACTTTGTTATTTTTTGCCAAAAGCATAAAAGGTTTATGAGTTATGGCCCTTGGTGAAAAATAATAAAATTATCTTTAAGGCAATCATACCAAATGATTGTTGGTACCTGGCTTAGTCATCACTCTTGTTCTTAATTATACTTAACATACAGTCGAACCCTGTTGACTTGAACTCCCAGGGACCGGCAACATTACCTCGAGCCTCTGTGTATTGAAAATGCTTAGCTTCAATATAAAGAAATCGGTCCTTACATCCAGTTCAGGTCAAGGAGGAATTCGAGCAAAGCAAGTTCAAGCCATCTGGGTTTGACTGTAAATAAAAAAAATACAAACAGCTATTTAGTATTGCCTGACAATGAACTGAAAATCATTTAAAAAATAAATTGGTTCTTTTCAATAATTTTCTCAGCTTAACTTAACGAATTCCCATCTCGATAAATGCAAACACGCAATTAGGTAAAAATCATAAGGAAGCCATATTGCCTAAAAAAATGAAATGGGTCAGGGTTAAATTTTACCTAAAATTTACTTAATGCCCAATGTCAAATAATTGCACTATTTCAGCTTTGTATCAATGTTTGCTTACCTAGATAAGGTTTCAATAATGAATGTGGCATTAATATATCTTGCTAGGATTTGTAGATATCTTCATGCCTTTGTTGGGTGCCTGCTAATGGGGATTACCAGATTATTGCCCCCTTTGAAGGATACTGAACGTGGTGTAATGGTAATAAGGAAAGTCTGTGAAGTTAAGATATGCATATATGATACTTATATCAATAATTTATCATAAATCAATTTTAGAGGGTGGTATATTAATTTATATCAGTAATAAATTAAAGATTTATTTTCAGGAGAATTGATATCTTAATCTTTCAAAAAAATGGTATAAAAAAAAGTTGTAACTCATAATCTTCAATGATAAAATAACAATCAATATTCTAGATGAATTATTATATTTAAGTGTGTCATGAAAATTCCAAAATAATATACAATAAATTATTACATTTCAGCTTTTATTACAAAATTCATTTTATGGGCAACTGTATTTGAACTTGTTACTTATAATGATAATTATTATTTGCTTTAATGTTAAACTTAATTATACTAATAATTTCAATCGGGAACTTATTAACATGGTATTATTATTTTTTTAGCATTTACAGATTTAGCAAGTAAGGAATTATTCAGATGCTTAAATTTTCAACATGCACGCAGACTTTTTTGCTTTTGCAAGATAAAAATCACTGTGCTTGCAGGAGAGTTGTTATTTCACCGAAAATCACTGAAAATAAATTATTTTTTTCATTATAATTGAATAACATAAGTATATTTTTATAAATGTATATTTCCTAGCATTTCATTGATCAGAAATATGATTCATGCAGAAATACATATGAGTTTACCTTTCGTAAAGAGGTTCAGGGGAGATATCAATTGTAAACAAAATTCAGGGGAGATAACCATTTTGAAGAATTCTGATGAGATAACCAATGTTAAAAGAAATTCAGGGAGAAAACCATTATTATAAAGGATATTTAGGGGGAATAAATATTGAAATGGAAATTAATAGAAAAGTACAATTTATGACATTAATGGGAGATTACCGGCCATTTTATAGGAAATTCAGAAAGATTGCTCTTGTGAAGGAAATAGAGGTGAGATTACTATGTGTTGCAGGTTTTCAGGGGGTGGGGGTGGGGGAATAAGCATTGTTATGGAAATTAAGGGGAGATAATCATTGTAAAGCAAACTCAGGGGAGATTTTCATAGTAATGGAAATTCAGGAGGAAATTTAGGAAAGCTAAACCATTGCAATGATAATTCAGGGGAGATAACTACTTGTACCAGGATTTCAGGAGAGATAGCTATTACATATAGAATTTGAGGGAAGATAACAATTCTTAAAGACATTAAGAGAGGATACTGTTATAATGGGCATTAGAAAGAGATTATTAATGTGAAAATAAACATTGTTATGGAAATTTAGGGGAAGAATACTGAATAAAAACATTCCGAGGGTAAATAAAGAAACTTAAGAGGAGAATATCACTTGTTTTAAAGGGACTGTACACCAGATTTGCACCAAAAAAAATCTGAAACGAATCTCAGGACAATTATTTAGTAAAATGTTTTACTCTTTGATATCATAATTGTAAAAAAAATACCAAAATGCAAAAAAAAAATCGAGTCGGAGACCGGGTTCGAACCGGGGTAGCCAAAATTGCAGTCCAGTGTTATATCCACTGTGCTACGAATGCTTACCCTTAACGGTTGGAATAGTTCAGTTGTATACCTAACTTGGTAATATCACGTGATAACATCGACTAGCCAATCATGCATAAGGGATGAATTCTATTAGGTAGACATACCTAGTAATCTTTTTTAATGGAAAAATACCAAAAAACTGCGAAAAATAAATTAACTGTTAACTATGTGGTACTTCAGTTAGTAAGTTTCAATGCATTGTACACATTGATACCAAGTTTATGTCAGTTTTCGACAATTTTCTTTTTTTTTGCTATTTCATCATACAGAGTACAGCCCCCTTTAAGGGAATATTGGGGAGTGTATGATTGTCAGTCCAAATCAGGGGAGTTAATCAAATCCAGTGAAGATTTTACGATTATTAAAGTTATTCATTGAAGTTTATCATTATGAAGAAAACTGGCATAAAGGAGTAATAATTAAATTACTATTGGGAAGGAGTTTTAACGTTATTTTTGCAAATTTTCAAGCATGAAACGGACATATTTCTTTGGATGGAGAAATGCAGAACTTTTATTGTTAAAAGCTTTGTCATTCAAAAACCAGCAACTATTTAATTGTGGTTTTCCCACCATATTTCTGTCTATCTGTCCATAAAACATGGCTTCTTTAAGTATCCAATTTAATTCAACAATAAAACACATAGTTATACCAACTATATGCGTTTCTATGGAGGGTTTCTATAAATTCTGAAGAAAGTTGGAGTGGTCCTATAGCAGTATTACTGGAAGGTTAACATTATTACCTACTGTGATCTTGTCTTAAAAACATGTTTCTTGTTGGTTTAATTAAAGTATCTTATGGACCATTCTCAGCACCCCAGCGTATCATAACCTATATTTAAATTGGCTATGGAAACTTCGTAAATCATGAATATTTATAAGCTTTTCCGACCAATTAAATAGGCAATAATAAAAGGAAAGAATCTCCTTTGTTAAGAGCTTTTGGCATATTTAACAATATCCAGTCTAAAACGATTTGTAAACCGTGACCTCATTTGATTATTTCGAACGCAGATTACATCCGTAACTTCTCGGCCATTTCAGCACTGCATAAGGTGTGTCCCATGCGACCAATCAAGCGTCTGGATTTCACCTTTTTAATTATTCATGAGTATGAGATTTTTACAGCTGATTTGCCCAGGGTATCATATAGGTTATGATAGGCTGGGGTGCCGAGGATGCTTGAAACTTCAGTGAGCCTAGTACGGCAATAATGTTAAATATTGATGCCTGGTGACTTCATGTAATTTTGGTATAAACTTTGAAAGGGTTGCATTGCCGACTGATTATGAATGTATTAAATAAATGACCGAAAAAATCGATCAAATTATTGCAGTATGAATTTTTATATGACCGTTTTAAAAAGGGGAAGTTTTATAGTTTATACCTACAGCGTACAGGTGGATGGGCTGGCAGCGCCCTGTATGTCTAATCTACTCAATAACTTTCGAAGTCTTTGTCCAAATACCATCGACTTTAGTCAGAATGAGTATGAGCATTATATCTTGGATAATTTTTATTACCAGCCATGACGCTCGAGTAGCTGGAGAGTTATCGCCCATTTATTATAGAAAGTACCGCGAATTCTCTTGTCCTGCAATCAATAACTTTGGAGAATAAAAATTTAGTTTCAATGTGTATTGGCAAAATCTCGGAAAAGTTTGGTACAAGTTATATGGCTGTAACAATTAGTAGCTCAATAAGTTATCTAGAGTATATTATACAATCACACAATTCCACATAGGATGCCTTAATGCTGCACTCTCACAGATTTACAGTTTTTACAACTTTAAAAAAAAAAAAAAAAAAGAGCAAATTTTTGCGTATATAGCTGCAAACCAATGATATAAGAATGCTGACTAAAGAATCAGATAAGAATTTTTCATATTTCTGTCCGAAAATTAATGTTTTTTGGCTAACGGTTTAAGAAAAATGCATAAAACATCAATTTTTGAACTTAGATATAAAATGCTGTGATCTGATTTTTTGTCAGCAGTATAATATAACTGGTTTCCATGCACTTCGCAAAAAATGGCTCGTTCCAAAACAAAAAAATAAAAAAGTTGTCAAAACGTTCAGTCTGTGAGAGTGCAGCCTTAATGGGTGTCATTTTTTGTTTTAAAGTGTCAAAAATGATTGAAATTTTATCTTCAGAAGATAACTTCAGTACCCTCAATCACTTGAGGTGACGTAGGGTTGCACTCAATTGTAAGCGAAATAACTCGGGTAAAAACTATCATGTAATTTTATTAAAACTGAAAAAATAAAAGGACCATATTTTAGTGCGTTAATTTTATTTATTATTGAAATCATATGTACTTGTAAACATATACCATTTCAGACCTTTAAAATAATTTATTTTATTTAACTTGAACAAATCAACATAGCAAGTGGGAATTAGGTTTCGGACAGGAGTAGATCTCGGACAGGACTAGATTTCGGACATTCATGATTTTTGCCTCATTTTGAAAGTTATTTTCAAGAGTCTGTTAAACATTTTTTTATAGAGTTTGTGAGGCATATTGTTTTTGTTTCATTTGATTTTATTACTGTGTATATTCTTTTTACAAGATATATGACAGACATCACAGAACGTCATATGAGATATGCCAGACATCACTGAACGTCATATAAGATATGTCAGACGTCACCAAACATCACGTTTTGGCATAAAAATAAAGGAGACATATTTTCTGCTAAACAAAATTATTCATAAAGCTCCATACAAAAAGTATATGTTTAAAAATTCAAATATTAAATAGAAAAAAAATCAATAAAATATTTGATGATATCTTTCAAGAAAAGTCCGAGAACTCTTGCAAGCTCTTAATTGTATATCACTTCTATTCTTTTTAGGAACTATTTGCAACCAAGAAGTTTGATTTCAGCTAATCTTGTATATTTCAAACAGAAAAGGAACTGAAGTTTTCTGTTCAGAAAAAAATACCTGATATCACAACAAATCATGAAGGCATCTTGAAAAATCCTCAAAAACTGTCCAAGGTCTACTCCTCCGCTGGTAATTATAATATATGTGTAACACAGAGTTTTCGTTTGTAAATTCTAATATTCTTTATATTCTTAATTTACAAATTATGGTTCCCAAGACAAAATGAATAAAAACGCTTTTAAGCTTAGGAGTATAAAACGTACCTTAATAATAGGCAAGGTTTTATCAAAAATTTGTAGGAATAATTATGTTAAAAAAAAGCCATGTTTTTTCACGTATTTCTGGTTTTGCATCTTTTTTATTTACCGGTAGTGGTACTCTGAGTAGAAAATGCATGTCAAGCATTTGTGGTGTCTTTTGCATTAGAGCATTAGATCTTTCTTGTTTTCTTGCATGAAAAGGAAAAACAATGCAAAATATTATGGTCAAAACTTCCAATTCACAAAATAGCAATAAAAATACTGAAAACTGTAATAACTTTTATCTTTATAAGTGTGTGAAGAATTTAATAGACTTGTTTGATATTTTTTCTGGAAATGTTTTAATTTTATTTTATTTATGTCTGTTTTCAAAGAATAACAAAAACGAACTGTTAAAAAACAGGTATTGTGATAGCCTTTGTGTCATCAGTGTGGATGTGCAAAACGTTTAGCCTAAGCAAAGCATTTAGCACAGCTTAAGCAATGCATTAGCGATACTTTTGCAAAGCTTTTATAGCACACCCAGTTGGCAAAAACTCAAAACCCAAGAATTTACATGAAACATTGTACACAGTAACCCTGGGCACCATTTCAATGAAGGATTTAAGTTCTAACTGTATTTTTCTAGCATACCGGATAGGCATTTTTGGTGAATTCAGCCATACTGGAAAACAATCTGGCACCTCCTATGATTTTAATGAAATATTAAATTATTTCCTGTGACAAAGCAGGGATCGGGGTTATTTATCACATTCAGTGATAGTTCAGGAACTAGTTATAATTCATGAACTATTCATCACATTCATGAAATGTATTCATGCATGGTTCATGCACAAGTCATGAACTGTTCATGAACCTTTGATGAATAATTCATGAACTGTTCGATCATCAACTTCTTATGAAGTTGTTCATGAACTTGAAACTCAAAACTACAAATAAGTTCATGAACTTAAAAGTTCATGAACCAACATTAAGTTCATGAACCTGATTTGTCCAAATTGTCATTCATGAATAGTTCATGAATAGTTCATGTTATTCTCAACAAGGTTAAATGTGCACTGCGACGCAGTACTTTTTATTTCTTTTATCATATACACTAAGCAAGTATAAGTATGATTTTTCAATAGATGATTTCCATAAACATTAACTTAGCAAAAATATAGCTTCAAAACAAAACAAAATAACCCTTAAAAGACTTTAATGAAGGAACTTTATGACGTATGCAGTGAATAAAAATTATGTTATGTCGTCAGTACAAAAATGTGTTTGCCTATGTCATTTTTTCACAAAAATGTCATTAAAGGTATGCAAGAAAAAATATCAATCATGTTTGTCCGGTTGGCATAGAAAAATCTGACCCTCAGACAGCTTAGTAGCCGGTAACTCTGCTATATGAAGCCTTGTTACCTGGCATTTACACAGGTGCCCTCGCTTCGGATTTTTCTATCCGGACGGAAAACACATGACATATATTATGAAACTTAAATCTGTATAAAAATCACAAATGGCAATTCAATAACATCAATTTTCCTTATTTCTTCAACTTCATGTGAATTTTCAATGTTGGCTAAATTTCAATTTATTCAACCATGGAGCGAAATAATGAAACTTTGACACTAAGATAATTGAAATTTACGAGAATCGACTAAAATCTTTATTGAAATGGCCCCCAGATTTTAGTAATTGTGAGCTTTGCCCTTGTCAAACTGGAATAATTTAAAAAAAAAAGCGTTTACATCCACATACAGTGCATATGTTTGACAAACCTCAAGTGTCACATCCTTAACTATTTTTTTTTTCTTATTTTTTCTTTCCTTTTTTTCAGTTTTGTACACCATTAGTAATTCATTATACATTTAGGCATTCAGTGAAATCTAAACTTTTGCATGAACAAGCCCAAATTTCTATTATTTGGCATCGATAACAATTGTAAAATCCCCAGCTGTATGAAATTCAAAAATTTAACAATCAAAATTCAAAAAATTAACAATCCCTGCAAATTTTGAGCCTGAATACTGAGCTTGCAGGCTTGCGCTTGGGCAAAGTTCATCTACTGTTTGGGTATCTCATGCATTTGTTGAACTTTAAATATTGATGAGTACTTTCTAACAGTCTTTTTGTTATGCACCAGTGAATTGTACCACGGCCCCCCCCCCCCCCCCCCCCCCCAGGTCCGGGGGTATAACACGGATAGCTGGGGAAATATGCCGTGTTTTTACCTTTCAGGTGGCCCCAAATGCAGTGGTTTTGTCTTCCCGCAAAATATAGCGGAGAATGGGCCTTACCTAGGGTCTCTGGGGTGCGGGGCATTTGGCAGGGATTTTTCCATCTGTTTGTTTCCGCAGGGCAGGGATTTTACCCGGGGTTGACTGGACCGAAGTCAAAGTCCCCGCTACTTGGACCTGGGGGCCCGTGGTTGCAATTGACTGGTGCATTACTTTTTGATATATCTGACTATGTAACTTTTTAGCATTTTTACTGTTTACAATAGATATTTACTAATTCTTTGTTTGGTTTCCTTTCAGCAGCAGGTAGATATGAGTTTTATGTGGTGATGTTCTTCCTCAGTTACAGCACTGTTACAAAGTGGGCACTTAATTTTGTGTTTCAAAATTATGGGAAATCTGGATTATCTTAAGTCATTTGTGAAGTTATTAATTCTTATATAATAATTTACTTAGTGAATTTATATAATGATTAAGTGCTCACTTCTTGCCCTTTCCTGCACATTCACATTTATCACAACACTAATAGGATGTATTTCAATTGGTCAGAAAGAAAACTTTTACAGCAGTTAGTTCCCTTTGAAAGCTTTGAGTCATGCCTTTTTAATATGTTAAAAAAATGGAGTCTTAAAATTTAAAACAAAAGTAATTAAGATGGAATATTCATTCTGTGGGAGATAAATAAGAATTATATGTCATAATTTGATAAAAATAAATTTTGATAATTTAAAAAAATTGTCTGTAATTTACAATAAAAGAACAGCCTCTTAAAGGATTCTTTTCTTCGGACATTTCATTTTTTCTGCTGTAACCAGGAAACTTTGTCATTCATTAGGTTGTTTATTCCTTCTTTCTTCTTTAGAACAAATATATACTGATTGAAATGATGTCCATGCCATATCTAGATTTTTCACATTCAAGTCGCAACATAGAACTGTAGTCATTGATTAAACAAATACACAATCTATAAGGGCTGCTTCTGTGCTATTTGTTATTGTATTAAAATAAGGTCTTTGCCTGTTATACAGTCATGTATATCTTTATCAGGACTCTTAAAGAGTTAGGTGAAATGGTGTATCAGTATAGGCGTCTGCTTCTTACCAAAGAAATCTGGTTTCTAGCTTTACTTGAAGGGGCTCTTTCTCATGACCCCTAGAAATAAACCACTGTACTGGTACCTTTCCCCGCAAGAAAATTTTAATGACATATATAGACATGTATAAGTGACCATTGAAATGATAATTTTGGATGAGCACAAGCCCAATTACTTTAATGTTGCCATCGTTTTTTTCAACAAGCCTACGTAGCTGAATAAAATCGAGAATTTGAGCAAGCCCAGAAAACAATATTTCACCTGAATGCACTTACTGGGCTCACGGGCTCGTCCTTATTTCGACCACTGTATAAGCTTAAAGCTGCTTTTATAATCGAGCTTAGCAATTTTGATATAAACTTGGCTTGCATTCATAAACTGCTATGTAAGCAGTACTGTATAAGAATCAAATTTGTATCATGGTAATATAAGTATGTCTCCTTAAACAAGACAATCATTAACAAAAACAAACAATTTAATAGCTTATGAAATCTGGTAGAAAATATTTCAGGTGAACCTAAAAAACAAGCACCACCTCCTTCCAGCACCGGTAATTGTGTGTGTTAACTCCCCTTACCAGAATGTGTGGACGGGGCTTATCATTACTTTACTGTATATTTATGATTTTATAACCATTTTTGTGATTAATTGTCAATATCTAACATCATGACTCCAGTCGAGGTAATTGTGTGTCTTAACTTACCTTACCAGAATTTTTGGACGGGGCTTATCATAACTTTGCTGTTTATGAATGTAAAACCATAAACCATTATTGTCAATATCTAAGATCATCGTCATCATTGTTGTTGTCGTCATCGTCATTGTCAACATCATCATCATCATCATCATCATCATCATCATTGGTGTCATCATCATCGTTGTTGTCATCATCGTGACGACTCTTTGTCATCAATGTTGTCATCATCATCAGCATCATAGCCTTCATCATCATCATCATTCTTCTTGTTTATTACATAAATAATTTTAAAAATCTGACTGTTTTTTTAAACTGGAACAAATTGAAATAGTTCCTTGCATGAGATCATTTATATGATATGATCCTGGCTTTTAAGTGTCGGTACATTATGGTAAATTGCCTTGTTTACTTGGCGTTCACATTGTCAATTAAGTGATCAGTAATGATAATATAGTATTTTGAAGAATGGACTGTAATGTACTATTGACGTATGAAAAATTAAGTCATTGACGCAACTTTAACAAATAAAGACATTGAAAGTGATCTGACGTTAGTGAAAACCAGTAAACATGAAGTTAATTGGTCAAGTAGAATAAGGGTAATTTTTTAATGATTCGTGCTTTGTAAAATGCACTTTTTGTGTATAAGGACACAAGTCCTCGAAATGGAGTGCAGTACGCTTATTTGTAGATTTCTGTTTGAAAGAACATTTAGTACATGAAATCTTAAACAAACATAATTTATAAACCTGCTGTCCTTTGTCAATTCTTTTCTTATCTATTCAAATCTTCATATTTATTAAAAAGCTTTCGATCAATTTTCGGTTCAACAATGACGCCTTATTATGAATATATTGATATAAAATGATAACAAGTACATGTTCATTATAATGGAACCTTTTGATTGTGTTTTTATTTTCATTAAATAATTGTTAGCAAGAACGAACTCTTATCTAATATACATTATTATAATAAGAATGACAATGGCCAAGTATTGAGACCACAATCGGCACTTTTGACATTGTAAATGTAGATTTAATGTTCTTAATGTAATCATAATGTCAGTAAATATATTCAAAATGTCTTTCAAAATTTATGGTATGATCATCTTGGGGAGATTATACTTGAATAAGTGTGTGTTACAGTTAAAACATTCATTTAAACTCCTAATGACATTTTGATCACAGGAAAGAGGACATTTAAGAATCATGTTAAATGTCATATTTAATATTTTGTGAGATTGAGAGGGGGGTGGGGGTGGTAGTGGGAGTGGATGAACATACAGGTACAGATACACTTTCAATCCACTATGGGTACAGACATATCAATCCACTATGGATACAGACACATCTATCCACCATGGATACGGACATATCAATCCACCATGGATACGGACATATTAATCCATCATGGATACAGACATATCAATCCACCATGGATACAGACATATCAATCAACTATTGATACAGACATACCAATCCACCATGGGTACAGACATATCAATCCACTATTGATACAGACATACCAATCCACCATGGGTACAGACATATCAATCCACCATGGGTACAGACATATCAATCCACCATGGGTACAGACATATCAATCCACTATGGATACAGACGTACTAATCCACTATGGGTACAGACGTATCAATCCACTATGGATACAGACATATCAATCCACTATGGTTACAGACAAATCAATCCACTATGGGTACAGACATATCAATCCACCATGGGTACAGACATATCAATCCACTAGGGGTACAGACATATCAATCCACCATGGGTACAGACATATCAATCCACCATGGATACAGACATATCAATTTACTATTGGTACAGACATATAAATCCACTATGGGTACAGACATACTAATCCACCATGGATACAGACATATCAATCCACTATGGATACAGACATATCAATCCACTATGGGTACAGACGTATCAATCCACCATGGGTACGGACATATCAATTCACTATGGATACAGACATATCAATCCACTATGGATACAGACATACTAATCCACTATGGGTACAGACGTATCAATCCACTATGGATACAGACGTATCAATCCACTATGGATACAGACATATCAATCCACTATGGATACAGACATATCAATCCACTATGGATACAGACATACTAATCCACTATGGGTACAGACGTATCAATCCACTATGGATACAGACGTATCAATCCACTATGGATACAGACATATCAATCCACTATGGGTACAGACGTATCAATCCACTATGGATACAGACATATCAATCCACTATGGATACAGACATATCAATCCACTATGGATACAGACATACTAATCCACTATGGATACAGACATATCAATCCACTATGGATACAGACATATCAATCCACTATGGGTACAGACGTATCAATCCACTATGGGTACAGATGTATCAATCCACTATGGGTACAGACATACTAATCCACTATGGATACAGACGTATCAATCCACTATGGATACAGACATATCAATCCACTATGGGTACAGACATACTAATCCACTATGGATACAGACGTATCAATCCACCATGGATACAGACATATCAATCCACTATGGGTACAGACATACTAATCCACTATGGGTACAGACGTATCAATCCACTATGGATACAGAAATATCAATCCACTATGGGTACAGACATACTAATCCACTATGGATACAGACATACTAATCCACTATGGGTACAGACGTATCAATCCACTATGGGTACAGACGTATCAATCCACTATGGGTACAGACATATCAATCCACTATGGATACAGACATACTAATCCACTATGGATACAGACATACTAATCCACTATGGGTACAGACGTATCAATCCACTATGGATACAGACATATCAATCCACTATGGATACAGACATATCAATTCACTATGGATACAGACATATCAATCCACTATGGATACAGACATATCAATCCACTATGGGTACAGACGTATCAATCCACTATGGATACAGACATATCAATCCACTATGGATACAGACGTATCAATCCACTATGGATACAGACATATCAATCCACTATGGGTACAGACGTATCAATCCACTATGGATACAGACATATCAATCCACCATGGATACAGACATATCAATCCACTATGGATACAGACATAAATCCACTATGGATACAGACATACTAATCCACTATGGATACAGACATATCAATCCACTATGGGTACAGACGTATCAATCCACTATGGATACAGACATATCAATCCACCATGGATACAGACATATCAATCCACTATGGATACAGACATAAATCCACCATGGATACAGACATATCAATCCACTATGGATACAGACATAAATCCACTATGGATACAGACATACTAATCCACTATGGATACAGACATATCAATCCACTATGGGTACAGACGTATCAATCCACTATGGATACAGACATATCAATCCACCATGGATACAGACATATCAATCCACTATGGATACAGACATAAATCCACCATGGATACAGACATATCAATCCACTATGGATACAGACATAAATCCACTATGGATACAGACATACTAATCCACTATGGATACAGACATATCAATCCACTATGGGTACAGACGTATCAATCCACTATGGATACAGACATACTAATCCACTATGGATACAGACATATCAATCCACTATGGGTACAGACATAAATCCACTATGGATACAGACGTATCAATCCACTATGGATACAGACGTATCAATCCACCATGGATACAGACATATCAATTCACTATGGATACAGACATATCAATCCACTATGGATACAGACATACTAATCCACTATGGGTACAGACGTATCAATCCACTATGGATACAGACATATCAATCCACTATGGGTACAGACATAAATCCACTATGGATACAGATGTATCAATCCACTATGGATACAGACGTATCAATCCACTATGGGTACAGACATAAATCCACTATGGATACAGACGTATCAATCCACCATGGATACAGACATATCAATTCACTATGGATACATACATATCAATCCACTATGGATACAGACATACTAATCCACTATGGATACAGACGTATCAATCCACTATGGGTACAGACATAAATCCACTATGGATACAGACATATCAATCCACTATGGGTACAGACGAATCAATTCACTATGGATACAGACATACTAATCCACTATGGGTACAGACATATCAATCCACTATGGGTACAGACATATCAATCCACTATGGATACAGACATACTAATCCACTATGGATACAGACGTATCAATCCACTATGGGTACAGACATACTAATCCACTATGGATACAGACGTATCAATCCACTATGGGTACAGACATAAATCCACTATGGATACAGACATATCAATCCACTATGGGTACAGACGAATCAATTCACTATGGATACAGACATACTAATCCACTATGGATACAGACATATCAATCCACTATGGGTACAGACATATCAATCCACTATGGATACAGACATATCAATTCACTATGGATACAGACATATCAATCCACTATGGATACAGACATACTAATCCACTATGGGTACAGACGTATCAATCCACTATGGATACAGACGTATCAATCCACTATGGATACAGACATATCAATCCACTATGGATACAGACGTATCAATCCACTATGGATACAGACATATCAATCCACTATGGATACAGACATATCAATCCACTATGGATACAGACGTATCAATCCACTATGGGTACAGACGAATCAATCCACTATGGATACAGACATATCAATCCACTATGGATACAGACATATCAATCCACCATGGGTACAGACATAAATCCACTATGGGTACAGACGTATCAATCCACTATGGGTACAGACGTATCAATCCACTATGGGTACAGACATAAATCCACTATGGGTACAGACGAATCAATCCACTATGGATACGGACATATCAATCCACTATGGATACAGACATATCAATCCACTATGGGTACAGACATCAATCCACTATGGGTACAGACGTATCAATCCACTATGGGTACAGACATAAATCCACTATGGGTACAGACGTATCAATCCACTATGGGTACAGACATAAATCCACTATGGGTACAGACGAATCAATTCACTATGGATACAGACATATCAATCCACTATGGGTACAGACGAATCAATTCACTATGGATACAGACATACTAATCCACTATGGATACAGACATATCAATCCACTATGGGTACAGACATATCAATCCACTATGGATACAGACATACTAATCCACTATGGGTACAGACGTATCAATCCACTATGGGTACAGACATAAATCCACTATGGATACAGACATATCAATCCACTATGGGTACAGACGAATCAATTCACTATGGATACAGACATATCAATCCACCATGGATACAGACATATCAATTCACTATGGATACAGACATACTAATCCACTATGGGTACAGACGTATCAATCCACTATGGATACAGACGTATCAATCCACCATGGATACAGACATATCAATTCACTATGGATACAGACATATCAATCCACTATGGATACAGACATACTAATCCACTATGGATACAGACATATCAATCCACTATGGGTACAGACGAATCAATCCACTATGGATACAGACATATCAATCCACTATGGATACAGACATATCAATCCACTATGGGTACAGACATCAATCCACTATGGGTACAGACGTATCAATCCACTATGGGTACAGACATAAATCCACTATGGGTACAGACGTATCAATCCACTATGGGTACAGACATAAATCCACTATGGGTACAGACGAATCAATTCACTATGGATACAGACATATCAATCCACCATGGATACAGACATATCAATTCACTATGGATACAGACATACTAATCCACTATGGGTACAGACGTATCAATCCACTATGGATACAGACGTATCAATCCACCATGGATACAGACATATCAATTCACTATGGATACAGACATATCAATCCACTATGGATACAGACATACTAATCCACTATGGGTACAGACGTATCAATCCACTATGGATACAGACGTATCAATCCACTATGGATACAGACATATCAATCCACCATGGGTACAGACATAAATCCACTATGGGTACAGACGTATCAATCCACTATGGGTACAGACGTATCAATCCACTATGGGTACAGACATAAATCCACTATGGGTACAGACGAATCAATCCACTATGGATACAGACATATCAATCCACTATGGATACAGACATATCAATCCACTATGGGTACAGACATCAATCCACTATGGGTACAGACGTATCAATCCACTATGGGTACAGACATAAATCCACTATGGGTACAGACGTATCAATCCACTATGGGTACAGACATAAATCCACTATGGGTACAGACGAATCAATTCACTATGGATACAGACATATCAATCCACCATGGATACAGACATATCAATTCACTATGGATACAGACATACTAATCCACTATGGGTACAGACGTATCAATCCACTATGGATACAGACGTATCAATCCACCATGGATACAGACATATCAATTCACTATGGATACAGACATATCAATCCACTATGGATACAGACATACTAATCCACTATGGGTACAGACGTATCAATCCACTATGGATACAGACGTATCAATCCACTATGGATACAGACATATCAATCCACTATGGATACAGACATATCAATCCACTATGGGTACAGACGTATCAATCCACTATGGGTACAGACATAAATCCACTATGGATACAGACATATCAATCCACTATGGGTACAGACGAATCAATCCACTATGGATACAGACATATCAATCCACTATGGATACAGACGTATCAATCCACTATGGGTACAGACATAAATCCACTATGGGTACAGACGTATCAATCCACTATGGGTACAGACGTATCAATCCACTATGGGTACAGACATAAATCCACTATGGGTACAGACGAATCAATCCACTATGGATACAGACATATCAATCCACTATGGATACAGACATATCAATCCACTATGGGTACAGACATCAATCCACTATGGGTACAGACGTATCAATCCACTATGGGTACAGACATCAATCCACTATGGGTACAGACGTATCAATCCACTATGGATACAGACATAAATCCACTATGGGTACAGACGAATCAATCCACTATGGGTACAGACGTATCAATCCACTATGGGTACAGACATAAATCCACTATGGATACAGACATATCAATCCACTATGGGTACAGACGAATCAATCCACTATGGATACAGACATATCAATCCACTATGGATACAGACATATCAATCCACCATGGATACAGACGTATCAATCCACTATGGGTACAGACGAATCAATCCACTATGGATACAGACATATCAATCCACTATGGATACAGACATATCAATCCACTATGGGTACAGACATCAATCCACTATGGGTACAGACGTATCAATCCACTATGGGTACAGACATAAATCCACTATGGGTACAGACGTATCAATCCACTATGGGTACAGACATAAATCCACTATGGGTACAGACGAATCAATTCACTATGGATACAGACATATCAATCCACCATGGATACAGACATATCAATTCACTATGGATACAGACATACTAATCCACTATGGGTACAGACGTATCAATCCACTATGGATACAGACGTATCAATCCACCATGGATACAGACATATCAATTCACTATGGATACAGACATATCAATCCACTATGGATACAGACATACTAATCCACTATGGGTACAGACGTATCAATCCACTATGGATACAGACGTATCAATCCACCATGGATACAGACGTATCAATCCACCATGGGTACAGACGTATCAATCCACTATGGGTACAGACATATCAATCCACTATGGATACAGACATATCAATCCACCATGGATACAGACATATCAATCCACTGTGGATACAGACATATCAATCCACCATGGATACAGACATACTAATCCACTATGGATACAGACGTATCAATCCACTATGGATACAGACGTATCAATTCACTATGGATACAGACATATCAATCCACTATGGATACAGACATACTAATCCACTATGGATACAGACAGACCAATCCACTATGGGTACAGACGTATCAATCCACCATGGATACAGACATATCAATTCACTATGGATACAGACATATCAATCCACTATGGATACAGACATACTAATCCACTATGGATACAGACATACCAATCCACTATGGGTACAGACGTATCAATCCACTATGGATACAACAATATCAGTCCACTGGGGATACAGACATATCAATCCACTATGGATAATAGACATATCAATCTACTATGGATACAGAAATATCAATCCAAAATGTATACAGACATATGTATCCACTATTGAAACATATATATGGATCCAATTTGGATATAAATGTATCATTCTTTAATGTATACATATGTATGAATCCACTATTTATACATATGCATCATGCAGTCCACTATGGATGTTAAGTTATGGATTTCACCAACACATTAGCAATTTTTTATACTGAAAATTGACATCTTTGTATTTTGCTCATTAAGTATAAGTATCTGACATTATTGAAATCATTAACATCAATTATTTTTCAAAATTGTTAACCTTCAGATCAGTTATAGTTATCGAATTTCAAAAATGGATCAAAGCCAAAGAGCTTTTAAAAGATCGTTTTATTTGGTAATTCATTGAGATGTCATACTGTGTTATAATAATTGATCAAAGATTTTGCCTTTTATTTTAACATGTTATGCGGTTAATCTCTTTATGATAATCTTTACACTTTCTAAAGTAAGAGAATTTAAAATGTGTCACAACTCTTATGACTTTCAATTGATTTAAGGTTAAATGATTAAATGCTACTAAGAAAGACAACTCTTACCATTCTAAATAATTATTTCCCTCAAAAATAGTATGCTTACCTCCCTTTGTTTATTCTATTGAAACAAGTACATAATAGGTTAAAGTTAATTCTAGTTGTATCTTCTGAATTGACCAGCTACAAATTTATTACAAATTTTCGTAATGAAAGTGACAATAAAGTTTGTTACATTCATAGGTGGTAAACATATTTTCTACGGCTGGATTTACAGCTAGGCGACCAAATTTACATTGAGTTTAAGATGCAAGTTTAATGCCTTAAATATTGTTATTTATTTTAAAATACATCATGAATTGTGCCTACGCTATTCTTTTCTGAATATTTACAAATTTTTATGACAATGTCAGCCAAAGTTTGTTGCTTTAGTGTGAGAAAGTGCTTCACTTTTGTAAACTTATATACTTAAAAATTTCAACCTTTTTTTAATGAAAACATTTCATTCAGGATTAAACACTTTATTACCCCAGAGCGTACATTTGAATAGCTTTGCATGTTTTTTCCTAATGAGTTTGTTTTGTGTAAGAAAGAAAAATGGAATCATTTCAATTTTATTTATTTTGCGATTCACTTACATTGAAATAACAACTTTATACAATGATTGGTTTATGTAAATAAAGTTAAGAATTTTAAAGACTTGACATGGAATAAATGGATTTGAATCATTTTATTCTTAAGAGAAATGTTATTGTGATAGTGAGACTGTTGAAATTATATAAGATTTCACTGAATATTTAATACACTCATTGGATTCATATACCGAAGATGTCGCTAATAATGATATTCATGAAGTTGTAAGTGTGTTTCAATCGTATCTTAAGATAAGAATTTCTTAAATTGTAAAAAAAGTAAACTTTTCAGCATGGAGTTTTTAAATTGTTTGTGATATATCGCCTGAGACTTTAAATGATAAAAGAGAATTTTGAGAATATTAATCGTTTATAAAGACTTTAACAGAAATCAGTTTTGGAGAATAATCAGTTAAAATGGTCGAGACTGTGAAAAATAATGTAGAGGAATTTAATCCGTACTATGACATTTTCGATTGGCGGCAAAGTTATGAGAGAAGAACTTCTGACGAAACCAAGGTTACTCTGACACAGGAAGTGAAATATGGGGACAACCCTGATTTTGAGAAATCCAAGATCAAGGTCATTAATATCGGGCCTGACCCCCCGCTTTGTATGAAGAGGTATATCTGGGGACGGAAAAGTAAGTATTGCTTTTCTTAGAAGGTTTAGAACTTTTAAGAATGGTGTCTCAGAGTCTTAAAAATAAAAAAGCGTAAAAAATACAGAGTTATGAGAGCCAAAGATCATTTTATTAATGATTATTTCATTTGAACTAATTTTGTCCGACGGCCCAAAATTGCGCAATGCGGCTCAAATTCTGATGAAAACAAGGTCATCTGTTCACTGTGAACAAGCCCTCTTAATTATGAACACTGGCATAGGCCAAGATAGTCACGCTCAGGGCTCTTTATTACGTCTTGAGTCTAAATTTGCAATTCCTTGTTTTGTTGTACATTTTTAATAGATTAGAATGATAATGGTAAAACTTGCCATACATGTTGCAAATATTGTGTTTAACAAAAATTTATCATATTAAAAATAACCACACTATATTTAAAATTTATTATCAGACCTTTAAGGATTGGCTTTTTTGAGTCTGTCAAGCCTCAAACTCAGATTCAAGATGTTATATGGTGATTGTGAACTCTGGGGCCTGAAAATGATAACAAACTGTGAGTCTCAAGTCTGAATTCAGTCTCAAGTAACAAAACTGCAAATCTTCATTTCCTTCAATTACTAAAATTCATTCTAGCATTTATTGAACAACAAAATTAAAATTTGCAAACTTAGACTCAATTATTATTATATATTATTATTAGTGATAAGAGCCCTGAGCTGATTATCTCAGTCTATACCAGTGTTCACAATCAAGCGGGCTGGTTCACAGCTGGTTCACAGTGAACAGGTAATTATTGTTTAGCTTTAAGTGTCATATCTCATTTGCAAAACATTTGAGGAGATAAGCTCCTTTATTAACTAAAAAACAGACATCTTGCAGTAAATTTCTAATTTTGATCTTGCGGTATTATCTTATTATCATGTGACAAATTCATTTTTTGCTGACAGAAATTTATGTTTAACTTTAAATGCAATGAAAAAATCAGTCCATATTTCAATATTTGCTATGCCTGCATCTTGAAATTTATTGCTTTCAAGTGAATATTATTGCACTAAAATTACTCGTGTTCGAGTGTTTTAACAAGTTTGTACCTAAGTTTATAACACCCCTTCTTCTTCTTATTTGTTTTTTATCTTAAGGTTTCTAATATTTGTTTTTTTTTTATCTTAAAGTTTTTGTCCAATGTATACCCACATCAATGACTTCACACTAGAATTTGAGAGTTATGATGACATTTTATTTAAATGCCATTGCCATTCGTTAAAGCTGCACTCTCACTGATTGACAGTTTTTCACTTTAAAAAAAAAAATCAAAAAAATCTCAGAATCAGCTGATTTTGGCATCTGAATGCCTCCAATTTAGTAATATAAGATAACTCACAATATAGACTTCAACAAATGTCAAATGTTTGGAAAAGTCTGCCGAAATTTTCATTTTTCTGAAAGCATTTAAGTAAAGCTTTTAAGCCATGAAAAATCAGTTTGGAATGTAAATATGAAAACTGTGATCAGCTCTTTTGTCAGCTGAGTCTTATATTTCTAGTTTCCAGACATTTATGGAAAAAATTGGCTCATTCCAAGACAAAAAATAAAAAAAAGTTGTCATAACAATTAATCTGTGAGTGTGCAGCTTTATTAGACTTGGCTAAAGTTTGATTAATTTCAACATTATCAAAACTGATAAGAATTATCAAGTGCTTTGATTTGGTGGTGCGAAACTGAAGCAAATTGTTTGCTAGCTTTACAGAAACAATTATAGAGCACCTTTAAAAGTGCTCTTAGGTCTTAAAGGTGTCCTATTTTCGTTTCTGTCAAGCAGTGGCAAACATCTTGTATTGCAAGTTTGTATTGCAAATTTTCAAATTTTGTATAGCAAGTTTGTATTGCAAATTTTGTATAGCAAGTTTGTATTGCAAATTTTGTATAGCAAGTTTGTATTGCAAATTTTGTATAGCAAGTTTGTATTGCAAGTTCATATCTCAAGTTTGTTTTTCAGTTTTGGGTTGCAAGATTATTTTTTTGCAAGATTTAAGTTGATATAATATTTATAGAATACATGGAATGGAAAAAATTGACAGTATTGAAATCGAAAAATTAACATCAAAATAAAAATGACTTCTGCCTAAATGTGAAATTTTCCACTCAATAACTATGGCTGCACCATTTTAATGATTTAAAACCCCTACAAACTTTGGCCAAGAAAATTAGTGAGAGTGAACATTTTTTTATAATAAAAATACAATCTTTTGGTTTAAAAGCAGGAACAGGATTAAGGCCAGACCGTTTTATCCTATGTGATAAATGATATATTTATATTTCTGAACAATTTATAACATTATTAACTCTACTAAGTGCAAGGAAATACTCCTAAATATACCTGTTTTAATCTTTCGAAAGTTTGCCATTGACAAAAAATAACATGTCTTCCCAATGAAGCGTTCTTCGGCACATTTTTGAAATAAATAGGACCTCAACCGTTGATGCTTGATTTAAAGGGACTGTACACCAGATTGGCACCAAAAAAAGTTTTTTTCTGTAACGAATATCAGGACAATTATCTAATAGAATGTGTCACGCTTTGATATCATAATTGTAAAAAAAGTAGCAAAATGTAAAAAAAAAAATTGTGTCGGAGACCGGGTTCGAACCCGTGTCGCCAAAAGTGCAGTCCAGCGTCATATACACTGAGCTATGACTCCAATCGGGTGACATAATTAAGCTATACACCTACCTCGGTAATATCACGTGATAACACCGACTAGCCAATCACGCATAAGGAATTAATTCTACTAGGTAGACATACCCAGTAATCTTTTTTAATGGAAAAATACGAAATAACTGCTAAACTTAAATAAATTGTAAACTATGTGGTACTTCAGTTAGTAAGTTTCAATGCATTGTACACATCGATGCCAAGTTTATGTTAGTTTTTGACAATTTTCTTTTTTTTGCTATTTTATCATACGGAGTACAGCCCCTTTAAAAAAAGAGGAAGACTTAAAAGTTGGTTAAGTAAATCCACTGAATGAAACATCAGCTTGGCCTAATGGCCAATGTACTCTAAGGAATTCATTTACGTAGATATATGAGATAATACCTCTTACAATCACACGGGGATGAGAATTTAATTCCGACTTCATAAATATTTCAATGTGATTGTTCTTACTTGTTTTTCACAGACAATACTCCGATTTACAGCTAAATTGACATTCCAGTGATTTGTGGTCTCTTATCAGAAGTGCATTGTCTGTGTACCCAGTCTCAGTTTTATTGAAATTTAGCAATCATGTGAACTTTTATCTAACGAAAGGCTGGTTTTTAGAATTCAGTAAAATAAAAATATTCAGTACATTATGGATTGTAATGAAATATGTACACTGGATCTCCATTAGTTATGATCAAGTATTTAGTTCAATGTGGATTATAGTTAGCTTTTGGACGTAAAAAAAACACTATTTTCTTCGGTTTGTTAAAAAATGGCTATAAGGGTTGACTCTGGAATTTCACGACCGTTGCGACAGTTTGGTAAATATTTTTATTTTTGGATTTGTTTCTTTACTATATGTTTGTCTGAAATTTATTTAAAGATGCATTGTGAAGGTTATGTCACTTTTTGAACTAATTGGAATTGTCTAAAGCAGAAACTTATGAGAAATTTATGCACCAATCAATTGTAACCAAGGCCCCCCCAGGTCCAGGGAATAGCGGGGACTTTGAATTTCGGTCCAGCCAAGCCTGGTCAAAATCCCCGCACTACAGGGACGAACTGCTGGTAAAATCCCAGCCAAATGCCTCCACACACCAGGGACACTAGGTTAAAGGCCCATTCCCCGCTATTTTTGGCGCTGAGACAAAACCACTGCTTTCACCCTGCACTGCAGGGCCACCTGGAAGGTAAAAACACGGTCCATTTCCCAGGCTATCCCTGGTGTACAGGACATGAGGGGGCCGTGGTTACAATTGACTGGTGCATTCGGATAAAAGCAAAGAACTCTCTCAGCTGACCGACAGATTAATTGTTACACGTAACTATTGAATATATCAATTTACTGATTTTCTTACATCTGCAGCTTTGGCAAATGTAAGGCACAGCAGGGATTCAAACATCAGAGATCTCTATATGTATACTCAGCAATTTTGTGTAGATGCATTGTTCATTTTGCTGTTTAAATAAATAATGTGGCCTGAGAGGCTTGACTTGACTTGACTTGACTTGAGAAGATACACAGCTAATCAAGACCCCTACAATTTGGTCTAAGGGCATGTACATCTATAAGGACCTATATATTTGTGGAATTAAAAAAAAATGTAGCATTTAGAACTATAGTTATTAGATCTGATTAAAATATTTGTCGAGTTATTCCCCTTTATCTTAGTAATTTTATGGATTGTTGGTAACCATCATTGTAGGCAACCACAAACTTTCTTCTGTTACACTTACATATATACCATGGGAAAATTGACTGACAAAATCTTGATTATATGAATTTGCATGAGGCAGGGGAGACAACTCTTCATCCAATGAAATTGCATGTTACAATTAAATACTTTTCAATAACCCTGAATTGTCAGTTTTCTCCTCAAGCAAGTCAGGTGAAAAAAAGGTTAGATCCAGAAACTGGATACTTACATTTTTGTTATGTCTTATTAATTATATTTTGATCTCTTCATCTTTCACTTATAATACATATATACATATTATGTTTACCTCAAACTAGCCTTCAAAACGCATACTGAAATCGAGCACATTCTCTGGATGATAAATTATGATATAGATTTGTGTTAATGACTTAAAATCCAGTGTGAATTACTTGTCTGAATGTGTGTTTTTATTATAAAACAAACAAATAAACTGATCATTCGGATTGATTTACCGAGGCAGTAAAAAGATATTTTGCACATCATAAAGTAATCAATCCAAAACTAATCAGCAAGATTATAGATAACTTTTGTCCATAATATGGGATCTCCATAAAACAAAAGCCGCCATGTTACAAACTACGCTGTTACACATTGATACCGTACCATGCGATTGTTCTGATTCTAAAATGAATATCACCAACTGAGCTTTACAATATATAGAATATTATTAAGGCCTTTTTCGATGCACAAAATAATCTTTGTTCATAGTATAATCAAGATGTACATGACAGTTCAATAATGTACATGAAATCTCGTTCACGCTTTAACATGTGTTAATTTGTACAGTTTGAGAGCAACAGTTTTCGGTTCAAAAATGAAGCTTAGGATCTTAATTCTTACGAGATAATGGATTAGATATTTATATAAATTTGGAATATAATGTTTTGTGTTGAAATAATGGGATAGTTATGGCTTTTAACTCACCGTTCAGTGGTTGGGCCTGGCGTTACATTAATTGTAGGTAACTTTTACTAAAAGTAAAATACTAGATTTGGCTTGTACTTAGTGTTGTCGCTTATGTCTCCATCAATGAGATCTCCAGATGATTCTAATTTTATTATTATTAAAACTTCAGACGAGAATGATCGCCAAAGTTTCATTTTGACACTATAATGTTTTAAAAAGTGGGTTCCACCAAGTTCTTCAGTGGTTCCCATAAGCCATCTGGCTAGTATAGAGTACATTCGTGCCAAACACTATGATATGTTTTATTTTATTTTTGCTTTACTAAACAATTGAATCAGCAGCGAGGCTGCGACCGGCTTATGCCAAATTTAAATGTCTAAATTGGTAAAGCAAAGATTAACCATTATGTCTACATTTATATATACATATATATATGTTTAATATAATCATTATTGTGCTTTAAGAGATTTTATATACATGCACATACACCATTGAAAAATTATTTCCGGATTTAAACATATAAATCTACCCAGGGGCCATAATTCAATATAATTGTTATCGTTATAGACACGCCTTATTGATTCCATTCAGTCTATTGACCACTTATTTTAACAGTCCAATCAAAACACTTGCTCAGAATACCGCCTCTGGGCCAGTCTTATCCTTATCCTTAGACATATCGTAGTAAATCGATTTTAGTCTATTGGCCAATCAAAACACTCAGATTTAAGTTTAATATAAGTTGGTTATTTAATACCGCCCTAGTTGTATATTTCATCATATTAAGTTTAAATAAAACCTACTTTTGAAACCTGAGGCTTTAAAATATCCTACTTCAGGTATTCCTGCAGTTCGTCACCATAATGCAATAACTCATTATCACTATAGTTATACATGTGTACACATATTTTAAACAAACAATCGCAGTAATTACAATTTCTATCAATAAAGTTTAATTAATTGAAATTTCATCCTCACCTACCATTCATAAGAGGGTTGTGTCCATGACTGTAGAAGTTACTTTCTCCATTTTAAAATATTGGCAAATCTGCCAACATACTGGTTGAGCCTGATGTAGACAATTTTGTCAATCCTATTGATCATGGAATGAACATGTAGGACAGTTTTGCATGTCTGAGATGACTCAGGATAGTTAATAAAGTATGTCCTTTATGATATTGATATTGATCAATGCCAAATGATGTCATTGGTTACTTAGATGTTTGATGAAATACACTAAAACACACCTTAAATGTGGTGTTGTTTTTTAAAGATTTGAAGAATAGCACCGGATGTGGAAGTTCTTGCAGTGTAGAATAGAAAAAAAATGTTATAGTGTCAGTTAAATAGGATGATCATACCATTTAAGCTCATCAAAACTTAAAACAAAAGATCATGCAATGTCCCAGTGATATGACATGATGTAATTTGGTGCAATATAAGTATATTTGTACATCATACTATTGTTTCAAATTAAACTCAATATGTGACATCATCGATCTTGGATTGACATCGAAACCACGCCTTTTAATCATGATCCTATATCAAATTGTACTAAAACTCATCCATTCCTTTGTTATAAAATCATTAATTGTTAATTGTTTGCAGCTTTTATATTGTTTTGCATACATTCTGATCCTGAAATAGGGTTTTGTTTTTCCCATTTATTGATCTTTGAAAGGCATTTGACACTGCGCCAGATTTTGATCATTTAAATTTATTTGTCTTTTCCTGATGTTGTGTATTAGTTAATTAATTAGCAACCTGAAAACATGGTTTAAGAAACAAATATGTTGAATTATAAGGAATAAACAATAGTTTGTGATTTGGATTCAGATATTGGCATCAACTGTTAAAGCACGGAATTATGTTTCAAGTTGCACAATATTACCCTGGTAACAGCTTTGTAATCATATCTTCATGTTTGTAAAGAAACCAACACTAACAAAACTAACAAATGCTAATGGTGTTTGATTATAATAGAACAGAACTTATAAATAAAGCATATTTTCTGCTGTTTGACCACAGTGGGCATATATTGTAAATCAAAATTATTTCAGCTATAAATGTAAATAAATTATCTGGAAATTACTTAGATCTTGTCTAGTTTGAAGCGCTTGAACTGTATAAATTTTGTATTACAACTATTCATTATTCGGTGTAACTTTTTCATTGACGTGTCTCACATTGTGAACATTTACATTTTTTATTGTATTATTTCAGCACGAGCCCACCAGCATGACCAATATGACCCAGATCAAAACTACACACAGGGTCTCAATACCCGACCCCGCATGTATGGGAATGCATTTCAACCGGGGCGGTACTTGCAGGGTAAAGGTGGCATCGAGACCTCCACCCATCACAGGCGATTTCCGGGTGCGTTTGGGCCCGCAAGTCGAAACAGCTACTTGGCCCATGGGGGTGAAGCTCAGGTTCCGTTGAAACCCAAAGTGATAACAATAGTTCGCAATGGGGCCAAACCTAGAAACAATGTTAAGATTTTACTAAACCGTAGGAGTGTTCAGTCCTTTGAACAACTTATGGGTGATATTTCTGAAGCGTTCGGTCCTAAATGGAAAACCAATAAAGTGCGAAAGTTGTTCACTGTTCGAGGAAGGGAGGTGCAAGGTGTTGCAGACTTTTTCAGAGATGATGATATTTTTATTGGTGTCGGAAATGACCCACTCACAGAACATGATGTTCATGACATTATAGAGGAGGTCTACCCAGACAGTCCGTATGCAAAGAACATTATGAAAGACTTTGAAAGACAAAAACGGAAAAGGCTAGCACAAGTGAAAGAACCAATAAAAGACCATGATGCGGATAAACGTGATAGTGGTTTCGGGGAAGGAAGTGATGGAAGCAATAGAGATGCCGACTCAGAATATGTTCTGTACAAAGGACGACCGACAGAGAAGGGGAAACGTAGGAATGAGTATCCAAGAGACTTGGAAGTTGCAATGAGATTAGATAGAGAGAAAGAGAAAGCGGCACAGGAGGAGAAGGACAGAGTAAAAAAACAGAGAATGAAGATGGTTGATACAGAAAGAAGAGCTCAGGAAGAAGAAAACAGAAAACGTCGACAAGTTCCAAAGGAAGGTAGAGGAGATGATCCTTTTAAGAAGATGAAAGAACAAAAGGAAAAAGAGAGGGAAGAAATGAGGAGAAAGAGAGATGAGGAAAGGAAGAGACAGGAAGATGAGGACAAGCAAAGAAGAGATGAAGAAAGACAGAGAAGAGAAAAAGACAAACATGACAGAGACCAAGCGGAAGCAGCTGCTAGAGAAAGACAAGCAGCAGCCGAGAAGGACAGACAGGAGAGGGAGAAAGAAAAGGCTGAAAAGAGAGCTGCTAGGGACAGAGAAAGGGAACAGAAGGATAAAGAAGCAAAGGAGAAAGAGATGAAAGAAAAGGAAAAAGAGAAACATGATAAAGATAAAGCTCATCCTGAAAAACATCATAGTGATAAACATCATGGTGAAAAGCATGAAAAGGAAAAGGATCATAAGGAGAAAGAAAAGGAGAAGGGACACGGTGAAAAGGAAGAGAAAGCTAAAGATACGGAAAATGAGAAAGATGTAGATGAAAAAGCGGATAAGAATAAAGTTGACAATAAGGAAAGAGACAATAAAGAGGCAGAGAGGAGGAAGAAAAAGACTAGTAAAAATAGGATTATAAGAAAAACTAAGTTAGAAAGACAAATAAGTAGTGATGAACATGTGACATCCAAATATGATTTAGGACGGACTTTAGGTGATGGCAATTTTGCCATTGTTCGAATGTCAAAGATGAAGGCTACTGGTGTAGAATATGCTATGAAAGTGATTGATAAATCTAAACTCAAGGGAAAGGAACACATGGTGGAAAATGAAATTGAAATAATGAAGGATTGTAATCATCCTAACATTGTAAAATTGTATGAAGAATATGAGACAGTGGACAAGATTTATCTGGTTATGGAGCTTGTGAAGGTAAGAATTTTCACTACAATCAAACTTTTTATGTCATAATTTATAATAAGTTTGTCAGACCTTACCCAAACTCTCAGGTCTGTGTTCTTTTCAATTTTTGTAAATGGGACCAGGGCCCTTAGAATTGTGAAAATAGCAAGAAAATGCCTGAAATTTTGATTTATAAATGTTAGTATACATCAAATAAGGAAACAAAGCAAAGTTGCAGATGTTAAGAGGCAGGTTTTTTTGGAATAGTTTTGAAATGGATTTAAACAAAACTGTACTAAATTGACTGGCCACACCCCGTCAAAATTATTCGTTCTGGTATTAGGCCAAAGAATGAATTTTGAATGTTCAAAAATTTGATGCCAGGCAATAGTATAAAAATTTGGGCTTTTTCATCCAAAAGTCTTTAAATTTCGATGACTGTTTAGACTGTGCTATAAATTTTAATGAAAGTTTTTCTCTGTCAGATTTTAAACAGCAACTGCCATGAAATTAAAGTGCTCCGGACCCTTATCCTTTCTTGAACATTCTTTCAACCTAAACTTGTTGTTGGTTTAAACTTGAAAAATTGCTTTGGACTATTTACCTTGATCCAATTTATAAGTAATGGACGAGACATTGAGAGTTTAAATATGATTAAAATGATGAAAAAGTCAATAATGTTACTTAATTTCCAATTTAATATTTTGTTTTTGACAATTAAATTGAATTTTTATCGCAGGAGATTTTCTAAATATCTTAAAACAATTTTGTTTTACAGGATATATATAGGTGAACAATTGTGCCATTTTGTAATTTTATCAGCCATGTAAGGTCGCTTATCATCATTATTAATCTCATGATTTTTTTTTTCCAGTTTATTAATGAAATCTTGAGATCTATCTGTGAAAAAACAATGCGAAAGGATAGATTTAAATTGTTTAGATAAGGAAGAAATTATTGTTTCATTATGAGTGAAAGTTGACCTTTAAGACAGAGTTTAATACTAAAAGACAAATTACCATCAGTTCTATATATATCTTAATGAAGGTAGTGTGAGATGGTCTTATTAATGGTATTTTTAGGTCTTCCTGTGGCAGGTTAGAGTGGTGCATGTAGCCTTAGGCCTAAGGGCAAGAAGGCACGCGTACAAATCTGGGTCTAATTTTCTGAAATATCTTCTAGTATTTTCCACATAACCGGAATAGGCCACTCTAGGTCTAGAAATAAGCGCCACTGAAGTCCTTACTGTTTTAATAATATGTTGTTAAAAAAAATATGTGTTCTTTATACTAGAGATTACTATAAGATCATGTCCTGACAATGACAATGATGTCAACTTCTTTTATAATGCCTAATAAAAAAACAACAGAAAACTACCTGCCCTACCTGTTTTTGAAAAGGATATAACCCTTACCAAACCATTATTTTTTTTGCCTCATCATGGGAACTATTTTATGACCTCTCCTAAAGAACACCATGGGACCATTTCATCCCAGTTCCAAGCAACAATTATATACCCACGAACAATTTTTAGCAGTACTTTTAACTTTATACAAATTTATTTTAGCAAATAATTGTGACGAAGGCTGATATAGCTTATAGAATCACTCTCGAGTTCGTTTCCTGAGTAAAAACCAGTACTGGTGTCCCTTTTTTGAGGCCATGAATAATTACAGTTGGTGGGGATCGAATACCACAACTGCTTGGGTTACTGGGAGAGAGGAGGACATATATACCATGAGTCCACTTCCACTCTGTCAAAAGACCACTGTCACTCTAAGACAGTATACTTTATGCTCCAGTGTTGAAACAAAAACCTTGTCTAGGTACAAGATCGCTCTTAGAATTTTTGATGAAACAAACCCAGTATTAAATGTTTGTGCCAAGTTGTAGTTTATTCTGTTAAAGCTATCAGTTTTTGTCAGTATTGATATAAAAAAAAGAATGTAATAACTGCAACTTAAGTACAAGAAATAAGAATCATAAATCCATTTCACAAATTAAATTCTCCTTGAATTTCTTTTTTTACAGATTGAGAAAACATTTTGCTACATTTTTACTTAATAACAAATATTGTTTGTTGACTATCAATGCTTTTTTATTTATTTAGATGAATAATATCGGTTTACACGTCAAATATTTGTTCTGTTTAAAAAAATCATTGTTTTGGCACAGTGTCAGAAAACAGAAGGGTTTGTTGTCAGCTGGGTGAGCACTTTGTACAACGAATAAGGAACGAAAGATTGTCTCAAACCGATCTTAAAACATTGATAGCCTTGAGCAAAGTTTACATTGAGATCATAATTATGTGACGTTGTCAACGAAGATGATACAAATGACATTTTATTTTTTGGCAAATTCTATGCCTAAATTTGATATTTTAAAATTCTTTTGACAATAATCGTTTACTCAATTTTAAATCTTCATGATCAGTTTCTTTTCACTGCTTTCATGTGGAGTGTTTACTTTCTGTTTCGCCTGCAAAGTATGGCAGACATATGGGGATGACTTTGTATGCTGCAGACGTCTTTGTCGTCACACTTTTTTCCAATCAATAACTGCTGAACAACTTGGTGTAGAGTTCTCAAACTTTGTATGTGCATTGGTTATGTTTCCAATCAATTACTGCTGAACGACTTGGCGTAATTAATAAAAGTCATCAAACTTGGTATGCACATTGGTTTGTAGATGATCCTTCTACATTTTTGAGTCAAAGGTCGAGGTCATGTTCTCCCTCACACAAATAACATGTGCTATCATTTTCGATCAATAACATTGGAGCAACTTGGTAGAGTCATCAAACTTGGTATGTATATTGGTCATGGTTAGTAGATGATCCCTATGTATTTTGAGGTCAATCTGTCAAAGGTCAAGGTCACCGTAACCTTTACTAGAAAAGCTTATTGGAGCTCCTAGCAAGCGAGGCATCATATTAGCGGAATACTAGTTTCTAGTTGACTTCCTCAATAAAGGACCTTTTTCACTGACAGTGTCACATAATTATTTAAACATTAAGGAAGACCTTCTCAAGATTTGTACATAGGTGTTTCTGTAAAATTCTTTGCTCAAAATTTCTTTTTTTTATAAAGGACTGCAGCTGAAAAACCTGTGATTTAATTATGAGGTTTGATCAGATTTACGAGCCATTTAATGTTTTGGTGCATATGTCTTAGAAAAAAAAAGTTTGTCAATGATATTGGACTTTTATATTTCTTTTTAAACCCATGAGATTTTCTACCCCCTTATGAGAAGTAAGATAATTGTCATCGCTTTAGTTTAGTGTACATGGTCCCAATTTCAAGACGTATCTTAAGTGTTACAAGCTTAAAGAGCTTATTTCATTTATGAAGATTACTTACTTAATCTTGATTTAATGAAATTTTCAAGAAAAACCTTAAGTGTTTTAAGATTAAAGGACCTTATTTCATTTCAAAAGATTAGTCACTTAATCTTGATTTAATGTAATAATTTTTTTTATTTATTTAGACCGCGTCATCAAGATAATCTCCTTTAAAAGTCTCGAGACCCTTCAATACAAGGAAATTACACAATTTATTGCAAAACAAAAATACTGAACTCGATCAGCAAAGGACTTGAAATTGTTCATGGAAATGGAGCGAGTTTTGTACAACAACATAAAAAAAATCTCTTGAGTACATTTTATCACCTGTTATTTACCTTTACTTCTGGTTTCGATGTATTTAAACAAATTTTACTTGCTAATCTCTAGGGTGGTGACTTGTTTGACGCAATCACCCAGAGCGTCAAGTTCGGAGAGGTGGACGCAGCCCATATGGTGAAAGATCTCTGCAGCGCTCTGTTCTACCTGCACTCCCGCATCATCGTACATAGGGACTTGAAACCAGAAAACTTGTTGGTAAGATTGAATTTGAAACAAGAGCTGTCACAGAAACATTACAAATGCCCCCCATTTGGCCATGTCGGAGTGATAGCCATTTGAATTGTAAGTGTGACCTTGACCTATTATAGAGGCCAAGCCAGAATGCAATGCGCATTAAACCTCCCAATGCTGCTGTACAACCTAATTGAGTCACAGGGACTGTTTAATCTTCTTTTTGGGGTCAAAAAATTTCTCTTTGAAAAAGGGTTATGTTTAACACATTTGCCTTTAATGATCAAAACAAAAGCTTATGACTTGTGTACAGATAAAGAAATATTAGTGATGATTTGGTGCTTTTTAAACAATATTTATATTATAATGATCATTAAGGAAGTATACATTAGCTAATGTTAAATCCGAGCTGGTTTGCACAACACAATATTGCCTGATAGTGGTGTCTGTGGGGAAAACCAGAGTACCTAGTGAAAACCCACTTGTCTGGCTCAGTGACCATCAACCAAACTCACATAGGCCAAGGCCGGGAATCAAACCAGGCTCACCTTGGTTAGAAGTGAGTGCCCTAACCAATGCTCTAACCGGACAATGATGTTTTGCTTAAAATTATTTATCATGCCTGTTAACCATTAAATGTTTCATGATAAAATGTACATTTGAGGTCCAAAGATTTGTCAATCTTATCCCTTTAGCTGTTTTTTTTCTGAAGGAAAACTTGAGTTGTATAGAAGTGATCATGACATTTTGTTAAAGCCACGGCTTGTAAATCTTAATGAGCAATTATAGAAATTCCGAGACAGATTTTATTTGTCAGTTCTACTTGATCAATAAACAAATACTTCATCTGCTTTTCAGGTGCATCGTAACAAGGACATGACGATATCCCTGAAGCTTGCCGATTTTGGCCTGGCTATGGACGTGAAGGAGTCAATATACACCGTGTGTGGTACCCCCACTTACGTGGCTCCAGAAATCCTCTCAGAAATAGGTAAGGCTAAGTAATACCAAATCCATTTACAAGCACAGTGCTTTCTCTTGACAAAGGGAAATAACCACTGTGTCTAACCAGTGACCAGACTCTGAATGAAAAGGCAGTGAATAAGTTGTAGATAATTGTTAAAGTTGTTTCAATGTATTGGAGCATATTTGACTTGCCACTTAGTTCTAGGGTGGTGACCTGTTTGACACGGTCACCAACAAATGCTCAACACCAGGGGATTAAGACAAATTACAAAGTGGTCAGACAGTTATAAATATATAATCTGGCAATTGCTATTCCCTGGATGGGAGTCTCATAATATGTGTCAAAATCTTGCCCTTAGGGAATCATCTACTATCAATAGCCCCCTCCCCCCCCCCCTCCCCCTGCATGCCCTACACCCCCAGCAGGGGCAAAACATTGCTTGGTTCATAACATTTATCATTTGAGTTTCCTCTTAATTGGCATACTTGCAGAAACAAAACTGAACAAGTCTCATGTTGTTTAAGGCGTAATTTTTAAAAAAATCATTTGTTTAAATGTTTTTCTTTTAAAAGTTAAAACTGAACTGTTTAGGCTTTAGACAATCATATAAGTGATGCTAATACTGATTGTATAGATGTTCTTAAGCATATAAATGTTCGTAGCAGATGACTCTCGAGAAAAAATATGACTGAAACAGGAAACAAACTTGTTATTTTTTGCGCCGAACTGAAGCCTATTTCCAATATAATTTTGTGTTCAGGATATGGTCAGTTTACATTCAATATGATTATTTTCAGGATATGGTCTCGAAGTTGACATGTGGGCAGTGGGCGTGATAACCTACATCCTACTCTGCGGGTTTCCCCCGTTCCGAAGTCCCGACAGAAACCAGACGGAACTGTTCGAGTTCATCAAGGCGGGAGAATACGAGTTTCTTAGCCCATACTGGGACAATATCTCATCTAGTAAGCTTTGGTTGGAAGGAATTAGATCAAGAATGGTTTATTCTTGAAATGTAAAAATCAGATAATGATATCCATCATGTGTTTGCGGGATGGATTAGTAAATCTAGAAAGGCGCAATTCAAATCTTACACTCATCTCGATATGATGTCTGAAACTGGCAATGTAATGCTTCTGATTTTTTTATTGACAAAAAAGGTAATGACTGTGTTGTTATTGTCTTTTTTGTGAATTTAATACAGTTGATATGGAAATACTTTTAACTTTAGCCTTTAAAATAGGCATTCAAGTTATTCACATAAAATTTAAAACATGCGTTACAAATGGCAACTCACGTTCTGTGTCAGCATGGGCTATTAACTCTGACAGCTAATTTTTGTTAATTTATCCTTGATCAACTGACAGTTTTGATATCCACTTGCATTCTGAGGTGTTTAAAGCAGACATTCTGAGGAAGTAGATACAGACGAACCCTGTTAACTCGAAGTCGCTTGGCTTAAATTCCTTGTTGGCGCGTACTGGATGTTAACGACATATTTCTTTATACTAAAGGAAAGCATTCCTGCTTAGCTCGAATTTTTCGAGGTTCGATGTATTTTTGTCAATCCCTGGGAGCTTGAGCCAACTCGGTTTCATTGTAGAATGTATGTTAAACTATTTACTCAACTTATAAAGTACATGTATGAACTATTTTTATATCTATTTTTTCAGGTGCTAAAGATCTGATTGAGCATCTACTGGTAGTAGAGAAGAAGCGTCGCTACACGGCGATCGACGTTCTATGCCACCCCTGGATTCTATGTGGCGGTGATGTGTCGAGTATGGATGCATCGAGAATAGACGAGCTTCGTAAAGTCTCACGGAAGGAATTTGAAACCCAGGCTGCTTTGAATCGTGAGTCGTATCAGAAGATGAAAGAGAAGCGTGCTCTGACTGGATGATGTTGATCGATGAATTTAGACATTTCCGGAAGTGCTTATATTTGTATAGATGGACATACTGTTGTATGAATAATTGAATTGCTAACTGCTGACAAAGTTATAAATAGGGTAGCTCTGTGGTGTATTCAGCTCAGATATTTGACTACAAGTTTAGTTTACCTTGTATGTGTAGATATGATTTTTGAATAGGTTTGCTGATTTTATTGTTTTATTGTTAAACTTAGAAGCATAACAAAATTTCATGGATTTTGATTAACAAGGGAAATAACTGTTAACTGCTCATGTAATTTGCTTATTATTACAATGTCAGTAATGGCATATGTAACTCTGACTAGTGCATATAGTTCAAGTCAAGTTCAAAAAAAGAAAAAAGAAATATAGTGCATACAAAGCCAGTGCCAATTCAGGTTTCCATACATGTCTCTGATTACAATTGAAACTATCTAGTAGCAAACTGTATTTAACATTTTAAAGCAAGAATGGAAATTTGAAGTTTTAAACGGAAAAAATGATTAAAATGTCAAAATATTTTAATGTCAAACTAGGAGTCTCAGGTTTTTGGTTTGTGTGTTTTTTGTTGAAACAATAAAAGGGAGAGAATTTAAGATAAATCATTTCATGCAGATGTTCAAATCAACCTTGTTTTCAATCAATTGACATTTTGGATGTTTTTATCGCATATTAGATAATTCCATTGTTGATTATGATGATAGACATAAATTTACTTCATATTTACGGCAATGTTACTATTTAGTCAAATAATCATGATTAATTTTCATTGATGAAATAATTCACAAAATCATGTTCTCTATTAATTGATAATGAAATGAAGGATTTGTTGATTTTTATAATATGCTTTACCTTGAACATCATTGATACACATACATTCAAATATTTTGTAAAGTAATTAAAGAGGTTGCCAAACACTACTTGTAATTGTTAATGTACCAGTGGACTACTTTTTATGCACTACATCATCCATGTACATGTACATGTGGACTACTTTTTCTGCTTTACATCATCCAGGTACATGTACATGCGGACTACTTTTTGTGCACTACATCATCCACGTACATGCACATGTGGACTACTTTTTGTGCACAACGTCATCAAAGGTTGTGTACATTTTACAAGTTTTTAATTACATGGAAAATAACATGAGGGAAGTGATTTATCTGATATAAGCGAGCCTACAGGTAGTTTAAAGCGAGATTTTGCGTACAAGTTTTAACTTATCCGTAAATTTTACCTGTACATGTAGCTATGCGTACAAGTTGATGTATAAGTAATGTTGTGCAACCTCTTTATGTTTTAGGTTTTTCATGACATGAACATAACTTATCAAATTATACCACTTTGATTTATTTTTTTCTAATTTGTTTAGAGACAGACATTATGAATATCGTCCGTCCACATAGAAAATCTCAAATTAGTATTTATTCTGGTAAATATTTGCATTTTGCCATAAGGACTGGTTTAAAACATTCTGAAGAGTTTTGCATAGTCTGTTTTAAAGATTCGTTAATATATATATATATTCAGTATTCAGTTACAGGCAAATATCTTATTAATAACATTATAGATCTGTGTATAGTTATATCATTTATATGCTTAAATGAAAAAAGGTCATTTTAAATTATCAAGTGTTTTACATACTGTTTTAACCAGTTTTCAAAAAACAACAACAGAATATCTCGTTATTCATTCAAATTTAGTTATGTTATATTGTGCATACAGGATTGAAAAATGGTTATGTTGTAATAAATGATTTCACGAAAAAAGAATGGACACAAATTGGAATCTAGTAAAATTATTGACACATATATAGAATCCAGTAAAAATGGATGTTTTTAGTTTATGAAATTTCATAGCACTATCATGTCATTGATAGTTTTTGCTCACGAACAGGAGTTACAGATTGGTCGAGTATTTGTTCAAAGTGTGACTATGAATGTATGGAAGCATATACTGTATATACTGATAATATGGTCATGTGGTCTTACCCTCTTGTTTTATATTACTTGATGGTGATAACATGAGAATTGTCAAAATTAAGCCGACTTGTCAGCTTATTAAGTGGATTTGGCAACATATTTTTTATCGATTGAACATTCTATGTCGACTGCTTTTTTTATGTAACACAGTTATATTGATTTGTCAATCAAACTTGTACCAACTTATCCAGTTGGTAAGTGAGCAAGTTGACACAATTTTGACCAAATGTTGTGTTATAGTTAATCATGACAACATAAATCAAGTCTACAAGACAACATGATATCCTTATCAGTATATACCATATACGCTTCCGTAATAAATGACCTTTCTTCTACAATAATGTGTATATAATACTTTATTTATGCTATGTTATATCTTCATGACAAATTATGTACTATATTTTAAGAATTGCTTTCATGGGTGCAAGATGCAAGCCTAAAAACAACATGTTAAGACTGTGAATGTATTATTATGTACATTATTTTATTATTTTCTCATATAATTAGCTAATCTCCATGTTAACTATTATTGAAACAAATTGCAAATGTGTTTAATATAACGATTTTTCTACAAATGATTTATCATTCAATTACATTCCGTCCAAGTGAAAGATATTTTATCTTTTTATTTTTGTTAAAAGTTTTTTGTATCTATTTATTTTATATATTTGTTATAATGATATATTTTTGAAAATTGTTTTGAAGGTTAAATGTGTTACTGATATATTTATCAGAATTAAATGAAATATATTATTTTATTATTAAGTATAATTTTCTTTTGCATGAATTATGGTTTACAAATGGTCATGGTTTTTGAAAGGGAAGTAATTCAAATACACAGTTTATCAGATAATTTCAGTATTTTTAGAATTGTAAACATTGTATTGTTACAAAGAGAATGTATTGCATTACTTACTCCATATTTCAAACAGCAATGTAGTAACAAGGACCAGGGGTGTTATTTAATATCAAACTAACATTGAACTTAAAGTAAAGCTCAGAATTCAAGTGCTTTGATTGGACAGTAAAAATAGTTGACCAATAGACTGAATGTGATCATTGAGGCTTGTCTTAGGATAAGGATTATATTGTTTATGGGGTCAGGACAGTCTTATGGATTAGCTGTATTTCATGCATCACTGATTAAAATATTTGAGGCCCCCATATTTGATTTATTCTGATATATTTTTATTAATCAATGGTCACAGCTTAATGCCGATGACTATCAATTGAGTTAATCTACAAATAGATATTATCAGGGCCTCATAAATTGTGTGGCAGTTATTATCACAAACCTTGTGCATCTAAATCAGGGCCTCATAAATTGTGTGGCAGTTATTATCACAGACCTTGTGCATCTAACATCATGGGTGGCATTTTATATACGACAATATACAACTTAAGTTAATCTTATGATCGTACATTATTGACTTCATTCACTCCATTGGTCAGTTATTGATAACAAGTAATCTGATTAGCTACATCGTTCTAAGATCCAATTAAGACCAATATTGAATACAAGTTCAGGGCCTCTAAAATGTGATGCAATAATAATCATGGACGTTGTCCATCTTACATTGAAAACTATGCAGTCACTGTTTTCATGAGATGAAGAAGGAACCCCAGTCTCACAAATTTTCCCCGTCAGGCCATATTTAAAAATATGTAAGGTTGAAGTTACCCGACCCAATCAATAAAATCAGTCTGAATCAAAGAAAATCTTGGATATCTGCATTGTCAATTTGTATTTGTAGCCAAAAGCTGCATACTGCTGGAAGTAAAGTATTATAAAAAAAATCCCTACTTTCCTTCCTTCCACCTCCCAAGGTTGTGGGTATGGTTACTGTAAACAGATTTTTTTTTAATAGTGGCCTTAAATACAGTTTTTTTTTCGAGAATATCAGTAAAGATGAAATGAAAATTGTGTTTATGTTTAAACTGATGATTGTGATATGTTTAGCTGTTGTTGATTGTTACGGCAAATGTGATTTATATGTGTGAAAAGTATCTGTGATATTTCATATATAATAATAGTGATAATAATAATTATGTATATTTTTTTTAATAATTGTTAAGTTTTATGCCCAATATTTGCTTAATGCATTATATATATTTTTCAAATTCTACTGCAATTGCACTTAATTAGAATATAAATTGCGAATTTATTTTGATATATACATCAATTTTATAAAAATTTGAAATGACAACCTTTGCCTATAGAAAGACTTCTATAGATCAAGAATGAAATTTAAACCTCTTTTTTTTAAGAAACAAATATGTGAAACAAACAACAAAATTGTTGGTGTATTGTTTTTTAAGGACAAACTTTTTTTCATATTTAATTGTATTTATGTATTACAGGGTAATGATCCTGAAAAATACAAGAATATATTAAAGTAGAAGTCATGATTAATTAATTTAAATGAATTTAGAAAAGATTTTATTTTAAGATTATTGTATGTCAGATTATTTACTCAGGATAACTTTTATTGAATAAAACTATGCATTAATGTTTAAGGAATGTCTGAGTGTGTCAAGAAACACATCCTCCATATAAAGTAATTAACCTATTCTTCTTCTCTTTTTTTTGGAAAAAATAAATATTTTTGGTTTAATATTAAAAAAAAAACACTAAAGCTTCTGGCCCCAATTTCTCAAAAGTTATAAAGTGTAACTAGCTTAAGTAGTTTATTTCATCAAGGCAAATTTCTTACTAAATCTATTTTGATAAATAAAAAAAAATCATAATCAATATTATATTAAATTTTCTTTTCAGACTTAAGTCTATTAAAAATGTAAATATTACACAAATTATACCAAAATAAAAGTATTGAGCTTAACTTAAACATTCTATAAGGGACTTCAGATATTTCAAGAAATTGGGGCCCGTTTACCTGAAAATTATTTTGGCTAATCTTATTACATTTTTTTTCTCCCCTATGAAGTTGATATTGGGTATATTTTGCCAGCCTAATGCAAGAACTCGATAAATGCTTGTATATGCTCCTAAGGAGTTCTTGTAGTAGGATGACTTTTATTTTTCTTCTAGTGATCACTGTAAATATAGATACATTCATGCCCAGTAGAATTTATAAACCCATCGTACTTACACATAACTTGTGCTGCTGTTGCTGTCGGTTATTGTTGCCGTAGAATCAGAAATAAAATCATATTTCATGAAAGAATGTGTTTGTTTTGTTTCGACCAGAGTTTTTAGGTTTTAATGTCATGTATAGTTTTATTTTTGTTTATCATTTTACACAGAGGACATATTTCAGTGTTGCGAAACTTTGATAGTAATGGATGCATGGCCCAAATAAGCACCAGCCCGCGCAAACCCTGCACTCGTAAAATGCTTTCCTGACCGGATTGTTTTAATTCTATTTAAAGGACATTTTTTATTCCCTGCCAAACCAAACCTTAGAAAGAACTTATGGAAACATACTAGAGCCAATATATTTGGTCAAATTATAATCTGATTTAATCAGAATATTTTCCTTAATGAAATTACCGAATAGTTTGAAACTAGAGATCAGAAACTAGGTCAATAGTTCAAATAGGTGAAAAATCATGTCTAGAACCATCTATTGGTATTGAAATGTCAGATTGTTCAGAATGTTTCCTTGATGTAATCTAAAAGTCGATCATAAACTAGGTAATTAGGTCAACTCTTATAGAAATATTGGGAACAAACAGACGCAATATATCAGTTCCAATCTTCATGAAACTAATCAGAACATTTGCCTCGATAAAATCAGTAGTTTGAAACTAGGTCACATGGGGTCGACAGCTATGAGGTCATTTGGTCAAATCTTAGAAACAAACTTGTGAATACTCTAGATGCTATATTTTTGTAATGTTTATAATTGCCCAATTTTAATGAAACTTTATCAGAATGTTTGCCTTGGTGAAATAGGGCAAGGCAGGGACAAACCCTAGGTTACAAAGTCAAATCTTAATGCTACATTATAAATTCAAACAAATGCAAACAAAGCTCATATATCATGTCTATCGTTCATAAGAGTCCATCACTTTGCAGCCGTATTATATGTTTCGTTAAGAATATTTCACGGATACGTGATCTCCATTCCATCTACTTTGCCTTATCAGGCGGGGGATATAAATTCAACGAATTTGCTGATTCCATACTAAGCACATGTATACAGATTCGGGCTTGTTCAATTTATAAGTCGAATTTGGGTGACTGTGCAAGGAATACAAGAGAAGTCGTGCCAACACGAAGTCGTACGGTATTTTAAGAAGTCGTGCCGGCACATTCAGTCTAAAACTCCTAATCGATGCTAGACTTATATACCTACGAGTAAATAAAAAGAGCACCTCCTTATTATGAATTTATAGACATCTCGCTTAAGTTCCTATCATGTAGACGTGCGTACATGGCAGGCATTAAAATGGACTGTTTCCATTCAAGTTAACGTCTCTGTTTGAGTTCATGTAGGCAGACGTAGTAAGAAGGCATTCAAACGGACTGTCTCCCTTCAACTTTACGTCTCTGTTTGAGTTCATGTAGGCAGACGTAGTAAGAAGGCATTCAAACGGACTGTCTCCCTTCAACTTTACGTCTCTGTTTGATTCCATGTAGGCAGACGTAGTAAGAAGGCATTCAAACGGACTGCCTCCCTTCAAGTTTACGTCTCTGTTTGATTCCATGTAGGCAGACGAAGTCAGAAGGCATTCAAACGGACTGTCTCCCTTCAACTTTACGTCTCTGTTTGATTCCATGTAGGCAGACGTAGTCAGAAGGCATTCAAACGGACTGTCTCCCTTCAACTTTACGTCTCTGTTTGATTCCATGTAGGCAGACGTAGTCAGAAGGCATTCAAACGGACTGCCTCCCTTCAACTTTACGTCTCTGTTTGATTCCATGTAGGCAGACGTAGTCAGAAGGCATTCAAACGGACTGTCTCCCTTCAAGTTTACGTCTCTGTTTGATTCCATGTAGGAAGACTGTAGGCAGGCGTAGTCAGAAGGCATTCAAACGGACTGTCTCCATTCAAGTTTACGTCTCTGTTTGATTCCATGTAGGCAGACGTAGTCAGAAGGCATTCAAACGGACTGTCTTCCTTCAACTTTACGTCTCTGTTTGATTCCATGTAGGCAGACGTAGTAAGAAGGCATTCAAACGGACTGCCTCCCTTCAACTTTACGTCTCTGTTTGATTCCATGTAGGCAGACGTAGTAAGAAGGCATTCAAACGGACTGAACTAGTAAGCTACTAAGGACCAAGTTTTTAGAACTACTAAGATCACGGATGGTTTATAGGTCCGTGCTAAGATATACTTAAAAGGCACTATGAAATGCATTGATGTGTTTTAGAAATTAAGGTAATTCTTAAATTGTTCTATGTATTTACTTTTCATTAGATATTTTGATGTCAGGTTGACATTTCAAATTATTTCCTTCTATTGCGAAGTCTTTTTGTGTCTATATTATGTAAAAATCACAAGTTTGAGTTTTAAAATTAATATGATTTCATCAGGTTATGTACCTTTTATTGCGTATATAAGTGCGAGAGGGACATCAACGTACATCTCCGTTTCATCATTGATAACAGATGTTATGATATCCCACTTCCATAGAACATATAGTAAAAACGACAGGGCAATATTCGCGACTACCACCTCGCACTTTTACTTTTAATTTCGGTCCAGCCAAGCCCGGGTAAGATCATCATCTATGCACCTGTAATGAAGCAATTTCACAGAAAGAGTCGAAAGGACTGGAAAGACTGAAACAATGTTGATAACTGATTTGTCTTGTTCAGGTAACAAAATGTTTCCCGTGATGACACGGTCGCCAACTGTTGAACGTTGTGTTTCCAGAACCGTAAGCTCCATGAAGTAAATGCATATCGTCCACCAATAGGCAATCGGCAGTGTGCATGCCCAAGAACCCCTACTGCTAGATCTGCTACCTTTGCAACATCGTCCGTGTCCCATCTTACCCTCCCCCGATTAACTTGTTAGTGCTTGAGACATACTTAACATGCAATTCAATGGCATTTTTTATTTTCTTTACCTATATTCAAGCATTGCATATGTATAATGTTCATGTGTGTTTTTTTTTCATTTTGCGGTCAATAATTTATGACATTCATCTGAGGGCCCCCTATCAATAAAATGCTTATTTTTCAGTCCTGGAGCGAAGAAAAAATATGTTTTAGTATCTCAGTCAAGTTTAAGAGGTTTTTATTTTATCTTCTTCATTGTATTTAACATTTTTTTCACCCCAAGTGGCTAATTATTTACAAACCAACATCTTTATACGATGTTAAAAGCATATACAATAGTACACAATTTAGTATAAATCTGACTGTCTAATAAACATTTTTAGTTTATCAACATTAGTCTCATAATATTTAAAAACATTATTCATAATACCTAAATTTGTAATAGAAAACATCAGTTTTACATGTAATACCGATATGCTACTTAATTTACAAACTTTATTTTCATTCATTGCCATTTTTTCGCACCTTTTATTGTAATGTCCAAAGGCACTACGGTAACGCATTGTTATTATAACAATTCATTTATTTATAGAATAGTTTATTAATCGTATAAATAGACTGAAGAAAACAAAACCGGAAGGCATAAATTGTTTAGTAAATCTCCAAAAAAGGACAAAAACCTCTATTTAGATGAAATATTGATCCAGTATGAAGTTCTTAAAATATGATATTATAGCTTGTTGGGTTTTCTGTGCATCAATGCGAACATTTATACAACTAACATTTCCACGGAAAGAGATATAGAGATCTGCCATATAAACCTTAAAATTTCATAACATGAATCAATCTTCCAAGGTTTCTAATCTTGGACAAATTTGTACGAGAACTAGCGATGCTGGTTCTCGACCCGGCTCTAAGAGCCACCACTCGTACGTGTGGTCGTGCATGGTACGAGATCTGTCTTCTCATCTGTCTTTCCACTGACTCTCAGAGTCAGCATCGTACATGCGTATGTGGTCGCGTATGTTACGAGAACTATCCAATCGACTTTCTCTAATCGTTTCCTCTCTCTCACCCATACTCATCACTATTTTTCTCGTATTTCTCTCCCTTTTCTTCTTCTTAACCCTTTTTTGTTCTGTTCTCCGTCTTTTCCTATCTATCCATTTCAATATTTTCTTCATTTTACCCTTATTTCCTCTTCTATCATCCTCTCTTCACTCCATAATCCTTCTTCCCTATTATGTCATCTTCTGTCCTCTATTCTTCCCCTCTCTCATCTTCACTTTTCCCCTCTTCTATCTTTCTTTTCCAGCCTGTAAACTATTTCCTTCTTTCCTTTACTATCTTCTCTTCGAACCCTCTTCTGTCTTCCCTTCTCCCCTCTACTATCTTCCCTTTTAAAACCCTCCTTTCTCCCTCTCTTCTCTCTTCCATTCTCCCCTCTTTTTTAAAACTCTGTCTTCCCTCCCCCTCTCCTTTCCCCACTCTTCTGTCTTCCCTTCACTCCCTCTTCTGTCTTCCCTTCTTCTGGCTTCCCTTTTAACACTCTCCTTTCTCTCTTCTGTATTCCCTTCCCCCTCTCCAGTCTCCCCTCTTTTGTCTTCCATTCTCCCATCTTCTGTCTCCCCTACTACCCCTCTCCATTCTCCCCCTCTTCTGTCTTCCCTTCTTTCCTTCTTCCATTCCCCCTCTTCTGTCTTCCCTACTAACGTCCCTATTCAACTTCCCCATTCTCCCTCTCCATTCTCCCCCACTTCTGACTTCCCTTTTCCACCTCTACTATTTTTCCTTCTAATACCCTCTATTCTCTCCCTCATCTGTCTTCCCTACTACCCCTCTCCGTTTCCCCTCTTCTGTCTTCCCTTCCCTTCTCCATCCCCCTTTCTCCCCCTCTTCTGTCTTCCCTTCCCCCCTCCATTCTCGCCCTCGTCTATCCCTCAACTCATCCTAGTTTTCCCTCTCTTATATTATAAGGAAATTATTAAAAAATATATCGATTATAGCTAAGTGCTCTCATAACGCAATTTGTCAAGAATGGAAAGGTCAAATTGGTCAAATTAAAGGGCAATTACTCAAAAGTTAAGATGCCTGTCTTAATGTTTCGAATACATAAATTAGTAATTTTTGTTGAAGCTCTTAGTAGTTTCTAGTAGCTCTTGTTTTAGCGTTTAATAATTTTCGTTACAAAGAGCGTCACGGCATATCCAGTTAAAGAGTCAACAAGAAGACAGCAGTATAACAACTTTGTCAAGTCGTCATAGGAAAAGTTCACAAGACTACATGATCACAATATCTGTGTATACGATTTACGCTTCAATAAAAAAATATGTCGTACATGTAGTTGCGATCCCAACATTACGACATAGTAGACTCCTTATTTCAGAACTGTAGTAACTTTGATAATTAATACTCAGAGTAGGAGCATTTATTTCGTCGGATAAGCGAAATAACTTGAGTAATAACCAGGCGTTTGATATGCAACTTCAAATATGAGGCGAAAATCGCGACGGTTTGAGAACTAATGTTGTCCAAAAACTGCTCGGCTACTGGTATAGATATAGCTTTATTCATGCGCAGTACAATACATCGTACGTGCACATGGCCTGTGCTATCATTGATGCACGGCTAGTGTTACCATAGAATCAGAATTAAATCATATTCATGAAATAAAACATGTTTTTTTTTTCTGTCTAGACAGATAAATCAAACAAAACTATGTTGAAACCTCCCCGATGTATCTAAAAACGTTGATCACCATAATAGAGACCGGTTTTTGAAACGGCAGAAGGGCGATAACTCGGGGACGCTTTGGAGCGAAAAAGCTCCAGTTATTATTCGTGTCTTTTTTCGGTGTACGACTCAACAGTTTAATCACACAATTGAACAATTATTCAGACTTTGTTAAAGTTAACAGCGTTGCTAACGTCGCTTTGGTTTCATATGACCTGTCAAAAAATCTCGAAAGACCGGATATATTGGGCTTTCGAGATTTTCTGACATTGTTAAACTACAGTAATTCATATTAATTTTAAGCTAGATCGTTGCTTTGAGTGACCCCTTTGATAAATCTGAAGGAAAATTAAAACAAAACAATTTTTGCCTGTTTCCTGTAAGACTCCTGTAACACTGATTTACTTTCTTTCCATTATGGCATAAAAACACAAGCGGGGCACAGTGTTCCCTGTGAGACTGTTGTAAGACTGATTTACTATCTTAGTGTTTATCTTATGTAGCGTAACACACAAGCGGTCTTAGGACTGTGTCTTGAGTGACTCCGGTAAGCCTGATTTACTATGTTAGTGTTTATTGTCTAAGGAATAAACACACAAGCCAGCCTACATTGGACTGTTTCTTGTACATTACAATTAAAAGAAAAAGACTTATGGTCCCCGGTAAACACATATTTATTTGTATACAATTTCCTTTTATTGAGACTTATATTTTGAGGATCCATGTTTTTGAAACTGAAATCCGATAATAAAGTGCCGATTTGTCTAGTATTTGGCAACTCTGGTGTCTTAAGTCATTGCGCGGACGTCCCGAAATATCCTGTTTTCGTTTAATCTTTTTCATCAGATGCAGTTGGTATTTAACACGTATTGCCTGTTTTAGCAACTGTACATTGAAAGGTCAAACGCCATTAAGGTGAGCATTTGCATGTTGTTTTATTCTGTCGAGCTAGGATCTATGGCCCAGGTCAACCATTTTTATGTTGAATAGAGTGTCAATCTACGACCTACGATCTAGTTCGACAATATTTGCTTGTTGTTTAATTCTGTATTTTGTCGAGATCTATAACCAAGGTGAACCAATTTCTATGTTCACAGATTTTCGATCTACGATTCAGGTCGACCATTTTATTTGTTCTTCTGTTCATGTGCGATCTACAAGGTACGCGCCAACTTCACACATAGTTATAGCTCTTGTTATAACTCTCAACCATTTAAAAGAATAGAACGACAACTCTTACAAAATTTACAAAGTTGTTTCCCTTGTTTAACGAATATATTCAAACGCGGTGATGACAATGAGCCACTCTTTGAAATGATGCTTTAAAGTAAATGTCATTTGCAGTCATAATATATTTCAATGTAAAAGTGAACATTGTATAACACACGTAAACTCTAGAACGATTTTGCATTCCGACGCCACCGACATAGACGTGGTCACAGACATGACCTCCTTTTTCTTCAAAGCAAAAATAAGAACAACAACAACAACTACAACAACAACAAAATATAAACAAAAACAAAAACGCGGGCAATAAAAACTGTCGTCGATGAAAAATGACGACGAATTAAAGTTAAGTAGTGTAGTAATTCAGTGATTACATGCTTTTTAACTTCTTCGTCTGAACAAAACATCAATTTCATTGACAAAAACGCAAAGTGAACCATATACGGCATGAGGGCACACGCCATGAACTATATGCCTAACAGTGCCTTACATATAGTTTGCCGACGGCCTGTATGCGGTAACGAAAGCACTAACATGCCCGCTTATTTCACCAAAACCGTTGACTAACAAAACTGTAGTAAGACCTAAGTCTACTTCATGGATCATTTAATCCAATTTCATGTATCACTCGAGTCTCTCCCAGAAAGAAAATGAGTAAATTTATTGGACTTATTTTTTGTTTTGCCTTTTTTAAAATCAACGACAGACTTAACAATTAAGAAATCATTTATACATATTTCATACTTTTCAAATTCTGCACCTATATTTTAACAGCGATATAATCCACCTTTTAATCGTCTCAGCAAGCCCTAGTGTAAAACTATGACCCCCTAATAGCAACTCTTGAAGACATTTCAGTGTTTTGACAGTGAAACAATAACACGCAATCAACACAGCGACTGCTTAATCACCGTGAGAGGCCTTTAATACAAAGTCACTACATTATAAAAAGAGAAATCCAATTCAAAAAGTTTATATATTAAATAGTAAACATGAGAAATTTCTTTTAAATGTCTTTGCTGTCTTGCTGGTGCGTCACGCTCAATTATCTGGTATAATATGGTTTTACCATACAGTCGAACCCTGTCGGCTCGAACTCCAAGGGACCGGCGAAAAGTCCTCGAGCCCCGGGATATACGAGCCAAGCGGGAATGTTTGCATTCAGTAAAACAAAAATCGGACCTTTACATCCAGTTTGAGCCGACGAGGAAATCGAGCCAAGCGAGTTCGAGCCAACGGGGTATTACTGTTCGTATTTGTTGAGTTGGAATTTAGTTATAGATGTTATTTTTTCATATATTAGGAACCTCTTTTTCAGGTCATGCATTTAATTTTGCCAAACTCGCCATGGAATATTGATGTTTTAAACATATTGAAAATAAAACATACACATAATGTAATTGCCTTACACACGTCTACAGACACAAGTGTATACCAGCTGTTAGAATTATGACAAGGTTAAAGTTCAGGTATCTGGATATGTAAGCTGATAATACTCCCACTCGCAAGACCTTTTCGGATTTAAATTTTCTTTGAAGCATAATGCACCGACATAATGTAACCCTAATCAAAGCTTCCCTGGTTCTTTAACGTTTACCAGCTACTGTCACACGGGGGCTCCCATTAAACGTCCCTGCCGGAAGACGATTAGTATTATCTGTTGTGGTGCAGCGGGGTATCGAAGTTGCGATCCCTGGATCGACAGTAGAATGTATCACCACTAGATCACGATTTCGCCTCTCACACACAAAGCAAAACAATGTGTGCTTAGGGTTACATTTTTTTGTCCAAGACAGGTAATATTAGCAGGAATTGTTTGGATTTTTAACTTATAATGCTTTATGTTAGAACGTTTTAGTCATCACTGGGGAATGGCGTAAAAGTTGTCTTTTGTATAAAGCTTTTTAAACTAAATATTATAACACCTTTTTAACGATTTCTTTTAACCTATTACAGCATTAGGGTCGGCGCCTGTTTCGTACGTAGGGTCAGGTAGTCAAAACCACTATTATTTTCTAGGCCAGAGTCATACGAAAATTGTTGTTATACTCAATTACCTATATTGTCAGCAACAGACTCATTTACTTTTGTATGCATTTTCATCTTTGAATACTCAAAGTTTAAACAATAAATGTGAATGAATTTGCTGGGCATTAATCAATGGTTTAATATACTGACACATGTATAGGGTCTCAATAGTCCGAGGAAGTGCATTTAAATATGCATGAAGATACATAACAGACTTGAATAATTTTATCGCAAACAAAAGAATGCTTCATTCGATATTTTGCTGTATGTTGGGAATTATTCATAGAGCAGTTTGATAAAAGGGTATTGTTTGTTGTCCTGTATCGTTGTTTCTCTTGATTATCGATTATTTTGGCTTGCTCTATGTGCCTTTAAACATTATTTTGGTGCTACAGGGCTTGTCACTGTTGTTTCCATGGTTTCAATCCAGCTTATGCCACTGTAACGTTACCTTTACAGGTGTTGAGAATGTGTGTCGCAGTAGCGGCCCGGTAGCTCAGTCGGTAGATCACTCGCGCTGTTAGCGGGAGGTGCCGGGTTTAAGCCCTGGTCTGGCTACACGTTTTACTCACCCTGTGACAAATGGCGCCCAACGTTGAGCCGTACCTGTATATGTCCTCAAAATCTTACGCGTGGGTTCGTAGAGATTAGGTTTACCTTGTTATTTTCTCTAACATGGAGATTCGTGGACATATTCCAAATTTGCAGGAGAGTATGACACGGTACTGTTACCTATCCAGGTGCTTAGAAAGTGTTTTAGCGGCCCGGTAGCTAAGTCGTAGAACACTCGCCCTGTTAGCGGCATGTCCCGGGTTCTAGCCCCGGTCTGGCTGCACATTTTCCTCATCCTGTGACACCTACTTCTTCAGCTTGAAAGAATTATCCATATTTTGGTAGCAACATCAATTACCTATACATGTGTTGGGAACTGTGTCGCAGTAGCGGCCTGGTAGCTCAGACGTAGAACACTCGCCCTGTTTGAGCCCCAGTCTGGCTGAAAATTGTCCTCACCCTGTGACACCTACCTTTTAACACACAACGTCGCTACAAAGCAAGACACACAATATGGTCGGGCTATCGCCTTGAAACGGTCAGCCGAATAAGTTCTTTTTGGGTTTAAACTTGCGAGTAGAAACCAGTTTATGCGTACTCAATCTCACGACATTATGTTCTCTTAAATTATCTATACAAAGCTGTATAATCGACATCTATACGTGTACCTATTGACCAAGGTCGCATCTCCTAAAAGTACGTTATATTCAATCGATTTTATTTAACCATTTCCAAATGTCTTAAAGCTGCACTCTCAGATTGAACGTTTTGACAACTTTTTTTTTGTCTTGGAACGAGCCAATTTTTGCGAAAATGCATGGAAACCAGTCAAATAAGACTGCTGACAAAAATAGATCGCAGATTTTTATACTCAAGTTCAAAAATTGATGTTTTATGCATTTTTCTAAAACCGTTAGTATAAGCCATAAAACATTAATTTTCGAACGGAAATATAAAAATCTGCAATCTGATCTTTTGTCAGCAGTCTTACATCATTGGTTTGCATATATTTACCCAAAAATTTGCTCTTTCCAAGACAAAAATAAATAAAAAAAATGGTCAAATTGTTCAATCTGTGAGAGTGCAGCTTTAACGGGGCACAATATAGGCTACACGTGATAGATGGATAGTTTTATAATCTAAATACTTCATAATGTTTAACGCGTTTCACATAGATGTTAACAACAAAGAAATTAAATAAGATTTGTGTATAAATATGAAATATTTGCGATATTTCCGCGCTTCTTTAAATGCGAAATTTGTGACCACGTAGACATTCATTGAAAATCCCCAGTTATAAAGGCTTATATTTATTTAACTGTGTATATTTGGTTTTAATCATAATAGTGAAATGCCTTTAAGTGTACGATTTTTAGCGATGCAAGGAGTTTGTGCATGCGAATAAGTAGCACACTCATTAAAATCAGATCTGTTAAATCACTTCACGACGCTTCTCTGTTATAATACAAAAAGCAATGAAGCGAATATCACGATATGATTTTAATGGGATTGGATTTTAAGTAAACTTTCCGTTACCGAAGCCGTGTTTTTGTGATTGGGTACTTGATTTCGTCTGAGTTTAAAGGGACTAGACACAGATGTTCTCAAATCGGCAAATACAGTATTATCTAAAAAAAAAAGCCAAGAATTATCAATACGAGCTAGTATGAGGCCGATAATATACATGATTAATATAAAATTGTGTCGCTGTCTCAGCTGAGTTAAAAATTACCTATTAAAAATAGCGCATAATGGTTCCCAAGTTTATAGTGTGTATATTAAGCATGCGAAAGTCACGCTATCATTAAAAAAATCATATACCGACGCTATATTTATATTTATTGATATTTACGTGGTAGACAAACCCAGTAAATTTCGATTTGGAAAAAAACTCGTAAAAAATGCGAAAGATGTGTCGTCAGCGATGATTCATCAATAAGTAAGATTCAATGCGTGATACAAAACTATATCAAATTTGTGTGACTTTTTGACAATTATCTTTATTCTTGCAATGGTAAGATTCAATGTGTTGAACACAACGATATAAATTTTATTAAAGTTTTTGACAATTTTCCTTTTTATTGCAATGGTATCATCTGGTGTCAAATCCCTTTAAACCAAATTGAACCAAGGTGAAAATGCTAATTGAGGAAATATGATTCCCCATGGGCATTCATCGCTTCATAAATTTCAACTGTTCAATGTTTCACAAAATTTCTCGATTTAAACTTTGATTTGTTTAAAATATTGGAAACTGTCTGAAGTTACACTTAACACGCGTCTTCCGGGAGTAGAACTTTCGTAAATACATGTGAAACTGTGATTTTAAAGGATATGAAATAAAGCTCATTATATTTAACACGTCGTTTTGAAATACACAATAAATATATTAAAGGAAAGGAATTTTACATACTGGGGAAGTAAAAAACAACCTGTTTGAACATGGGGGCGTTAAAAACTTGTGGACGAATTCTAGTTGTTTCTGTGAATATATTCTTTTTGGTGAGTTTCTGTACAAATATATACCTGATTTCTTTTTTTTAAATAATAATTTTTGTAGTGAAACGAAGATTAATAATATCGATTCTTCATTGGTTATAAAAAACAGAATACGTTAGAGATGTCAAATCAAAACTATTTTCGCAGCTTCTCCAAGACTCACTCGTTTTTGTTAATTTACTTTTCTTTTATGCTTTTTATGAAATATCATGTTATTATCACTGCTTTTATTTTCACTGCAGTGAAAATATCTAATCTCTGATAGATTTTGGTCCCTACATAACAATGATATAGCCAAAAATATAAGCGAACATTTAAAGGGACTGTACACCAGATTGGCACCAAAAAAAAGTTTTTTTCTGTAACGAATCTCAGGACAATTATTTAATGAAATGTTTTACGCTTTGATATCGTAACTGTAAAAACACATACCAAAATGGTACAAAAATTTGCAGTCCAGTGCTGTATCCACTGTGCTACGAAGGCTTACTCTACATAGATGGAGTATTTAAGCTATATACCTAACATGGTCATATCACGTGATAACATCGACTAGCCAATCACGCATAAGGAATGAATTCTACTAGGTAGACATACCTAGTAATCTTTTTTAATGAAAAAAATACGAAAAGAACTGCGAAAAATTGATTCATTGTAAACTATGTGGTACTTCAATTAGTAAGTTCCAATGCATTGTACACATCGGTACCAAGTTTATGTCAGTTGTCGACAATTTTCTTTTTTTTCGCTGTTTTACCGGAGTACAGTCCCTTTAAATAACGCAGCGATGATTATGCTGTGATAAAATGTTTTGTAATGACGTTAACCAAATTACTTGAAACGTTATGATTCTAACTATAAAAAGATATGTGCGTGAACGTTTTCACAAGACGCACTTGAGGTTTTAATTTCTTAGCGGTAAACGAAGAATTGGTGAAACTATCGGTTATTGTAGATGGAACGCAAAAATATGAGATACGTCTCAAAATTGACGTCCGTGGTATATTTTGAGGAGTCATAGTTTCAAAACTGTTCCGAATATTAAAAATGTAAAAAAACAGTCCCTGATTGGGCATATGCTCTTCTATTCGTATACCAATTTTCAGACAGTAACTCGAAAAAAAATTCATAGTCGCGTTCCACCTTAAACTAATATTGTTCATAAAATTTGGAATAAAAGAAAAGAAAAGAACTTTGTTGAATTACGGTCTTTGATCAAATTTAATTTTACTTCAGATAAAAGTAAATATTATTTTCACTCGAAGACAACAAAAGCAAAACATATATTGATAGATGCTCTTTGAACGGACAACAATGGCTGTTATATATTGATATACACAGTATGAACGTTCTTCCGTGGGTAGTATATATTGATAGACACTTTATACATGGACACCAATGAATAATATGCTATCTGATATTGATACACACACAGTGGCTGGATGACAAAGGCTCATGAATGTCATAAAAAATCAGTTTAACAAGCCAAAATTTTATTTTACACATACTTGAACATGTATATCATTTGACAAAATTCAAAAGTACCCTATACTGTTTCATATTACAGTATAGGCTCCTTTTGAATTTTGTCAAATCTCATTTTACGTTTAAGGCAATGTATTATATTAATGATAGACATGTTCAAGTGTGTGTAAAATATAATTTTGGGCAGTTGAACTGATTTATTATGACTTTAATGAGCCTTTGTCATCAAGCCACTCTTGATACACACCCAATGAACGAACAACAATTGGTAATCTAAACTCTATTGATAGACACCCTTTGAAATACAACAATGGGCAATATATATTGATGGAAACCCTATACACGGGCGACAATAAGGAACATATAAATCACATATAAATCTCTAATGAAAAGGTCGGACAAAAAATAGCAATATATATTGATGGAAACCCTATTATCGGGCAACAAAAAGAAACATATAAATCTCTAATGAAAAGGTCGGACAAAAAATAGCAATATATATTGATGGAAACCCTATTATCGGGTGACAAAAAGAAACATATAAATCTCTAATGAAAAGGTCGGACAAAAAAATAGCAATATATATTGATGGAAACCCTACTATCGGGCGACAAAAAGAAACATATAAATCTCTAATGAAAAGGTCGGACAAAAAATAGCAATATATATTGATGGAAACCCTATTATCGGGCGACAAATAGAAATATATAAATCTCTAATGAAAAGGTCGGACAAAAAATAGCAATATATATTGATGGAAACCCTATTATCGGGCGACAAAAAGAAACATATAAATCTCTAATGAAAAGGTCGGACAAAAAATAGCAATATATATTAATGGAAACCCTATTATCGGGCGACAAAAAGAAACATATAAATCTCTAATGAAAAGGTCGGACAAAAAATAGCAATATATATTGATGGAAACCCTATTATCGGGCAACAAAAAGAAACATATAAATCTCTAATGAAAAGGTCGGACAAAAAATAGCAATATATATTGATGGAAACCCTATTATCGGGCTACAAAAAGAAATATATAAATCTCTAATGAAAAGATCGGACAAAAAATAGCAATATACATTGAAGTGTGTATCACAGCGATTTGTAATGATGAGATTTGATTTTAAAGCTGCACTCACGAAGATTAAACGTTTTGACAACTTTTTTATTTTTTGTCTTGGAACGAGCCAATTTAAGCGAAAATGCATGTAAACAAGTTATATAAGACTGCTGACTACAACATAGATCGCAGAGTTTTATATTTAAGTTAAAAAAAGATGTTTTAGGCATTTTTCTTAAACCATAGTAATGCTTTTAGCCATAAAACATTTATTTTCAAATGGAAATATGTAAATCTGCGATCTGATCTTTTTTCACCAGGCCCCAATTTCTCGAAACTTCTTAAGCTTAACAGGCTTAAGTAGCTAATTTCAGTTACCCCAAAAACATACTTTAATTGATTTTTTATAATTGTAAAATGGTTAATTGTGATTTTCATAAAGATAATTTTTATCTTAAGTATAAAAACTCTTAAAGAAGTTAATATAAGGCAATTTATTAAAAACCAAAAATAATGAGATTAGCTTAATCCTGTTATAAGGGAATTAAGAACTTTCGAGAAATTAGGGCCAGTCCATTATCATTGGTTTCATTATTGCAGATATTTACTCAAAAAGTTGGTCATTCCAAAACAGAAAATAAAAAATAATAAGTTGCAAAAACGGTAAATCAGTGCAGCTTTAAATATCATCAAAGCATGTTCCATGTCATTGCTCAATATTCCTGGCATGATTAAATTTGACACGAAATGCAAAATTTGAATATACACTTTTATTAGCAATAGATGAAGGAAGCAGTTCTATTTTACATAAACATGACGGAAGTTTATAGGGAATAATAACACGCATGGCTTCACACCGTTCATGAGATTTGTCGTTCAAATACGAGTAGTTTTCAAAATCAAAATTTCAAATTACTGTAAATTGTATTTATCTTAAAGGTGCATTCTCACAGATTTACCGTTTTTTTATTTTTTATCTTGGAATGAACCAATTTTTTGCGTAAATATCTGCAAACCATTGATATATGACTGCTGACAAAATATTAGATCGCAGATTTTCATATTTATGTTTGAAAATTAATGACATTTTCGAATAAATTGGCTCGTTCCAAGACAAAAATAAAAAAGTTGTCAAAACGTTCAATCTGTGAGAGCGCAGCTTTAAAAGAACTCGCTCATTCTTTAGCATCAAATAATGTCCACGGTATTGCATCTGAAAACACCCATAGAATAACTATTTTACTCTTTGATACCGATATTGCAGACAAAAACCGTCTTACAAATAATAAAAAAAATGGTTTTAGTGGGGCCCGAGACCACACCGGAACAGACAAGAAAACATAGAAAACTGACAACAAAACCAACGCCCACAAGGACTCATCTTAAAACATCAGGATAACTTAACCTTTAAGCATTTTCTTAAAAAGCGTTACTTGCGCTATTCAAAATCGCGGCCTTCAAAGGGTTCTAGCAGTCAGTATATTATTTTTTACAATCCTAATCAATTGTCATTCATTATTTCGCCATACGAAAACGTGCATTTTAATAATAATAATAATAATAATAATAATAACAATAATAATAATAATAATAATAATGAGCGAGTCCCAAACAAAAATAAATCAATATGGCGAAATCTGGTTTGTTATTGAAAACAATGTAGATTTCAAACATTGCTATTGTAGAGAAATAGTTTCCCTACAGGGTTATTATTCACTAGCAAACATTTGATACATATCAGATATTTACTTTTAATTTTATTTTGTCAAATTAATTTTGAATTATTCCCCCAACTATTATGAACGGTAGTACATCATTAGTACATAGGCAGGACAACAATATCACATTTGTACCAGTACGGTACACATCAATTTAAGCCAAACAGGAGAGCCGCCGATCCATTACGGGGCACTACCCGTGCTCAACCGACATTAACGAAACCTTAACGGAGTAATGCCGTTGGTGTCCCGTTGCTCGGAGAGCCGCCGATCCATTACGGGGCGCTACCGGTGTTCTACCGACATTAACGAAACCTTACCGGAGTACTTCCGTTACGGTCTCGTTGCTCGGAGAGCCGCCGATCCATTACGGGGCGCTACCGGTGCTCTACCGACATTAACGAAACCTTACCGGAGTACTTCCGTTACGGTCTCGTTGCTCGGAGAGCCGCCGATCCATTACGGGGCGCTACCGGTGCTCTACCGACATTTACGAAACCTTACCAGAGTACTTCCGTTACGGTCTCGTTGCTCGGAGAGCCGCCGATCCATTACGGGGCGCTACCGGTGCTCTACCGACATTAAAGAAACCTTACCGGAGTACTTCCGTTACGGTCTCGTTGCTCGGAGAGCCGCCGAGCCATTACGGGGCGCTACCGGTGCTCTACCGACATTCAGAAACCTTACCAGAGTACTTCCGTTACGGTCTCGTTGCTCGGAGAGCCGCCGATCCATTAGGGGGCGCTACCGGTGCTCTACCGACATTTACGAAACCTTACCAGAGTACTTCCGTTATGGTCTCGTTGCTCGGAGAGCCGCCGATCCATTACGGGGCGCTACCGGTACTCTACCGACATTTACGAAACCATACCGGAGTACTGCCGTTGCAGTCCCGTTGCTCGGAGAGCCGCCGATCCATTACGGGGCGCTACCGGTGCTTTACCGACATTTACGAAACCTTATCGGAGTACTGCCGTTACGGTCTCGTTGCTCGGAGAGCCGCCGATCCATTACGGGGCGCTACCGGTGCTCTACCGAAATTTACCAAATCATACCGGAGCACTGCCGTTGAAGTCCCGTTGCTCGCGCATGCAGATCAATGGAAGATTTTTTAGCACGTTCAAAACTTACCGTTTCCGGTCGATGTTCTCACAATCTCCTGTCGACGTAATACTGTTGTTCACGATGTGATACCGTTTTTCGCGATGTGATATCGTTGTTCGCGATGTGTTACCGTTCTTTACGATGTGAAACCGTTCTATATGATGTGAGAGCGTTCTTCACGAAGTGAAACCGTTTTTTATGATGCGATACCGTTCTGTATGATATGATACTATACTGTGCTTAACGATGTGATACCGTTGTGCTGTAGTACTAATACCGATTCCCGAAAATCGCCAAATTTTATGCTCAGTTAAGCTCCGGCGAGCCAAATCGGCTAGGTGTGACAGACCCTTTTTGTTTTTATTATATGTCTAAAATGGATATTAAATGAAATGTAGTTTAGTTTATCCGAAAAGCGTACCGAATGGTATACGAACTTCCCGGTTAAAATTACAAAACAGTGAAAACTTCTAATTGAGATTTTCACTGTTCGAAACAGTGAAATTCCATTTATTTCACTGATATATCTCTATACACCGCCGAGAAGCATATAATACATGTTCTTCAAGTATCCCGTTATGCTTATCATGCCAGAATCCATCGCCCGCTGTGATAAATGTATATCTTTTACCTCGGCAGTTTATTGGGGTTGTCCTATTTGGCGTTGGAATGTTCCTCCGATTCGGTAAGAAGTACACAGACGACTATGTTCAGTCAGCCGAAGAGGCGCTCAAAAAGGCTCTGGAAGATACAGGTACGTACTTATATTAGGTACAAATATTTGTATTAACAATGTAAATATTAATTCGTCATAAAATTGACAGTATATTTCAAACAGCTTTCGTCGATATTTGCCTGATAGTCTATGCGGCAAGTTATTTTGCTTAAAATGTGTTCGCCATACCTATTTCATTAGTTTACCATGCGGAATTCAGTTTTATCTCCGAAGTATTTGAAGCATTAAAAACGTATTAAGTTTATAATTGTACTATACTGTACTGGCTTCACTAATATCAATTCCCATGGATCGGTAGTTGATTAATTCAGGAAAGTCCGATCTGGCACCTCCACGCCAGATGAGTCAAGCGGAACTTCTTCCATGCGCACACTCCCTTTTTTATGCCTTTCGATGAAACATAATGCTGTTTGTAATGTTCATTATTGTTTCCCAGGGATTGGTAACAGCACGGACGTGGATCTGGACATGAACGAGCTCTTGCTCACTCTGTCAATCGTGCTTATCTGCATCGGGCTGTTCTTCGGGATCATATCTTTGCTTGGAGTTCTTGGGGCTTGCTGTCAGATCAAGTGCCTCCTTGTGATGGTAAGTGAAATGTCCTGAAAATATGTTGTTGTTGATCACAGGTTCTAATGTTATCTTCTTGTTTGTATATATTCTTCTTCTTCTTTTTCTTCTTCTTCTTCTTTTTCTTCTTCTTCTTCTTCTTCTTCTTCTTCTTCTTCTTCTTCTTCTTCTTCTTCTTCTTCTTCTTCGTTTCTTCTTCTTTTTCTTCTTCTTCGTTTTCTTCTTCTTCTTCTTCTTCTACTTCTTCTTCTTCTTCTTCTTCTTCTTCTTCTTCTTCTTCTTCTTCTTCTTCTTCTTCTTGACATTTCTTTTCAAATATTATGTTTAAAGGTGTCTGCTTCTGTTTTTGCGTTTCATTTAAGGTCTTAGTCCATTTAGGTCTTAAACTGAAATGATCTTAGTGTCATATTATCGCTATTTTTCTACATATTTGTGTTAATTGAGCTTAAGCCAGTATAAAAATGGACACAGAATTGAGGAAATAAAGCAATCAATGTTTTGCCATTTGTAACTAAGCTGAAGTTACGACTATTTTTTTTTTATTGAAACGCCCTCCGGGACGCTAGTGAATATGGGCCCAGTATCCATAAGCCAACGAAGACACTGATAAGAGGCACAGTGCTAAGGCCAAACATATACTTAACGAGAGATACACACCGTGTAAAAACAAACAACGTAGACAAACTACACATGTACATTGTATTAACATATCTGTATACATAAATGTTTGGGCTATCATTTTTGCTCTGTCAGTTTAAGAGGAGATCACTGCTGGTTTCAAAAAGTTCATGAATACTTCACCTTACACCTGTACCAACCAAGTCTTATATACTGTAGTATACATCACTGGTGGCTTCATTTAGTTCATGGATACTCAACCTAACACGTATACCTACCAAATATTATATAATACATTATACATCACTTGTGGTTTCAACTAAGTCATGAATACTTTCCGCCTTTGCCAACCAAGTCTTATATAATATATTTTACAAAGTACGAATTCATATCGGAATTTGCTTCAATATTTGAAACTCTTTCCTAATTGACGTCTCTTTAAAAAACAAATCTTGAACAAAAACAGGCCTCACTTGTATCATTATGTATTAATTACCATTTTATTTCTCTTCAATTTTACTGAAGCGTTTTACAACAGAATAAACGGGCCAATTTCTTGACCTCTAAAATACCATGATAGACCCAAAATTCATAGAACAAAAGATCTATCATGATGAAAAAACTTGCGAAAGAACTAAAATGACCTCTACCTGTTTGAGGAATAAAATAAACTAGCTAGCAACAACAACCTATCAACAACATTGCATATGTATATTATCTTTTTTATAGATACAAATAACTAGAGAGTAAAACTAATCGGAAATGTGATTAATCCTAGAAAATACTTACAAAGGAACACATGAGTTTTCTTTTGTCCCCTGTGCAAAAGACAAACTTGCAGCGATTTTGTTTAGAATAGATAAGGTTTTACTAATTACATATCGTCTATAGTTCCAAATGTCTTTGACGCGTGTACCTGTATCGATACAATTATTGTCATTATTTAAAAGCCTTCCTGTCGCTAATTTGACACCGTGCTCTAGGTCTTATTTATTCTTGCATACCAGGATACCTTATAATTGTTGGCATGCTAGAGATTAAACAAACTTGTGGCCTTGCCAAACTAATGGCAATACATGTAATTGTTTTCATTGCAAGATCAGGTATGGAGATTTAGAAACTAAATCTTCTTATACGGCCTTATAGACATACATTTTTTTTGCGTAATGTTAAGTATTGTTTTTGCTCGTAACGACCCCACTTGTCAAATATATCCATAAGTGTCTCAAATTATACCCACAACGTTATAGTGAAAATTATAGTATATAATAGGCTTGTTTCAGAACCCAAGTTCGAATATAAGTAGTAGCAGTATAATTGGTGTCAAATATTTGAAGTGTCACCTCTGTGGTATGGCCATTAAGTAGTGCATGGAACTATCAATGGGACGGTCTGCTCCGTGTATTTGCAAGCTATATTAGTTCAATGAATTGGTTGAGCGAATTTAAATTGCCTTTCTTCTGTTTTCAGTAGAATGTGATCATCTGCCTTATTAATTGAGGAATTAGTCTGTGCTATATGCCGTATAGTCGTGCAAGGAGACTTCGATGGGACTGTCTGCTCTTTTTATCTGCAAACCATATTCCTTTTTTTCTGATTTACAATTGGTTTTTTACTATTTTCAGAATGTGTTCATCTACCTAGCCATATCAATAGTTTTCTGTGTTATTCGCATGTTTGGTTATGCAAAGTGCCTTGGATGGGACTGCCAGCTCCATTTATCTGCAAACTATCCCCATTCGGTCCATTGAAAGAGTTAATTTCAATTTCTTTTTACAGTACGTGATCTACATAGTCATACATTTGAGGAAGTAGCCATATCAATGCGGAAGTAGTCTGTGTGATTCGCAGTTTAGTCATGCAAAGCGCCTTAGCTGGGACTGTCTGCTTTGTTTATCTGCAAACCATCCCCATACGATCCGTTGAAAGTTTCTTTTTACAGTATGTCGCAATCTGCTTAGCATTACCCATTGCTAAAGTTGTCCGTGTGATTCGCCGTTCATGCAAAGCGCCTTAGATGGGACTGTCTGCTTCGTTTATCTGCAAACTGTCATCATTCTATCCATTGAAATATATTTTTTTTTTCAGTATGTGGTTATCTGCCTAGCCATCGCAATTGCGGAAGTTGTCTGTGTGATTCTCCTCTACACTGATGATACGGTAAGACAGGATCTAAAACTATCATTCCATTGACCAGTATAAATAGTTACTGTATTCTGAAACATTAGAACAAATGTAGATCCTGTAATCATTATCATCTTGGCATATATCATCATGTTGAAAAGTTTGTTATGAAAGGAAAGGAACAGAACTGAAGTTTATTTTAGCTTACGCAACAAAGCCTCTCGTCTTTCAAATGTATAAAACGTAAAGAGTATACCCACAACCTGCCCTCTGCTTTGCACCTTTACCTACGTTCACAGTGACAATGATGCTTCTAGCGCATCTTTCATCCGTATTTCTACGTGCCTACTTACTGCATCGAAAAGAACTTTATGCAAGACATATCACTACTTATATGTGATACGTTCAGATTTGGTTTTGTAACTTGAAACACTATACCAATGTTTAGCAAGCAATCAAATCACTAATGCACTTCTCTGATTATGACAATGCTGTATTAAATTATAATATTTTTTTTACGACGATTGTGAATTTAGTTATGGCGACAATAACTTTATCAATCTTGTTTGCATGATGTTTTGTGATGATGTTTTTGTTGTTGGGAAACGGAGTACCCAGAAAGAAACCCACTTGTCCGACTTGGTCGTCACTATAAACCAACCGCCGGCAATTGAACTTTGGTCAGAAGCGCGGGCACTAAACGTTACATTCGCTAACAGTTTGACGTACTTTTTGGAAAAATAATTTTAAATTTTAAATCCCTTTTAGTCACAAAAAAAGGTTTTTATCAGTGTAAGAGTTAGATCGCAATATATTTAAAGATGCACTCTTCCTCCCTGATGAGATTTACCACAATAAATAATACCGTTTTAATATACTAAGAAGGACGAATAAATGTCGAAAACAATGGTTCTTATGAAGGATACCAAGTTTAATTTGAAAGAAAGGTGCAGAAAACACGGTATTTCTACCTTATGAGACTATCGTTGACCACAGTAAATACTTTAGCATTCACCAATCATTTAATATTTTTGCGCTTTCTGCTATTAAATACACGATTTCAATCTTGATATCAGAAATTAATGTTTTCCATGAAAGCATTATTTAGTAAGTAGATGAAGGTTTATCAGTCAAATTTAATGTTTGTTATACATGTGTATGTATTGATTTTGAATAAGAGTGTCACTTTAAGTTACGCTTATGCTGCTCGTTAAATATGGCTTTTAGAGCTCACTTTGAAAAAATATATTGCGATCAGTACATTTAAACAAGCACTTGCCCTCTATGATTTTTCAGTTTGCTGACAAGATTAAGACCAAACTCAAGGACAACATCAAGACAGACTATCGCGGTCTCGGTGCCAGTGATATCTCGTCCGTCTCCTGGAACATCCTCATGATTAAGGTAAGCAGGAATACACACGTTCACCCAAGGGCTCCACCAGAGGAAAGGTCTCAGGGCCTCTCCAAAAGGACTCCAAATTGTACCGACATGTACACAGGAAAAGGAGTCGATAGTTACTCATAGCAGCTTTCAGCTGTATGAAAAATCGAGCGAATAAAATAACTATTAACTAAATGTAAACCATATGATAACATATTTTGCAAAATATGAGGGCATGTATGACGACTGTGATACCATAATTTAAAGGGCGTAACCAAGATAAATGCCAACTGAAAAATACCTACTTCTATGATATTTTGTGAAAAAACATCTAAATTGTGGTACTTAAACACATTTGTGAAAATCTCTAAGCACACTGATGGAAACCAATTTTGCAAATGTTAAACTAAAGAAAAGTTTAGCCAAATTTCGTTTTAAGAAACGTTTGATCAAACACGCGTCTCACAGACATACATTGTCAAATAGTTCGTGCCTGAATGACCTCATCACCAATATCTGTTTCCGGTACTACAATATTTCCCACAAGGACAATTCAATATCAGCATAGTTATGATGAAACAAATCTTATTGTAGTGATTAAAAATATTGGGCCGATTGTTCAGAGCTTTGATTTCCAGTGAAGTGTATTATTGCATAAATCATTAAGATTCTTAAGAGTGAACTCCTTAATTGAATTTATTACGCGATCTTCTTGAAGCGTAATTAAAGGTAAAGAATTCTGATACTGTCGACTAACCATGATAACTTATCCAGAACTTAATTATGTTAACATCGTTATTTAAGACATCGTTGTTAACTTTTAAAGGTGAAATATCTTTTGATGTGATGAAACAAACACAGCTGAATCAGTTGTCTCCATATTTGTTTAAAGTACCGCAGATCACATGTGTCTATTACACTCTTGAGTATTAAAGATTTTATAGTAACAACGATCCAGTTAGCAACGTACTTAGCTTTTACAATATTCCGATTTATCGGCCCTCTATTAACCTTTAGAATACAACGTACATTTTCAGCCAATAAAATTGCAGATTGGCAGTCATTAAGTTCAAGTTCTAGGCTCTATAATTAGGAATTTCAAGTTTCGCGGATGTTTGAAGGAACTGCAATTCATCCGGTACTCACTCACTGCGTCAATTTTTGCGTTGAAAATGTGTCAGCAAACGAAGTATTCTAATTCAGATTGCTTGAGTAAAATCTAAATAAAAATTAAGAAGGGCCTGTTTGCTAAGCTCACTCCACCCATTCTTAATAATACTTTTTTACTTCATGTCATCTAACTATAACTTAACAAAACATTCATTAAAAGAAAAGTGTTGCATTTCTTTCTTGTGCAAAATGATGTTTAAGTTTTGAACACCTAGTGCCATCTAGTGCCTATATGTTTAAGTTTGCCTTTTTATAGTACGGTTGTTGTGGCGTGGATGCGTACACAGACTTCGACAACACTGAAAAATGGGCTCACACAGAAACAACAAATGGTGTCACAAAGACAGTGGCTACCCCCGTCTCCTGTTGCAAAACACTACCAAGTTCCGAGGACCTATCATGCGCACAGATACCTCTTCTGGCAACGGAAAACTACCTGTCAGAGGTAAGACTATAAGTATCTCCCATGGCAGAGTAAGATAGATTTCCTCATCACAAATACATTCTTTTATGCAAGTTTATGCATGAAATAAGCAAAAGAAATACGTTAAAAACAATCCGCATATAAAATTCGTTTCTTCAGTTTTGACTATATAACACAACACGCCTAAATGGTTTACGTAATGGACTAGAACTATCAATTTCTATCTATAACGGATATAATATTGTATATGTAAGATGTAGTTTACGTAACCATTGGTAACAAGAAAAAAACATATCCAAGCAACATAACTTTATTATTATTATTTTGCAATTAATGTGAAGAAACACAGACAAGACATGTGCTGTAGATAAAGAGCACCATTGAAACTCACAGTTTCCTTTTCAAGTAGTTCTCTTACATTACAATAAACATTTTATTAACAGTATGTCATATACGTGACAAAATGATTAACTGACACATCTTAACATAGGCATAAATTACGTACAAAAATATGTCTACAGGTGTATAAGCTTTTACAAAATAGTAACAATTTCAAAAACAGAACATCATGCAATCAATGAAGTCAAGTAATCTCATTTTATTCTCGTAACACTTCCAATCCGATATGCTCACAAAATCACAACACCCTGCTCTAGCTTGTATCAGATCTGTCTTCAAGTACGATGCCAATCATACTATAAAGCCCCTCTTAGTCATCGTCATCTTTAAAGTCACTGGAATTTACATCTTCACTAGTACCCACTATGTAAATAATTTCTTGATAAACAATGTTTATACAGCCCAATCGTATTCGATACCACTTGGCACTTTTTTTGCAACCACTACATTCTACGTCTCTGTGTAAATTTCATGGGAGTGAAGCCAGACGATGATAATTAGTTGACGTTTACCAAATTATGCCGTATAATAAAAAAAAGCCTTGTTTAAATTGTAGATATGCAGTTGCGCCGATATGTTGCATAAGCATTCACAAGTACAACTTATATTTTCCAACATTTTAATACCACGTTATCGTTTCGTGAGTGTTAATTCCGCAATTTGTCACTTTTTAAATTTAGGTAACAATATAAGTATATATACCCGCAGATGTAAGATACAGTCGAAACTCGCAGTGTCGAGCTCTGTTATCTAGCTGTTCTGGTTTTGTCGAACTCTTTTCTATATCTTTTTTTAGTTATACATGTTTTGTATATTGGCTATATTGAATGTTATTTATCTCGAAGGATTTCCCGAAGTCCAAATTACTTCGACAAAACGAGATTTTACTTTATGTTAAACTGTTATTTTTGAAACTAATTCCAGGGTTGTTATCAGAAGGCTTGGGAAGATACTCTCGGAAATGCCATCTATGCTGCAGCAATCCTCGGTGGAATTGGACTACTACAGGTAGGAGCTAGCCAGACTGGGGTGGTATTCAATATTATGCTTATCTAGATCTGAAAAGTATGTTTTGAACATATTTAATGTTATCTTTGAGTATGCGCGCTTAAGGTATTTTTATGTAGTGGAGCTTTTGATTCATTATTGATAAAGATAGTTTGATGAATGTGTGGTCTGTCTTTTTTAAATGTACGTTTTGCGCCTGTTATTCAGTGTGTCTGGTCAGTAAGCCTGTCATAAAACTTAAGTTTTCTTTTGAAACTCACACCTCACGTTCAGTCTGATCAGTAAGGCTGTCATACGACTAAAGTTTTCTTTTGAAACACACGCCTCACGTTCAGTGCCTCTGGTCAGTAAGTCTGTCATACGACTGAAGTTTTCTTTTGAAACTAACGCCTCACGTTCAAGGCCTCCGGTCAGGTAGCCTGTCATACGACTGAATATTTCTTTTGAAACTCACGCCTCTAGTTCTGTTTCTCTGGACAGTTAGCCTGTCATAGGACTGAATATTTCTTTTGAAACCCACGCCTCACGTGCAGTGCCTCCGGTCAGTAAGTCTGTCATACGACTGAATTTTTCTTTTGAACGTTCAGTTACGCTGGCCAGTAAGCCTGTCATATGACTTGAAACACACGCCTCACGTTCAGTTACTCTGGCCAGTAAGCCTGTCATATGACTTTAAACACACGCCTTACGTTCAGTGTCTCTGGTCAGTGAGCCTGTCATATGACTGAAGTTTTTTATTGAAACACACGCCTCACGTTCAGTGTCTCTGGTCAGTGAGCCTGTCATATGACTGAAGTTTTCTATTGAAACACACGCCTCACGTTCAGTTACTCTGGCCAGTAAGCCTGTCATATAACTTGAAACACACGCCTCAGTTTCAGTTACTCTGGCCAGTAAGCCTGTCATATGACTTGAAACACACGCCTTACGTTCAGTTACTCTGGCCAGTAAGCCTGTCATATGACTTGAAACACACGCCTCACGTTCAGTGTCTCTGGTCAGTGAGCCTGTCATGCGACTGAAGTTTTCTATTGAAACACACGCCTCACGTTCAGTGTCTCTGGTCAGTAATCTTGTCATACAACAACAGTTTACTTTTGAAACACACGCCTCACGTTCAGTGTCTCTGGTCAGTAAGCCTATAAAACAACTAAAGTTTTCTTTTGAAACACACGCCTCACATTCAGTGTCTCTGGTCAGTAAGCCTATAAAACAACTAAAGTTTTCTTTTGAAACACACGCCTCAAGTTCAGTGTCTCTGGTCAGTAAGCCTATCAAACAACTAAAGTTTTCTTTTGAAACACACGCCTTACGTTCATTGTCTCTGATCAGTAAGCCTATCAAACGACTAAAGTTTTCTTTTGAAACACACGCCTCACATTCAGTGTCTCTGGTCAGTAAGCCTATCAAACAACTAAAGTTTTCTTTTGAAACACACGCCTCACGTTCAGTGTCTCTGGTCAGTAATCTTGTCATACAACTAAAGTTTTCTTTTGAAACACACGCCTCACGTTCAGTGTCTCTGGTCAGTAAGCCTATCAAACAACTAAAGTTTTCTTTTGAAACACACGCCTTACGTTCAGTGTCTCTGATCAGTAAGCCTATCAAACGACTAAAGTTTTCTTTTGAAACTCTGAGGCTATAGCAGAAGCATCCACAGTCGAAACTTTGAAATTTAAGTGTAATTTAATGGAACAACGTAGCAAAATGTGACCCATTTTAAAAGTTTTAAAGATGCCTCTTTCATACGGTTCAAGAATTTGGCCATAGACAGCACGTATATTTTATTCTTAAGCACAAATTATATTATGTTCGCTTATTGGAACAAAATATTGTAATTTTCGTTTTTTAATTTATTTATTGATAATATGTATTCATGTTATGTTCTAAACCATCAGATCTTGCTGATCATTGGTGCGATTATCGTGCTATGCTCCGGTGGCAAAGATGGCAAAGCAAAAGAACGACCTAGTAGCGGAAAGGTACTCCGCAAGAACCAAGTAGCTCCCGGAAGTATCCCCGGCTTCAGGGCCGGCAGAAGGCGATACTGATGTGCTGACTACTCAGTGACCACACAAAGAGACTGTGATAATCGTTTCAATGTTGTGCCATTTTGTTTAGATTGTTTTTTTATTTAAAATGTCATTCGGAACTCCTCGGCCATTTTATATCGAAAACAATCTCGGATGTATTTGGACGGTTTACATACTCAAAAATAGGTACGTTTAAGTCCGCTGCAAGTAGATCGCGTAGTAATTTCAGTTAGAAGTTAAACTTTATGACTGAATTCTTGGGAATTTTAATTATGTTTGCAATAATACACATCATTGGCAATCAATTTAAACTTTGATCAATAAATACAGCTCTGAAACACTGCATTTGATTAATGATATAATTCAAAAAATTACGAACTACTTCAACTGATGTACCGGCATACATCCGAGGTTGTTTTCGATAAAAATGGCTGAGGAGTTCCGAATGTTAAAAAAGTTGGATTAGTTCAGTTTATCCGTCCATATGTGTGTTATTGTTTTTGTCATAGCATTAGATCTTTGAGGAAGAAAATGAATTCAGCAGTGATATATTGACATGAAAAGAATGTTTAAAAGTGTAAAGCGAAGTTAATAAGGCCATGATTGTTATAAGTTACTTTTGATTTTATGGAATATATACAATTAGTTTACTGGTACAAACACTTTTAGATCATCTGATGATGTTTTGTTAATTAGAAATATTTTATTAAAAGATAAATTACAATCAGTACAAAATTCTGGCCAACGCGTTCCCATCAGGAAAACAGATATAATACTAACATTTACTAGCAGACAAGGAACAAACAAACTAAAATAAAATAAAATTATTTATTTAAAAATCTTTTCAAATATTAAACATGCGTTGATCGCATTTCTTATTCAATATCATCTTGAAAAGCATACCAGAAATACTTAAGATCTAAGTTATGAGTTATGTGTCAAACACAGTCTTAATTAGTTTTGTTTTAAAAAATAAAGATTTTAATGCTGGTAATAAAATCTGAGAAAATATATGTGTTGTTGTTACTGATAATATGATAGCTATTGATCTACTTAATGTTTCAAAAATGGAGAACAAAGTTGTTTCACATTTTCTCCTTTATTCTTCAATAGTTTTGAATTAGATTCAAAGGATTAGCTTTCCAAACAAATAACATTAACTTTTTTTTAATTTTCATTTTTAAGCAATTGCAAATTTTAAAGGAATTTCCTTCGTGGTAAGACATTATTTTACAAATTTGTAAAAAAGGTTTGAAATTTCATCTAAATATGTTAAATATATATACTAGCCAACTTTTGAAGGGTCACAACTCTGTCAGACTTTTACGGATGTAAAACATCAAAAGGATATTCGATAAAAAAGTGCGCTCACTTTTTGACCTTGAAACATAAAGCATCAGTAATTCACCTCCGATTTAAGTTGAAAAAAAAAGCAAAAATAAACGTTTTTCCGTAATATATTTCATTGTTATTTTATATCTTAGTAATTCTCATGTAATACCCTTTTCAATAATACAGAAAGTACATCGGGTCACCAGGCGTGGGAATGAAACATTATGATCAATGGAGCTATCACAGACGGTTAGATTCCTTAAATTGGTGTAGTGGTAACTAACTGCCAATGCCTGAATGAAAAACACATTTAATGGAGGTGTTATCCGATTAAATTGATTATTGACATAATTATCTTTTAATTATACTTTTAATAAGAGCTTCTAAAATTTACAGAAACATACAAGTTACGAACGAGGTAAGGATACTTACATTTAACAATGACAGAATAAAATTCCTTGTAAGGAATATGTCCTACCATTGTTTTGTTGAACTGCATGTCCTCATCAAAGCATGACTACTTCCCGGAACAACAGAATCTTCCATGATGTTCCCTGCTATCACTATCCTTTCGCAAACAGTATGAAAATAAATAAAATGAACTACATGTACTAGATTTTGTCGAAAGTAACATTGTTATGCACCAGTCAATAGTTACCACGGCCTCCCCAGGTCCGGGGAATAGCGGGGACTTTGACTTTCGGTCCAGCCACCCCGGGTAAAATCCCCGCATTGCGGGTACGAACTTATGGTAAAATCCCCGCCAAATGCCCCTGCACCAAAGGGACCCTAGGTAAGGCCCATTCCCCGCTATATTTTGCGCGAGGACAAAACCACGGCATTCACCCGGCACTGCGGGGCCGGCTGGGAGGTAAAAAGACGGCCCATTTCCCCGGACCGCCGTACCTGGGGAGGGGGGCCGTGGTTACAATTGACTGGTGCATTACATTTTAAAAGGTTACACTCGAACGAAGAAACTATGCAGTTAAACACAAATTATTTGTACGCGCGTAAATAAGATGTATTATCAGCATTTTGTATATTTAAACGGAACAAAACACACACAAAAAACTACATAAGGCCCCCCAAAATTCAGTGTTTGTTTCCACGAACATCTACGAAAGAATTATAGTAGGAAGGTCGGCATATATTCCTAATTTTTCTGCTATTGTTTGTGAGAACCGAGATCTGTACCAAGATTATGTCCTCTCACATTACCTGTCATAGCTACACTGGGAAACGGTAGTGTCGATATCGTCATCAATCGGCCAGGTAAATCTGGAGTCACTTTTCAGCGAGATAATCTTCCAGTCACTTAGGCGCAGGTAGTTGCAGTCTGCGTTGAAGTCGCTACCTATTATCCCGTCCTGAAATTGTCTTATAGTTATACCGGTTACTTATTTGCACATCCTGTAATCAAAAGTGTAGTGTCAGGTTTATAATCAGAAAATTAAAGTCTTATATCAACTTCGGTAATAAACAGTTATGTTTTATCAACCGTTGTGCCTTACGTATCATTGATGATGTGTATACACTCCGGGATAGGGGCATAAATAGACCAGAATTGCTGTACAGGCCCGGTTTGTTAGTGATCGTAGAAAGACCAGAATTGATGCGTTGGCCCGGTTTGTTAGTGGTCGTACATAGACCAGAATTGGTGCGTAGGCCCGGTTTGTTAGGGGGCGTAGCAAGACCAGAATTGATGTACAGGCCCGGTTTGTTATGGGGCATAGAAAGAACAGAATTGTTGTACAGGCCCGGTTAGTCAGGGGCGTAAAAAATACCGAAATTGACGTGCATGCCCGGTTTGTTAAGGGGCGTAGATATAGCAGAATTGATGTGCATGCCCGGTTTGTTATGGGGTGTATATAGACCACCCCAAGAATGTATGTCGAGGCCCGGTTTGCTAGGAGGCAAAAATAGACCAAAATTGATATGCAGGCCCGGTTTGCTAGGTGGCGAAGCTAGACCAGAATTGACGTACAGGCCCTGTTTACTAGGAGGCGTAGACATACCAGACTTGATATGAATGGGCGGTAGATTAGGAGGCGTAGACATACCAGAATTGATGTGCAGGCCTGGTTTGCTAGGTGGCGAAGATAGACCAGAATTGATGTGCAGGCCCGGTTTGCTAGGTGGCGTAGACATGCAGGAATTGAGGTGCAGGCCCGGTTTGCTAGGAGGCGTAGATAGACCAGAATTGATGTGCAGGCCTGGTTTGCTAGGAGGCGTAGATAGACCAGAATTGATGTGCAGGCCTGGCTTGCTAGGTGGCGAAGATAGACCAGAATTGATGTGCAGGCCCGGTTTGCTAGGAGGCGTAGATAGACCAGAATTGATGTGCAGGCCTGGTTTGCTAGGTGGCAAACATAGACCAGAATTGATGTGCAGGCCTGGTTTGCTAGGTGGCGAAGGTAGAACAGAATTGATGTGCATGCTCTGTTTGCTACAGGGCGAAAATAGACCAGACCTGATATGCAGGCCCTGTTTGCTAGGAGGCGTAGATATATCAGAATTGGTGTGCAGGCCCTGTTTGATACACGGCGTAGATAGACCAGAATTGATGTGCCGTCCCTGTTTGATACACGGCGTAGATATACCAGAATTGATGTGCAGGCCCTGTTTGATATACGGTATAGATAAACCAGAATTGATGTGCCAGCCTTGTTTGATACACGCCGTAGATAGACCAGAATTGATGTGCCGGCCCTGTTTGATACACGGCGTAGATAGACCAGAATTGATGTGCAGGCCCTGTTTGTTAAGATGCGTTGATAGACCACCGTTGATGTGCAAGCCCGGTTGCGCTTAAATGATTTAAACTCGTATTTGCGATGTACAATTTCTGAGAAACCGGTCCTATAGTGCTTCATGAAGCTACGCCAGCGTGGAAGAGGGGTCATTCAAAACGCGATCGGTATGAATATCTTGAACCTTATTTTAACAATATAATCACCTCCAATGATGGTAATCAATATGCAAATCAAGTCAACCTTATGGTCGTAAATCATTTAATTGCCTTCACTCACTGTATTGGTTGGGTATTAATACCACGCAATCCGATACGCTACATAAATTTTAGATTCAATTGAGACCAATAGTGTATACCACCCCTAAGGTGTTATGTAATATACAACCTAAGTTAATCTGCTGGACGTACATCATTGACTTCATTCATCGTATAGGTCCGAAAGTGATATCACGATATCCGATAAGCTACATCGTTCTTAGATCCAAGTAAGACAAAGAGTATAAACCACTCCTGACCCTACAACCCTTCAAATAATTATGTTCTTTAACTGTACAGAAGTCGTCTGAAATATTTAAGAATGCAGTGGCGGATTCAGGAATTCATAACGGGGGGGGGGAGAAACCAACAGTAAAATGCCCAATCTATATATATATGTGATCGTTTCAATTGTTAAGGTCTCAATTTAATGGGGACACGGGCGTCCCCGCTACTGGACAGGCGCAAAAATTGGACCAAGTGAAAAATTTTGATACCTCAAGTGAGTACAGCTCACCTTGTCGTAAATTTCCAATTCATACTTTCGCTTTAGACCTGCATTAATCTCCAATATGCACGCGCGATAAGCGAAACATAAATATAGCTATTAGACATTACATATTTTAAGTCTTGCCGATGACAGAAAACTTGTATTCATTTCTTTCAAATACTTTTTTCAAAATAGTATTACTCCCTGTTAAGCTTTATGATAATCACCTGTTCTGAGTGTCAGGAAATATCATGCCAACCAATTTATATAAACTGCATGAAGAAACATAAAACAATTCAAACAAGTTCGGTCATTTATAATATATAAATAAAATAAATTGCAAAAAAATGTGAAACAAATACGCAAAGATATCATATAATTATCAATAATGCCTGTATAATTGTGCAATAAGACAAAGAAAAATAAACATATAGCTATTTATTCAACGATATCTTATCGCCGATATCATTCTTGAACTAAAACGTGCAAGAGTCCAATAAATGATTAGGTCATGTTTTATTGCACAACAAAATGCTAAAAGAAGTGTTTTATAAAGGTATTTCCAATGGAAATTTTATCTCCAAACGTTTTAGAACAAAATATGACGTAAGTCTTTAGTATTTAATAAGAAGCGAGCGGCGTGGGTTACACAGTAAGGCGAGAACAAGCGGATGGAGGACATCTCTTTGTAAAATATATTACAAAATAATTATATTTAAAGTTGATATAAATATCAATAATATAAATTAACGAATTGAAAGGAAGTGAAAGTGCTGAAATATTAAAGACGATCATAATTATATACAGGTATTCATAATTTTGTTTTATTTTAAACATGATATCGTATTAATTATAAGGAAATTCTCTTTGGTAAAATAATTATGTATACAGGAATAATTGTTTATAATAATAACCTATCAATTTTGATTGGACATAAATTTTGCATCGGATATCTGGCTATATCTCAGTTAACCTTGCAAAAATAATAATAAAACGTGTTGTTACATTCATTATAGATTAGCTTGCATGTGACATCTGTTATATTAATTTTAATAGACCTACGTGATTGGATAAAGTATCTTCTTTTACAGTGAAAGAAAATGGGACGTGCCAATTCGTCAATTGTGAGTTTTAACTCATCCAGAAGAGGACTCAATTCATTGAAGACATCGGAAAGGAGCACATATCTTAAGAGCATTTTTGAGGGATCTTCGCCCGATATTTGTCTACTCCCCGGCGATGACAAAGCTATGTCTATGAATGCTGTGGTTGGCTACGGACAGTATCAGGTCCCATCGGCCGACGGGACAGTTCTGTTGTATGACAATAAAAGGATTAGTATGAGTGAACCACAGGTCAGTCTGAACAGTTTTGGACCACTGCCGGAAATTGACACATACAAAATGGTGTGCCCCAGTGTTCAAGTGTTGGATGGACGGTCCGTTGTAAAAGAGTTTTCGCTCGTGTCCTGGAAATACACAATGTTTACGGAATCTAAGGAAAGGACAAGGACCCTTGAAAGTACGATAGTTTTTTCTCAAAGGCTTGCATTTTCAACCGGAAAACCTGTTTTTATTGGGGGTGAAATGGCCATCGATTGCGAAACCATTCAAACGATAACGACGAACCTTTCGCAGAAGGGAAAAGAAAGGTTTTTGTCTGACGCCCAGTCTGAAATGGTAGAGCACGCCTTCCTACCGTCCACGACAAGTGCCACGTTTCGGGACAGGCGACATCTCTTTGAACTGAAACTGTACGGATGCAAAAGTGGTCCAATGCTTTCTTCAAGCGGAAGTCAACCTGATTGCTTCATTTCTTCTAAGATCCTGGAGCTCTCCGAAGCAAAGCTGGTAGACGTGGAGAAGGTCTGTAGCAGGCAGTGTAAACTAGAAACGCTGCGAAAGATCTGCCCTACGGAGACGACCGTGACCATTCCCCAGTGTCCACCACGGCACCAGGGTGGCTAATATTATTTACTGAATAATATCCGACAGCTCAAGAAAGACATCCGTCGAGTGAATGTTATTTGCAAACTCTTTTCATGCCTACTGAACGTTTAATGTGTTTTAAAATCGACTTTTTCTACGAAAACAACTGTGAATTTGTGATAGGCTTTTGTATCGAATCTGGTCGTATTGATCGGAATCGGAGGCCAAAAACTTAAATACTGGCCATAACTAAAAAAACATTCAAGATATTCAAGTGCAACTGTGTACACGTATTAATACAAATGCGCACATTTGTAACAATGCTATTCACTTAGAAATAATAACTTTTAAACTAAAACAACAGACAAGCATTAATTTGCATCTGCATTTCTCGCTATTGTTTAAGGTATTGTAACAGAAAATATAAAAAAAAATATTATCGCTGATGATAATAAATATCGATTACCTGCAGTTACACCATCGGAAAAAATGGACATTACAACATAGTGTCAATAAAGAGTTCAATGAATGTTTGACTGTTTTTAATTGTTTTATGCACTAAATGATAACATTTTTAAGATTAAGCTTTTTGAAGTGGACAGTTTTACTGATTATATAAACAAGTTAAAAGTTGATTGTTACGTTCACAGTTTTTACTACGTGTTATGCGTTTTTGTAAGATAACTATACATTGTCAGGCTAGTAGCAAACATGTTATCTTTAAATGAAACCGGTTTTGTATCAGTCAGTGGCGAAACAAATATAAATAAATCTGATCAGGGACACACTGCTTGATGCTAAACGCACTTGGGTGCATATTCCTTAAAAAAATGTTGTTTTTTTTGTAGTTATTCTTTTGATAAACATAATACAGCCTTCTTATGTACATGCTTGTAACTCAGGATTCTATTATGTGATGTATTTATGCAAATCGTTTTGTTTGTAGAAAAATATTAAATAAAAGTGTATAACACAATCTGACTGTCACATGTAATCCTTATGTATCACATAGAGATATACCATCCAGTGATATTGCGTAAGGGGGGTGGGGGGAGGGGACGCAGTTAACGGGTGCAACTTAGGACGTTTCCCCTTAAAGCAAAATCAATATATAGTTTCGATGTTGTTAAGATATTAGATGTTCTCCCTGACAAAAATTTGATTATTTTTTTCTGAAATGACATGAAGAAGTTTACTATGACAGTTCGAATGTGTAGGAGAGGAGTTGCGCCGCCCGCCCCCTTAATCCGCTAGTGATTATATTAGGAAATGCGATACCGTTAACAAATACTTTTGGGTGGACATCCCATTATTTAACCATGAAGAAAAAATCCATAGCGAGCAATGACGGATCGTAATTTGTTGACGCTTTATGTCCCTTTATACATATTATTGCTTTTAGTAATCGAAATGCTGAAAGATGCAGCAATGCCAAATAAATAGACAGTCATAGTCACTCATTTCATGGCACCATTGTCATATATTGTACCGCCAGAAATACTTGTTGTGTGATCTGCTAGTAAGTATTAAATATTGGTCTTGAAATATAATCGATTATCGGAAATTATCAGTCAAGTCAATTTTCGATTATTTAATAAAAATCGAAAGTTCATAAAAAACATTAAATGTAGTATTCAAGAAAAAAAAACCTGCATTGAAATTTTAACAGGAAAAACGAGATAATGTGCTTTTGTTTACTTTTAACACCCCTCCCACATTTTGAAAATAGCGCTCAATGTTCCTGCGAATATTCCAAATTGTTTCCGCATCGCCCAATATTTAAGTATCAAAGGGGTATTACTCTTACCTGTAATTGTCAATGATTTTGAAGTGCAGTGTAGACTTTTGTCAATTTGTGCATTTTTAAGGGCAATCATAGCAAAAGCCTGAATGAATGAAATAAATGTTGTTTGAAACCATGACGAAACCCTGAATGACTGTTATATATGTGGTTGGCAGCCATATCTAACTCCGAATGACTAGAATTAATGTGGTTGGAAACAACATCGAAATCCCGAATGACTGGCATGCAACAGTAACGAAATTCTGAATGACTGATATGAATATGGTTGGCAACAGTGACGAAATTCTGAATGACTGATATGAATATGGTTGACAACAGTAACGAAATTCTGAATGACTGATATGAATGTGGTTGGCAACAGTAACGAAATTCTGAATGACTGGTATAAATGTGGTTGGCAACAGTAACGAAATTCTGAATGACTGGTATGAACGTGGATTGCAACAGAACATTACAAAATTGTATATGACTGAAACAAACGAGTTAATTTGATAGATAACAGTTTAAGACAATTTATTTGAGCCATTTTCGATGGGAGAATCTTAGGAGGCATTAAATACGCATAAAGCAATTGCGCAATCCATTTCATGTCCTCATACACTGGTGAAAATATAAAAAGATCAACAGTCTTCACAACATAAGAATAACTGGACATGTACCAAGAACTACATATTGATTGGTCTAAAGTATTTCCAAGACTGCATACAATAATACGTAGAGGAAGATAAAAAAAATACATGTATACAAAAGTACCACCTTTTTTGGTTTAGCCGAGGGACTAACCTATTGTTGGCGAAGGAAACCTGGCCGATAATGGTTTCCGCCCTAAAACAGGACTAACCTGTTGTTGGCGAAGGGAACCTGGCCGAGAATGGTTCCCGTCCTGAAACACTGTTGGTGGCGAACGAATCCTGACCTAGAATAATTCCCTCTGTAAAATGGGTCTTATATCAGTTGTTTGCGAATGGAGCCTGGCCAAGAATGGTTCTCGCTAAAAAAAACGGGACTTAACTGTTATTGGCGAAGGAATCCTGGCCGAGAATGGTTCTCGCTCAAAAAACGGGACTAAACTGTTGTTTGTGAATAGTACCTGGCCGAGAACGATTCCCGCTCTAAAACGGGACTAACCTGTTGTCGGCAAATGAAACATGTCCGCGAATAATACTCGCTCAAAAATGGGATTAACCTGTTGTTGGCGAATGAATGGTGACCGAGAATGATTCCCGCTAAAAAACGGGACTAATCTGTTATTGGCAAATGAAACTATATCAAAATGATTCCCGCTCAAACACGGTACTAACCTGTTGTGGCGAATGAAACATGTCCGATAATTATTCCCGCTCAAACATGGTACCAACCCATAGTTGGCGAATGGAATCTGACCGAGAATGATTCCTGTTCAAAAACGAAACCAATCTATTGTTTGCAAATGGAGCCTGATTGAGAACGGTTCCCGATTGTCATGATTGTTGTGATACTGGTATGTGTCTGCAGCCTTTTACCCTAGACGGCATAGCATTACATCGAACGACATAGTTGATGAGTTAAACGGACGTCAAACATATGTCACCAGGTAGGTTGCGTTAATAACGCTGCTTCGTAAACAAGCAATGAATATCGCGATACATGCATGTTTATATTAAAGGAAAATGGTTAAGTTGATATATGTACTGGGTGAGTACCTAAATCGGAACAGTACCTAAATATGGAACACCCATTATAAAAGCGTTATTCCGATCCAGGTCAGTTTGATTACGATTTTAATCAATATAGACGTTTGCCTTAGATACAAGTTCCAAAGAACATGATTCTCCGGTAAGTATTTCAAAAACTGCTATCATTTAAAGTTTTTCATGTTCAAATGTCAATACATGGCATGCGGGGGGAAATACTTCATGCTTGCCACAATCACAGCATACTGGTACAGCCTGTATTACTGAAATCATCAAATTTTACTGACAAAAATGTAACAAAAAAACAAGCTGGAAATAACAGAAATTTATAATTTACTTAAACGAAACATGGAGCAATAATTTAAAAAAAATTCATAAAAATAAATAACGAATTAAAACTGTTCTATATTTAGGTACTCCGAGGACGAAAATGGCAGTCAATGACTGTGCGGTTAATAAAGTACTTTTCATGCAGATTGGTAGCATTTTGAAAAATGCCATTTATATCAACCAATTGGTCATGAATCCTAGTATGCTGATGGAAAATTTTGTAGTTGTGGTGCAGGTCTAACTAAAAATATTTCAAATATAGTGCCGAAAGTGTTCCGTTTAGGTACTCACCCAGTATAAAACAATGGAAATAAGGGAGATATTGTATCATGTAATACGAATGATACTGACGTTATTAAAAACTGTTCAATGTAAACTATATTGAAGTCATCAAATGAGTATGTGATTTGCTTATGTAGTTTATATTTTAGCTTAACTTAACTTTGACCGTGAACTTAATCTGATGTTTACCCCCTCTTTGGTTCGGAATGCACGTGATCGATTTGGTTATTTGCCCCTATCTGGTTAGGTTTTCAGCAGTTTTACACTATTGAATTATATTGAATAACTGATTTTGACTCCATAAGCTTTGGGAATATTAAAGTCATCGATGGAAATTCTAGTAACATTCCGTCTCGCTGCGAAACTTGTGGTCCCTATTCCTCATTTAAAAGATATCTTAGTCTTAAACCCTGTGCTGCTTAAGAGTAATTATGTTCATCCGTAAAGTTACGGGCAAAATGAATGCGATTATTGTCATTCCGATATTTAGCTTTAAAACACCAAAAACGAGGCTAGGCCTTGATCTTAAGCCTACGATCTTTATTGAATCTTGGCCTCATACTTATATGTGTACTTAATTTAATTTAAAACTAATCCTGTCAAAAAGCTATAAATACATTTAAATCCCGGTGAACATGGGTCGCTGGCCGTTCCAAAGAGTCGACATTGACATTTAATGATAAATATAGTTTGATGAATATGCGGTCTGTCAGTTTTGTTTGTACATTGTTCGTCCCTCGCTCAGTGTATCTTAGGGCTTAAAATGTTTTTTTTTAAATCGCTACTGAGCTTGACCTTGTAGTTTCTATTGTATCATTAAACTACCGAGGACTATTTCTACATATTTATAACTTTAGGAAGAGGAAAACAATGTTCCCATTGTTTAAACAGACCAATGAGAATGTTCTCGCTAGGGCCTTCATGTTTCTTTTGAAGTTTTGCTGCTATATGACAGAATGGTTGGTAACATTACCCCAGATTGAACAACTTCCTTACCTGTTATTTCCACTGGTAGTAAGAGATACTCTTAAATGCTTTTTCTGCAATTAAAATATAGACTAGACACCATTTCATAGAAAATGGTAACACTAGTTATTAAGATGCTTCTGTTATATAACCCCTTGCATGGACATTGATAAACAGTAACACTGAATACCATTGCACATATCATTTGGTGTTCGCTAATTTGAAGCAAATATTGCTATTTTGTTCCTGAATTCATTTATTAATTATAAGCATACATGTTATGTTCTAACCCTTAAGATCTTGCTGATCATTGGCTCGATTATTGTGCTTTGCTCCGGTGGCGAAGCTGACAAAGCGAAAGAACGACCTAGTAGCGGAAAGGTACTTCGCAAGAACCAAGTAGCTCCCGGAAATATCCCCGGCTTCAGGGCCGGCAGAAGGCGCTTCTGATGTTCGAACTGCTCAGTGACCACACCTAGAGACTGTTATAACCGTTTCAATGTTGTGCCATTTTGTTTATTGTTTCTATTTTTTCTTAAGATTGGTTTGTTCAACTAATCCGTCCCTATGTACCATTGTATGTTGTTAAATTTTCAAAGCAATAAATACCTTCGAATGCTAGGAGGATTTTGTTCATCAGTGATATATTTTTATTAAAATCATGACTAAGGGTGTTAAGCAAAAGTATTCATTTCAAAGTAATTGATGCCAATAGTATTCTTAATTTACTAGTACACACACTTTAAGATCATGTTATGAAGTATGTCAGTAAGAAATATTAAAATAACGCACAATAAAACAGACAGACAGAACATGACAAGATCTATAAATAATATTTCCGATCATTCAACATAAGTTGATGGCACTTTTTATGTAGTTTCATATAAGACACCAAAAATGGTTGATATATAAATTATGTACACTGTTTTAAAACGCCCCGTTTAAAATAAATGAGTTCAATGTCGGTATTTAACTATGAGAAAAATGTTTGTGTTGCGGGTAGTGATAGCTTGAGTATTCAAACTTTTAAAGAAGTATATAAATTGCAAATAATGAAAAACAAAAATAGTGGGTTTAGCTTAATCCTATTATAACGGTCTTAAGTTTCGAGAAATTGGGGTTAGGCGTGGAAATCAAACATGGTGATTAATGGAGCTATCAAAAATGCTTAGATTTCTTAAATTAGCCAACACAATGGTTCTACAAAATGTGAAAATCAATTAACGGTCGCCTGTATCGCTTAATGTCCGCTAAGCTGCTTTGATATTGTCAGCTCACATGTGTAAGGTGGCTGCAATGAACATTTGATAAGGATATCAAATATTTCTTTCCGAACTGAATAAATCAGTCCATAAACATCCGGCGGCGCATGCGTAATGAATGCAGATTTTAAATATCCATCTGTCATGCTAAGTAGTTCCGCAGAAATAGTTCCAGGACACGAGGAGCGGAACGCCATTAAGTTGGACATGATGTATTTATCATCAGAAACCGTAGTATGCACTGTGACAAAGTCCATATGTGAGGCCTCCATCTGCAATTTAGTCGTAAAAACTGAGCTGGCGCAGGAAGGCGTATGGTAGATACTTCTGATGTCATTGACGTTAGCAACTGGATGTGAGTCGACGACGGTGAAGGAAATCAATGTCCTCAGACCCTGTTGTGTTTGTACGTGAGCTGAAAATATGACATTTTTATTTAAATTTAGTTACAGACATTTATGAGAAATCGTCATTTTGGTATATTTCCTCTCGTTATAGGTACTTACCTTGGATTTCGGTACAAGGAAGCATACCATAGTGATTCTGGAACTTCAGTGGATAGGTTGTTCGTTATTGTGCTCCTAACATTATCAACAAACTACATAAGAAGGAACTCTCTGCTTCCAAAGGATCACTTTTGAGGATCAGTAATTTTAGTTTAAATATATGATTTTAATCTCAACTTCAATAATTATCATAAATATGTATAAACGTTACAAATACCATTACGATGATGTTTTTCCTCAATTAAATATGGCATTATGATAATTTCATTTGACGTCTTGAACTGATCAATGTCTTTATTGAAGAGCTTAGTCGTACATGAAAATGTTCTTACTAAGTTAGTTCCATAGCTATATTATATAGCTGCAAATTTGTATGAATTGAACCATAGCCTACATTAAAATGAAACACGATGTTAAGGAATGAAATCAAGTCGATACATTGCCATTTGTGACGTTTATACAAATTTAAAATTATGTTTCTGCTTCCTCCCGCAGTCTGTGTGAAAGGTTGAATATCATTGTTTGTCCTCGTATATCGGATATGGTAGTTACGTTCATCCAATTCTATTTTTCGTATGAGAAACGTAATTTTTCCAACATGTTTAATGTTTAGTAGTCAAATGCAGCTTCCTACACATTTATAGTTTTGGGGGCCGTGATTTGCGTGCAAATTGGTCAATTGACTCAATAAAATATAGGAAATTTATTTAGTGGTGTCTGACTTTCAACAACATATTGAGTAGGGATAAAACAAAATCCCTGGTAATGAATGTGTCTCACCATTGTTTTGTTGAAATGCATTTCCTCATCAAAGCGAAAAGCATGAACACTTCCCGGAACAACCGAATCTTTCATGAGGTTCCCTGCTATCACAAACCTTTTGCAAACAGTATGGATATAAATAAAATGAACTACATGTACTAAATTTTTTCAGAAGTTACATGGTTACCTTTGACAATGTTAAACTCGAACGCACGCAAATATGATGTATTATCAGCATTTTGTATATTAAAACGGAAGAGAACACACATAAGAAGTAATTATTACGCCTTGAATATTTCCACTAACATCTCCGAAAAAATAGTGTAGGTAGGTAGGCATTAATTTTGTTCTCTTTTGTTTTGAAGAACCGGTCTCTGTACCAAACCCCTGGACCTATATCAGGGTATATCACGATTGTAGAACTTTTTATATATAAATAGATCAAATTTTAACATGTTCACTCAAATACACAATGTTAATTCATCATCATCATCATCATCATCATCATCATCATCATCATCATCATCATCATCATCATCATCATCATCATTCACTATCATCATTATCATCATCATCATCATTCATCATCATCATCATCATCATCATCATCATCATCATCGTCATCGTCATCATCATCATCATCATCATTATCATCATCATCATCATTCACTACCTAAGCATCTTTAACATTGTGTAAGTCTCAGATACACTGTAAAACCAAGATAATGTCCTGTCACATTACCTGTCATAGCTGCATGATGACTGTGAAACGGTAGTGTCGATATCGTCATCAATCAGCCAGGTATATCTGGGGTCACTTTTCAGCGAAATATTCTTCCAGTCACTTAGGCGCAGGTAGTTGCAGTCTGCATTAAAGTCGCCGCCTATTATCACGTCCTGAAATTGTCTTATAGTTTGTTATACCAGTTACTAATTTGCACATCCTCTAATCAACACTGCAATATCAAGTTTTTAAATCTGGAAATAAAAGTCTAATATCAACTTTTCTTTTAAATATTCATGTTTTATCAAACGGTGTCTTAGGTATTATTTTCGATGATGTTTGTACACACCAGAACAGGGGCGTAGATATACCATGATTATTATTGTGGAGGCGTAGATAGACCAGAATTGATGTGCAGGCCAGGTTTGCTAGGAGGCCAAAGAATATCAGAATTTCCTTGCAAGCCCGGTTTGCTAGGAGGCGAAGTTAGACAAGAATTGTTGTGCAGGCCAGGTTTGCTAGGATGCTAAGATAGACCAGCATTGTTGTGCAGGCCCGGTGTGCTAGGAAGTCGAAGAAAGGCCGAAATTGATGTGTAAGCCCGGTTTGTTAGAGGGCGTAGATAGACCAGAACTGATATGCTAAAACAGTTTGTTAGGTGGCGTCGATAGACCAGAATAGGTGTGCAGGACCGGTTGCTAGGAGGCGTAGATAGACCAGAATTGGTGTGCAGGCTCGGTTGGCTAGGAGGCGTAGACATACCAGAATTGTTGGACAGGCCAGGTTTGCTAGGAGGCGAAGTTAGACCAGCATTGTTGTGCAGGCCAGGTTTGCTAGGAGGCGAAGATATACCAGTATTGTTGGACAGGCCAGGTTTGCTAGGAGGCGAAGATAGACCAGCATTGTTGTGCAGGCCAGGTTTGCTAGGAGGCGAAGACATACCAGTATTGTTCTGCAGGCCCGGTTTGTAAAGGGGCGTAACTAGACCATATGTAATTGATTTGCAAGCCCGGTATTTTGAAAGGCGGAGACAGACCAGATTTGATGTGCAGGACCGGTGTGCTAGGATGCGATGATATACCAGCATTGTTGTGAAGGCCCGGTTTGCATGGAGGCATAACTAGACCAGAAATGATTTGCAAGCCCGGTTTGTTAGAAGGCGGACATAGACCAGATTTGATGTGCAGGACCGGTGTGCTGGAAGGCGAAGAAAGATCAGCATTGCTGTGCAGGCCCGGTGTGCTAGGATGTCGTAGAAAGATCGGAATTGATGTGTAAGCCCGGTTTGTAAGAGGGGCGTAGATAGACCATAATTGATATGTTGAGCCGGTTTGTTAGGTCGCGTCGATAGACCAGAATTGCTAGGAGGCCGTAGAAAGACCAGAATTTCCTTGCAAGCCCGGTTTGCTAGGGGGTGTAGAAAGACAGGAATCGATGTGCATGCCCGGTTTGATAGGGGCGTCAAAAGACCAGAATTTATGTGCAAGCCCTGTACGCTAGAGGGCATTGAAAGACAAGAATCGATCTGCATTCCCGGTTTATTAGGGAGCGTAGAAAGACAAGAATTGATTTGCAAGCCCGGTTTGCCAGGGGACGTTGATAGACCATAATTGATGTGCTGGCCCGGTTTGCTAGTGGTCGTAGATATACCAGAATTGGTGCGTAGGCCCGGTTTGCCAGTGGTCGTAGATAGGCAAGAATTGGTGCGTAGGCCCGGTTTGTTAGGGGGCGTAGATAGGCTAGAATTTGTGCGTAGGCAAGGTTTGTTAGGGGGTCGTAGATAGACCATAATTGATGTGCAAGCCAGGATTGCTAGTGGTTGTAGATAGGCTAGAATTGGTACGTAGGCAAGGTTTGTTAGGTGGCCGTAGATAGACCGTTATTGATGTGCAGGCCAGGTTTGCTATTGGTTAGAGATAGGCTAGAATTGGTGCGTAGGCAAGGTTTGTTAGGGGGGGGGGCGGGGCGTTGATATACCATAATTGGTGTGCCGGCCATTTTTGCTAGTGGTCGTACATAGACTAGATTGGTGCGTAGGCATGGTTCGTTAGGGGGGCGTATATAGACCATAATTGATGTGCAGGTCAGGTTTGCTGGGAGGCCAGAATTAATATACAAGCCCGGTATCCTAGGTTGAAGACAGACCAGAAAGGATTTGCAAGCCCGGTTTACCAGGGGCCGTAGAAAGACCAGAATTGATGTGCAGGCCCGGTTTGTTAATGGTCATTGATGTACATGACTAGATGTTCAAGCCCGGATTGTTAGATGTGTTTTTCGAGGAATGCTCCACCGGTGAATTTGTTTAATGCAATCTAAGGGTTTCAAACATACTAAAATACATTTATTTGAGATTCCGGGCCTACATGGAGCTATGCCATTATGGAAGAGTGTTCATTCTTAGTGTGATCTGAATCGGAATTACTATTTTAACCTTATTTTAACAATATTATGTCAATCTTAACGATATACACTATTATTATACCTCACGTGACCTGCCCATGTTAATTTCTCATATACCCATCATGGGCAATTTCTTACTGTCATACTAACAGTACCGTTTTGACCGGTTGACATTATTACTGTCACATAGCACGCGTGTCTAAAGATAGGCATTGTTTTGGTTTCCCAAGTCTGAGGTGGTAAGCGCTTATTTAAATGTGTTGTTAATCTGGTTAAAACGGCGTTTGCATTATTTCTAAATGTGATTTGCATCAAAATGACGGCTAATAATGTAAACAAAAAATAATTACAGAATAAATTGATTAAATTTGAAAGTTGTGTAATGGTAAATATCTTATATATGTATATAAATGTAACTGTTTTCGGTAGGGTAACAGTATTTCCCTCATGTTGACAATATGTACTGTTACACTGGAAGCCATGCAATATTTATATATTGTTTATGTTCTTAATTTTTATCACACAATCCGATAAGCCCCATCGTTCTTCAATCCAATTAAGACCTATACTGAATACCACCAATCACCTTACAAATAACTGAAACCGTAAAGAAGCGATGGCATGTCCAAGAATACATAACTGAGTGGCACAACCGTAACGAAACACTATATGAATATATTATTTGTAGTATCAATCATATATAATATGAAGTTATTAATGATATATGTTTTATATGTATTTTGTATATGTCTGAGCGTTTTAACTGTTAACGTACCGATTAACGTACCCCCTCGCCTGCTAGAACCGCCACTGGACTGTTTGAAAAATGGGACCCTCAAGTGACAGAAAACTGTTTTTACCTCAGGTTACAAACTATCTGAGCACATCTATCGGAAATTCCCATTTCATACTTTCGTTTTAGACATGTTTTATCTCCAGTATGTAAGTCCGATAAACAATATTTATTCCTATAAGATATTACATATCTTAGGTCTTGTGGATGACAGAAAACTTGTATATTCATTTCTTTTAAATACGTGTCTCAAAATACTACCAGGCAGAGCGCAACCGGGTACCAGGCAGAGCGCAACTGGGAACCAGGTAAAGCTTAAATGGGAACCTGGCAGAGCCCAACTGGGTACCAAGCAGAGCTCAGCTGAAAACCAATCAGAACTGGGTAACGGAGGTATCTGACAAATGGCGCATTAATACATGCATAATTATGTTTTTTTCTCTAATATTAGACAAAATAATGTTCAACTTTTGTCCAATGTTTTCAACAATCGCATAACACACATCCACAACTTCCATTGCTTCCGTGCGTAGGAGCACGCAAATTGCGTGCTCAAATCGTATGCACACTCTTGCGATACGTCAGCTGAGTTCCTTAGTAGAATTTATGTCCTTTCTGATAACCTAATTGCTATTCAGTGCCTCTCCAATAATCACGAGCTTCGAAGTCCCCAGGGACAAATTAACTGATATTTAGACCCTTCTTTCTCATGATCAATACTTTTTATCACACATGAACATAAATCCAATTTCAATAATAATTTATGTCACACTTAGTCAGCAGTATCTAACTACAAGCATTTTCATTGGCCCATATGCATTCCAATGTCTGGGACATCCGGACTACCGTCTTTATCCGAATCACCGTCATGTTTGGTAATTTTCTTCGCCTTTATTCTTCGGTTCTGGAACCAAATCTTGATTTGTCTTTCTGAGAGGTTTATAAGCTGGGACAATTCCCAGCGTCGGGACTTAGAAATGTATGTAGAGCTGTTATATTCCCTCTCTAATTTCGCGATTTGGAACTTCGAATATGGACGGCGTCGCTTATGTAACGTGACGGCCGTTGGCGCTAACGTCGTCGACGGCAGATGGATTGCGTTCCCCATATCTCCTGAAAATACAACAAAAATGTTCTTATTTACTGTGTATTTGTGTTAAAGATCAATTATGAAACATAACAGCATTTGCAAAGAGGACTGTGGAAGATTTTTTTTCGTTTATAAAATCAATTCATTAAAAAATATGGATAGTACTATATATGTATATAATCAATACCATGCCAATATTTTCGTTATTCAAACAATTATCATGATAATTATACATGTATAACTGACATATGTTTTTAACTTTTGATAGCAAAACTGGTGTGCTTAGTTACCAGGGTTTAAATGTATCATGCATTTCCTTAAAGGGACACGTTCTCTTTTTAAAGGCTCAGGCATTACGAAATTAAAATCCGTATAGTTTGTGCAAACAAATATTGTAAGAATGATAAAACATCATCAGTTTATTCTTTTGTTCTCAGATATTGAAAAAAGCGAAATAAAATGCTCGATTTCGTCGAACAGCTTATGTTTGAAATATTTATAATTTGTGCTTCAAAAAATGTATGGGGTATCTGCTTGTGGCGGTTTGGTGTTTGTCGATGGAAGGTAAAACATATGAATTTTAGCAAGTTTGAAACATCGTAACTAACCATGAAATTCTTCGAATGAGTCCGCTTAAAATAGAATTGCTGTTTTAACGCTAATGGGTTTTCTTTCAAAATTAAGGAAATACAATGGGTTTTTTTCATGTAAGGGACTCGTTAATAGAACTTCAACGAAAATAATTGTCTCCAAATCTGAACCTATTTAACGTGGACGATTCCTCTTAAAGGTGATTGTTTTACCTATTAGACAAAATATTCCTCTCTACATCTGACCCTATTAACCGTGAGCAATTCCCTTTAAAGGTGATCGTTATACTAATTAGACGAATACATGTATACAAAATACAAATAAATAACAATGATTTGTCTACAACCGTTGTTCTCTTGGCTATTTAATAATGCGAACACCTGCGAAAATAATTTGTTAAATGAGATAGAATATGCTGTATTCATTGATGTACAATGTATATTATTATGTATCGTTGTTTGAAAAATGCTAAAATGCATAATTAATTCATTATAATGAAACGCAGCTCTAAGCATGAAAATCGCATAATAAAAGTGTGTGTTTAATTTTTGAAATGTTATTATGCATAATTATTGTTATGTATTATAAATTGTTTTCAGTTTTTTGTCGATGATCTGTTTTACTTGTTTTGCCGAGTTGTACTCACTTGTTTATTTTACAGTTTGTTCGCTGTTTAAAGGGACTTCATATCATATGATTCAATTGCAAGAAAAAATGAAATTTTTATCGTTGTGTACAACACTTTGAATCTTACTTACTGATGTAGCACATCACTAACGACATATGTATCTTTCGCGTCTACCACGTAAATACCAGTACATTCAAATAAAGCGTCCGTATAGACGATTCTATTTAATAGTACAGTACGAATTATCTCCCCTGTCAAATACTCTTCAATTTACTTGTCCGCCATTGCGGAAGTGAAAAACCAATAATCTGTCAAATTATCTCGAATCGATAAAATATCGGATAATTATGCCATATAAACGAGGTGGTGGAAGGCAGTGTGTTGTGGTTAATTGTAGCAATAACCAGAAGAAACTTTGCGACTGGGAAAATTCCACCTGCCAGTTTCATAATGATGTAAATGGCAAAGACTGTCCATGCCTTGTACCGTTCAAATTCCACTGCATACCGGCATCGGGAGAAAATCGTCTCCAGTGGTTGAAATCCATCAACAGGAAAGGCTTTGATCCTCCTATCAAGTCAGTGGTGAGTTATGCTAAATTTTGGAAAAAATGGAGTTACTGTGTCATATTTTTTTTATATTATGTATTATGTATACAGTACCATAACCACTATGGTGAACAGCCACCCTTAAAAATGGAAAAGCACCACACTTATTGTCGGCAACATTAAATTAAGAAATGATGTTAAAACATTTTTTCATTAATTGTTAAGGTGTAAATAAATCTATATTTTCAGGTTTGTTCGAAGCACTTTATAGATGGCCGCCCTACAAAGCAAAACCCAATCCCAGTGTTGGAAATGGGATATCGACAAGTGACGCCAAAGACACCTGGACGTAGACCTTTGAAAAGACTCCGTCTAGAATCTAATGAAAATTCAAGTCCATGACAGTCACAGCCACAACCTGATCCATTATCAACTCCTGTAAAACGACCAAGTCCAAAAGTGGGCTGTCCTCCTGACGAAATGTTGACAGCTACCCCAATCACTGATGCTGATGAAGCCTTTACGGACTGTCAGCAATGTTTAAGCATCTGTTGTCAGAAATACCCACAACACTGCCATAATGCCAATAAGCCTAAGCTAGTAGACAGCAGTACACAGACTATGGATTTGGTGGCCCATGACCACACTTACTGGTATTCTCTTAAAACAAAGACGGTATCTACTCAGCATTCTTCTGCGGAATTTGGTTTTGAAAACATACAAACAGACTCAGACTCTCGTTTTTACACAGGATTGAGCCTCTCAGTGTTCATGACATTAATTTCAACATTGTCAACTTATGGAAAAGGTTTCCCATACAGAATGAGTGTTCCAAACCAAATCCTCTCAGTGCTGTTAAGATTAAGGCTTGCACTCACATTCGAAGACATCGGCAGACGTTTTGGTGTGTCTCACCAACTCATGAGTAATGTTTTTAAGTCATGGATCAATGTAATGTCCCAACATCTGTCACATTGTGTGGTATGGTTGCCCAGAGATACTATTCGAAGAACATTACCAAATTCCTTCAAAACATCATTTCCAAAGACAACCTGCATAATAGACTGTTCTGAAATTTTTATTCAAAGGCCATTTTCATTAAAAGCAAGGGCTCAGACTTGGAGTACATACAAAAGTAATAACACTGCCAAATTTCTGATTGCGATAGCTCCAAGTGGATTTATAATGTACATCTCACCATTGTATGGTGGACGGGCAAGTGACAATTTCATCACTAAAAATTGTGGATTTTTGGACTATTTGCTGCCTGGGGATGAAGTAATGGCTGATCGTGGTTTCACAATAGGTGAGGATATGTGTAGCCGTCGAGTCAAACTGAATATTCCTGCATTTATGAAGGGTCGGTCGCAGCTATCCGAACAGGAGACCATTGACTCTAGAAGGATTGCGGCTGAAAGAATTCATGTTGAGCGCGCTATCATGCGAATGAAGTCTTTTAGACTGTTGAACACTAAATACAGTATAAAAACATTACATAATGCAGATAAAACTGTCCGTGTAGTTGCAGCTTTGTGCAACATGAGAGATTCATTAATACGGGATGATGTTGTTGACTAGACAAAGATCTGTGTATACATGTAGTTTAATTAATTTCACAGCCGTTAATGTTGTTTATTGTATACATTTTATTGTTTATTGTATACAGTATGTTGTTTATTGCATACTGTATGCAAATGAAATGTATGCTACCTCTTGGTAATTGTCCAATGGTTTGGATCTTAAATTCAAAAGCCAAATGGTTGTTTTTGCTATTTCATTCATTAATAACACTATGCATGTCTTAAATGAATTTCATATTAAATATGGTGCATAAAAAGAAGAAAATATATTGTCTATTATCTCTTTTCTGTATAAGCCCACACTGGCAAAAAACAAGACTAGTAGATGGTGATGCAAATCCCAACTGGAGAAGTATTGGGTCTATCCATTTATTACTGTACAATAAGCTTTTCAAGTAGTGTCCTTGATGAACTATTAAGATATGTATTAAGTATATACATATGCTTTCAACCCTTTAAGAGACTCGTTCAATTTTTTAATGGTCAGATATCTTATGTTTTGATTTCAAATTTAGTTTATTGGTGTCAAGCTAAAGTCAGTGAGCGAGTCCCTTTAAAGTTTGAAAAAGATTTCAAGGACAATAATCTGAGTTTACTCCTTTAATTTTATGATGATTATAATAATGTATTACAGTAATAATTTTTACATATAATTATATGAATTACAATATTTAAGTTTTAACAGATAAATAACAATCTTAAGAAATCAAAAGTGTGTGCATTTCTCACAGAAATTTCCATTACATTTTAAGGTACACATAAAATGACATTCAGATTTAATAATCTTCTTCTAGGAAATTTCCTTAAGTCTCAAGTCCTTAAATTTGGTATGGAATTAACGGCACAAGGATTTGTATTCCGGGGAAATTTTCAGACGACTTGCCTGGAACTCATCTGTTAGTCTAACAAGGAGGTGCTTAAAATAAAAGTCACGGATTCTAGGAAGAATGCCCTTTATAAAGTCTTTACTGTATTGAACATCCACAACACACTGCTTTTCAGCTGTCCACACAACAAACTTGCACATAGTTGACTCAGTGCAAAACATTGCAACTTGCACTTGGCAATAATAGCCATTTTTTCCCTTGGGGCTCAATTTCGGCTGACCATCTTCAAGTAGAACATCATATTTTCCTGATGATATGAGGTCTTCTAGCGGGCGTGTTGGACATTTTATTTCCACAATTGTTCTTTCGTCTATAATACCATCTGGGCTGGCAGCAATATATGGCTCCGTTAAACTAACAACAATCCCAGATTTTCTAACCTTGTGACCAGAAACGCTTTCATACCAGGCTCGTGCAACTGGTTCGTATTTCTGTCCATGACGTGTAGCAAAACATCCCTTAAACCTAGGATAAATTTGATTTGTCACAAATTTATTAGGATTAGCTCTTTTAGTCTTTGGCAAATCATTCACTTTGCTGCTGGTTAATCTCAATTTTCTACTGTCTGTCCAGACACAGGTGTTCTGATTTTCTGTGGATTTGGCTAACATTTGAATTTTTTCTGAACTAATGTTGACATATTTATCGTAGAATGTTTGGCATTTGGCACATGACAGAGGAACTTGTACAGGATACGAGGCATTTTCACAATGTTCTTGGTGCAGGATTTCTTCATTTATGTCCCTTTTAACCTCTGGTGCATGTAGCATTTTGTACAATATTGTACCTTTACACTCCCAAATGTTTGCCACTGTGGAATTTGACACAAAGTCCTGTAAGTCACTATGGTCCAGAAACTGTTCAGTACGAGGTGGACAATCTGTATCCGTGTTGGTCTTGTTGGCTGTTTTCTCAGTACATGGTTGTAGCTGAAATGGGCTTGGTCGGTCAAACACCATATCTGAAATGGTGTCATGTGACAGTACTTGCGCAGCTCCTTTACCCCAAGCCCGCTGTTTGTCTGTACACGTTTCCCCACCTACACCATTCGCCCACGCCAGTGTAATTGCATAAATAATTGCTGATATATGACTACACGATCGGGCATTGCCAGCTGGACAAGAACAATGGCCAGTCTCAACAGTATTTTCACTAGAAACCGCAATCCATGAGTTGTAGTCCTTGCGCCCAACGCCTGGCTGACTCGGCGAAATTTTGGCCTTTATGTAAGTCATACCCTCACATTTAATGGACCACATATCACCCATCCAACCATTTTGTACATAGTTATATCCGTACAACGACCTAAAGGATTTCATGGCCTTTCCATCATATGCTTTTGCATGTATCAAATAGTCAACAAGATCCTCGTACATCAGTTTAGGCCAGGCATTGCTTTTGTTCTTTTCCCACTTCAAGTCATCGGGTGGCAGCCCTGTAAAAAGTAATGCATACATAAATCCTCTATTTGGAATAACATTTATTTGCAAAAGAGTTGGAAGTATTTATAATTACAGCCGAGTGTATAAGACAAAAGCCCAAGGCTATTTACAAGAAATGTTCACACCTGTCAAATCTCTTGGCAGTCAACAGGTCAACATTATGTACTCTGGCAAGTTGAACGGCTATTGTCATTATTTTTTCCGTCAAGAAAGCATTTTATACAACATTTTATAAATGTTTATTTAAAAACCAAAAAAAGATTCTTACTTTAATTACATGAATAATCCTCTAAAATGATAAACATAATTTGTTAAACAAAGTCCACCATTTTGTTTTTTAGAGCAATACGGCAGTATTTAATTGTCTTTTTACAGGCCAGTTACAACTATACGGTCTACTATTTATTACAATTACATTCAGAAAAAGTGTTCCAATAAAACAACTTACGTAGCTGCTTCTCGGAGGTCATTTTTGGTCTCAATTCTAAAATTTAAATGGCGTGTGAGCGTTCTTGCAGACTATCAGGAACTTTCACTTCTGTAATGGCGGACGGTCACGTGACAACAAAATGGCGGCGGTCTAATTTAAGACATATGAATCGTCTATAAACAACAATATTTTCATGACCTAAATTGGCGGGAAATATTTTTTTAATATTTATAATTTCCCAATCTTTATGAAACTTACTCAGAACGTTTGCCTTGATGAAACAGGGCAAGGTGTGTGTACACAAACAATAGGTTACAAGGCCAAATCTTAATGCTACACTATAAATTCAAACAAATGCAAAACAGAGATCATATATCATATCTATCGTTCATAAGAGTCCATCACTTTGCAGCCGTATTGTATGTTTCGGTTTGAATATTTCACGAACATGTGATTTCCATTCCATCTACGTTGCCTTATGAGGCGGGGCATATCAATTCAACGAATTTGCTTGTTTTATATCAAGCACAAGTATAAGAATTCGGGATTGTTCATTGAAAAGTATAATTTCGATGACTGTGTAATGATTACAAGAGGATTCGTGGCAATAAGAATTAAGTCGTACAGTATCATGAGAAGTCGTCTCATATTTATGGCAAATAGATATAACATTACCGAAGATATGGATACCATATTTGGACTAGGGTTTAAAACATTCAGCACATGCAGTATAAAAAAACAAAATCCGTAAACATGACATTTGATAAGCATCTTAACAATTTAATATACATAGGACGACTTCTCCTAATCGATGCTAGCTCATGGGCATATGAGAAAATAAGAAAGAACACATCCCTATTATAATTATATAGACATTTAGCATGGGTTTCTATTTGATTTCATGTTCGCAGGCATTCAAAGGATCTATCTCCAATCAACTTTGCGTCTCTGTTTGATTTCATGTAGGCAGTCGTAGTTAGAGTTAGAAGGCATTTAAAGGATATGTCTCCAATCAACTGCGTCTCTGTTTGATTTCATGTAGGCAGTCGTAGTTCGCAGGCATTCAAAGGATATGTCTCCAATCAACTTTGCGTCTCTGTTTGATTTCATGTAGGCAGTCGTAGTTCGCAGGCATTCAAAGGATATGTCTCCAATCAACTTTGCGTCTCTGTTTGATTTCATGTAGGCAGTCGTAGTTCGCAGGCATTCAAAGGATCTGTCTCCAAACAACTTTGCGTCTCTGTTTGATTTCATGTAAGCAGGCGTAGTTAGAAGGCATTCAAAGGATCTATTTCCAGTCAATTTTGCGTCTCTGTTTGATTTCATGTAGGCGGGCGTAGTTCGAAGGCATTCAAACGATCTGTTTCCCGTCATATTTGCGTCTCTGTTTGATTTCATGTAAGCAGGCATAGTAAGAATGCATTCAAACGAACTGTCATCCCTTCAAATTTGTGTTTCCGTTGATTTCATGTAGGCATGTGGAGGTCGAAGGCATTCAAACGACCTGACTCTATTCACGTTTGTGCTTCCGTTGATTTCATGTAGGCATGTGTAGTTCGAAGGCATTCAAACGGACTGTCGCTCTCCAAGTTTGTGTTTCCGTTGATTTCATGTAGGCATGTGGAGGTCGAAGGCATTCAAACGACCTGACTCTATTCACGTTTGTGTTTCCGTTGATTTCATGTAGGCAAGCGTAGTTCGAAGGCATTCAAACGATCTGTCTCTCTTCAAGTATGTTTCCGTTGATTTCATGTAGGCAGGCGTAGTTAAAAGGCATTCGAACGGCCTTTCACTCCTCAAATTTGTGTTTCCGTTGATTGTATGTAGGCAGGCGTAGTTAAAAGGCATTCGAACGGCCTTTCTATCCTCAAGCTTGTGTTTTCGTTGATTGTATATAGGCAGGCGTAGTTAAAAGACATTCGAACGGCTTTTCTATCCTCAAGCTTGTGTTTTCGTTGATTGTATATAGGCAGGCGTAGTTAAAAGGCATTCGAACGGCCTTTCTATCCTCAAGCTTGTGTTTTCGTTGATTGTATATAGGCAGGCGTAGTTAAAAGGCATTCGAACGGCCTTTCTATCCTCAAGCTTGTGTTTTCGTTGATTGTATATAGGCAGGCGTAGTTAAAAGGCATTCGAACGACCCTTCTATCCTCAAGCTTGTGTTTTCGTTGATTGTATGTCGGCAGGCGTAGTTAAAGGGCATTCGAACGACCTTTCTCTCTTCCGAGTTTGCGTTTCGGTTGGAATTCATGTAGGCATGCGTAGTAAGGAGGCATAACAAAGGCTGGTTACCTGGAAATAAAAGCATATCATTTATAAGGTACAAGTATTTACAAAAGCAGGTTTTTATAGTATCCATGCATACAATTAAAAAGGTAAGATGTATAAGAACACTGTATACAGTGATAGCATTAATTAGTTTTACCGGCTGTACGGCCAGTCCACGTGGGACGCCAGCAACAAACCTCTCATATTCATGAGTGATAACTGATGATGATGATGCATGATGATTACTTAAATATATTGCTCTTTCTTCCACAATATGAATAAAATGAATCTTCCGCTGGTGTATGTCTTTACGTGTGCATTGATACAGTGAAGGCGTTGGATATAGTTTATAAGTGTAATCATTTATTGAAAGTTCTGACAATGCTTACAATCTATTGAACAAGATACTATGTAAGCATAACAACTTAAACTGATATAGAAAGAAATATGGCCATTTGGACTCTCAGAACTTCCAACCTTTTAATTTGGTAAACTTTTACCAAGTAGACTTTTACTTGTCATAGGAATGGTCAACCATAGACCGCCCACTACAACTACCCTCTAAAATTAAAGTAACCGGCCAAGACACATTTAACTGATACTAAGATACCTGTTAGAAATCATCATATGTACGTGTTGTAAATTTTGTTATTAAGCAATTTCACAGAAAGAGTCGAAAGGGTTAGAAAGACTGAAACAATGTTGATAACTGTTTTGATTTGTTCTGATAACAAAATGTTCCCCGTGATGACACGGTCGCCAACTGTGGACCGTTTGGTTTCCAGGACCTTAGCTCCTGCTCCAGGTCAAGTACATGCTCCCAAGTATATCGGCCATCATAAGGCAGTCGACAGTGCGCATGCCAAAAAAACCCTACTTCTAAATCTGCTACCTTTGCAACATCATCCGTGTCTCATCTTACCCCTGACTAACTTGTTAGTGCTTGAGACATTCTGTACATGCGATTTTCAATATTTTGTTTACCTATTTTCAATGGCATTGCATGGGTATAATGTTCATGTGTTGTTTTTTCATTTTGCGGTCAATAATATATGACATTCATCTGTGGGCCCCCTATCAATATAATGCCTATTTTTCAGTCCTGAAGCGAAGAAAAAATATTGTTTTATCAATATAATTCCTATTTTTTCAGTCCTTGAGCGAAAAAAATTAATATTGTTTAGTTTCTCGTCACATTTTTAAGAGATTTTTTTTATAATTATCTTATCTTCCTCATTGTATTTGACATTTTTTTTTACCCAAGTAGCCAATTATTAACAAACTAACATCTTCATACGGTGTTAAAAGCATATACAATGGTACACAATTAAGTATAATTCTGACATGTCTGTCTAATAAACATTTTTAGTTCATCAACATTTGTCTCATAATATTTAAAAATATTGTTCATAATACTTAAATTTGTAATAGAAACATCAGTTTTACATATAATACCGATATGCCACTTAATTTTCAAACTTTTTTTTCATTCAGTGCCATTTTTTCGCACCTTTTATTGTAATGTCCATAGGCGCTACAGTAATGCATTGATATCATAATAATTCATTTATTTATAGAATATTTATCAAGTTTATTAATAGTATAAATAGACTGAAGAAAACAAAACCGGAAGGCATAAAAATATAGGTAAATCTCCCAAAAAGGACACAAAACCTAGTTAGATGAAATATTGCTTAAGTATGAAGTTCTTAAAATATGATATTATAACATGTTGGGTTTTCTGTGCATCAATGCGAACATTTATACAACTAACATTTCCACGGAAAGAGATATAGAGATCTGCTATATAAACCTTAAAATTTCATAACATGAATCAATCTCCCAAGGTTTCTAATCTTGGACAAATTTGTACGAGAACTAGCGATGCTGGTTCTCGACCCGGCTCTAAGAGCCACCACTCGTACGTGTGGTCGTGCATGGTACGAGATCTGTCTTCTCTTCTGTCTTTCCACTGACGCTCAGAGTCAGCATCGTACATGCGTATGTGGTCGCGTATGTTACGAAAACTATCAAATCGACTTTCTCTATTACTTCTCTAATCGTTTCCTCTCTCTCACCCATACTCCTCACTATTTTGCTCGTATTGCTCATATTTTTCTTCTTCTTAACCCTGCTTTTGTCCTGTTCTCCGTCTTTTCCTATCTATCTATTTCAATATTTTCTTCATTCTACACTTATTACCTCTTCTATCATCCCTTCTTCACTCCATAATCCTTCTTTCCTATTATGTCATCTTCTGTCCTCTATTCTTCCCCTCTATCATCTTCACTTTTCCCCTCTACTATCTTTCCTTTCCCGCCTCTAAACTATTTCCTTCTTTCCTTTACTATCTTCCCTTTTAACACCCTCCATTCTCTCCCTCTTCTCTCTTCCATTCTCCCATCTTCTGTCTTCCCTTTTAACACTCTCCTTTCTATCTTCTGTCTCCCCTACTACCCCTCTCCATTCTCCCCCTCCTCTGTCTTCCCTTCTCTTCCGTCTTTCCTTCTTCCATTCCCCCTCTTCTGTCTTCCCTCCCCATTTTCCTTCCCCATTCTCCTTCTCAATTCTCCCTCTCCATTCTCCCGCACTTCTGACTTCCCTTTTCCACCTCTACTATTTTTCCTTCTAATACCCTCCTTTCTCCCACTCTTCTGTCCTCCATTCTCCCCATTCTCCTTCTCAATTCTCCCTCTCCATTCTCCCCCACTTCTGACTTCCCTTTTCCACCTCTACTATTTTTCCTTCTAATACCCTCCTTTCTCCCACTCTTCTGTCCTCCATTCTCCCCATTTTCCTTCTCAATTCTCCTTCTCCATTCTCCCCCACTTCTGACTTCCCTTTTCCACCTCTACTATTTTTCCTTCTAATACCCTCCTTTCTCCCACTCTTCTGTCCTCCATTCTCCGTCTTCCCTACTACCCCTCTTCTGTCTTCCCTCCTTCCATTCTCCCCTCTTCTGTCTTTCCTTCCCCTTCTCAATCCCACTCTTCTGTCTTCCTTCCCCCCTCTTCTGTCTACCCTTCCCCCTCTCAATTCTCCCCCTCTTCTGTCTTCCCTTTCCCCTCATCTGTCCTCCATTCTTCCCCTCTTTTGTCTTCGCCTACTGGTATTTATATATAGGTTCATTCATGCACAGTACACTATATCGTACTTGCATGTGGTTTGTGCTTATGTTGGCACAAGGCTAGTGTTACCATAGAATCAGAAATAAAAACATAATCAAGAAATAAAATGTTTGTTTCTTCTATGTCTAGACAGGTTATTTAAACAAAACTGTTTTGAAACCACCCCGATGTGTTAAGAAAACGATATTCCCAATACATATCAAACTGGAGTAATACAAAATGCCGAAAGGCGATAACTCGGGGACACTTGGTACCGAAAAAGCTCCAGTTATTATTCGTGTCTTTTTCAGTGTACGATTCAATAGTTTTATCACACAATGGACCGATTATTCAGAATTTGTTAAAGTTAACGACGTCATATTGTCATCAGTCGTTTGCAGGAAATGAACTCCTGCTATGGTGTCATGTGACCTGTCAGAAAATCTCGAAAGGACGGCTATTTTGTCCTTTCCAGATTTTTTCACATTGTTAAAATGCAGTCATTCACGGTTATTTTATGATAGATCGTTGCTATGAGTGACCCTTTGAAGGAGAAATGAAACAAAAAACTTTTGCCTGTTTCCTGTTAGACTCCGGCAATACTGATTTACTATGGAAGTGTTTATCTTCTATGCCATAAAACACAAGCGGGTCTAGAAATGTTCCTTGAGGGATTTCGGTAAGACTGATTTAGTAACTTAGTGTGTATCTTCTGTGTCATAAAAACACAAGCGATCCTAGCACTGTTTCTTGTTGGACTCCGGCAATACTGATTTACTATCTGAGTGTTTATCTTCTGTGGCATAAAACACAAGCCGTCCTAGGACTGTTCCTTGTGGGACTCCGGTAAGACTGATATACTATCTTAGTGTTTATCTTCTTTGGCATAAAACACAAGTGGTCCTAGGACTGTTCCTTGTGGGACTCCGGTAAGACTGATTTACTAACTGAGTGTTTATCTTCTATGGCATAAAACACACAAGCGTTGCTAGGACAATTCCTTGTGAGACTCCGATAAGACTGATTTACTAACTGAGTGTTTATCTTCTGTGGCATAAAACACACAAGCGTACCTAGGACTATTCCTTGTGGGACTCCGGAAAATATGCTGTCAGATCGGCACCAAAACACCGAGGGGTCACTTTTTTAATTTTAAGCGGGTTATTCATAGATCATGTAATAATCAATGATATAATCAATAATATAATCAATAATATGCAATTGGGTTGTTCCGGGCTGTTATCAAAATAATGATGGATTGTTCTGGATTACCAACAGCAGTGCAATTGTGTTGAGATATAGCATTGTCTAGTTTAAACAATGCTATTTTGTTATTTATCTTTGTGTATACATGTATAAGTAATTACCCTCACTGTTTATTAATTTTTAAAATAGCATGTACTGCATTCTTTTACTACAGATAAATTGATGTTTTTTTTTAACGCGACGATATATGTTAATGAAACATGGATATTCTTTTAAACTGTTTATTACATAAACTTTAAAAGAAGGGTAAACGCATATGTGTTCGCACATGTTCAGGACAAATATCATGGGGACTCATGTTTGTGAAACTGAAATTCCGAAAAATGAGTGCCGACCACTGTCTTGTTTGATATTGATGGTATTTGGCATCTGGTGCCTTCGGTTATTTCGCGGACGTTTAAATATACTGTTACATCGTTTTCATATCATGCAATGGTCAGTTAAAACTTGTGATTTTGTTAAATTATCCGAATTAAAAGGTCGAGCTCTTAACGTATTTCTGGAGATGGTTATCCTCTTCCTCCCTTCGCCTTTTTGTTGCAGTTGCCATGATATGTTGTTGTTTTAATGGATAGACTTGAAATTTATAAATGCAATTTGTATACAAAACATATGCCCACATTCATGTGTGAACACATAGTGTACCAACACAACAATACTTCTACATCTACCACACATAAAACAAAATCATAACCTATCGCAAAATATTGTGAAGGATTTTGTTTGACCCCAAAGTAATAAATTGACTAGCCTATATACCCTTTAGTGCCGCATACAGTTCGCAACTGCATATAGTTCGTGCTATATGTGTCGAAAAGGAATGACCAGGCCGCATATAGTTCTTGTTTGATAATTCTCTACCATTTGCTTGTCTTCACTAAGAAGAAAAGAACGACAACTCTTACACATTTAACTAAGTTGTTTTTCCAGTTAAACCTGGTAATGACAAAGAGCGACTCATTCAAATAATGTTTTTTTTGTGATCTGATTGAAGTAAATGAAACTTGCAGTCATACCAGATTTCAATGTAACAGTGAACGTTGTACAAGAAAAATAATATCTGGGACGAATATGCATGCCGGCGCCGCCGGCATAGACGTGGGCACAAACACGACTTTTTTTCTTTAAAGGAAAAAATAACAACTACAACAATAACACCAACAACAACACTGATAATAAAAAAAATGTCGTCGACGATAAGTCACGGCGAATAAAAGTAATAAAGCCTAGTAATTAATTATTTTGTTTATGTTAACTCTTTCGTTTTAAAAAACATAACGAAAGAAAACGCAAAAGGAACTATATACGGAATGAGTGCACACGCCACGACCAATATGCGTTATAGTGCCCCGCATATTGATGCCGACAGTAGGTATGTAATAACGAAATGTATGCGGCATTGCAATGCCCGCTTACATGTATTTCACAAAACACGTGGACTAACAAAACTATGTAGTGAGGCCTTTGTCTGCTTTGTGGATCATTTAATCCAATATCAAGTATCACTATAGTCTCTCCCAGGAAGACAGGAGTCAATTCATGCATGCCTTATTTGTTTATTATATTATTTTTTGTATTTTTTATTTTTTTTCTAAAAGAACGATCGCCTTATCATTGAAGAATTGTAAACATATTTCATACTTTTCAATTTCTACACTTAGTAGTGTATTTAAACAGCAATAAAATTCGCATTTTAATCGTGTCAACAAGCCTTAGTGCAAAACTATGACCCCCTAATAGCAACTCTTGAAGGCATTTGAGCGTTTTGACAGCGAAACAATAACACGCATTCAACACAGCGACTGCTTAATCATTCGGAGAGGCCTTTAATATACAGTCACTACATTATAAAAAAGAGAGATCCAATTCAAAAAGTGTTTGTATTAAATAATAAACATAAGAGATTTCAAAGACATTTTCTATCTAGCTGCTGCGTTACGCTCAATTATCTGGTATAATAAGGTGTTACCATAAAGTCGAACCCTGTCGGCTCGAACTCCAAGGGACCGGCGAAAAGTCCTCGAGCCCCGGGATATACGAGCCAAGCGGGAATGTTTGCATTCAGTAAAACAAAAATCGGACCTTTACATCCAGTTCGAGCCGACGAGGAAATCGAGCCAAGCGAGTTCGAGCCATGGGGTTCGACTGTTCGTATTTGTTGAGTTACAATTTAGTAATAACCCTGATAAAAGCTTCCTTGGTTCTTTAACGTGTACCACCTAATGTCACACGGGGCCCCCATTGAACGTCCCTGCCGGAAGACGATTAGGATTGTGTAATGTTGCAGCGGGGTATCGAAGCTGCGATCCCTGGATGGATTGACAGTCAAATGTATTACCACTAGATCACGAATCCGCCACTCTCACACACAAGGCAAAACAATGTGTGGCTAGGGTTACATATTTTTTGTCTACAACAGGTAGGGTAAGCAGGAATTGTTTGGATTTTTAACTTATAATGCTTTATGTTAGAACGTATTAGGCATCACTGCATGGGAATGACATAAAAGTAGTCTTTTGTATAAAGCTTTTTAAACTACATATTAAAACTCCTTTTTACCACTACTTTTAACCTATTACAGCATTAGGGTCGGCGCCTGTTTCGTAGGTAGGGTCGGGTATCCAAAATCACCATTTTTTTCTAGGGCAAAGTCATACGGAAATTGTTGTTATACTCAATTACCTATATTTTCAGCAACAGACTCATGTACTTTTGTATGCTTTTTCATCTTTGAATACTCAAAGTTTAAACAATAAATGTGAATGAATTTGCTGGGCATTAATCAATGGTTTAATGTACTGACACATGTATAGGGTCTCAATAGTCCGAGGAAGTGCATTTAAATATGCATGAAGTTACATAACAGACTTTGATAATTTTATCGCAAACAAAAGAATGCTTCATTCGATATTTTGCTGTATGTTGGGAATTATTCATAAAGCAGTTTGATAAAAGGGTATTGTTTGTTGTCCTGTATCGTTGTTTCTCGTGTTTTCGTTTGTTTGGGCCTTGCTCTATGTGCCTTTAAACATTATTTTGGTGCTACAGGGCTTGTCACTGTAGTTTCAATGGTTTCAATCCTGCTTATGCCACTGTAACGTTACCTTTACAGGTGTTGAGAATGTGTGTCGCAGTAGCGGCCCGGTAGCTCAGACGGTAGATCACTCGCGCTGTTAGCGGGAGGTGCCGGGTTTAAGCCCCGGTCTGGCTACACATTTTTCTCACCCTGTGACAAATGGCGCCCGACGTGGAGTCGTAACTGTATATGTACTCAAGATATTACGCGTAGTTTCGTAGATATCAGGTCCACCTTGTTATTTTCTCTAACATTGAGATTTGTGGACATATTCCAAATTTGCAGGAGAGTATGACACGGTACGGTTACCTATCCAGGTGCTTAGAAAGTGTTTTAGCGGCCCGGTAGCTAAGTCGTAGAACACTCGCCCTGTTAGAAGCATGTCCCGGGTTCTAGCCCCGGTCTGGCTGCACAATTTCCTCATCCTGTGACACCTACTTCTTCAGCTTGAAAGAATTATCCATATTTTGGTAGCAACATCAATTGCCTATACATGTGTTGGGAACTGTGTCGCAGTAGCGGCCTGGTAGCTCAGACGTAGAACACTCGCCCTGTTTGAGCCTCAGTCTGGCTGAAAATTGTCCTCACCCTGTGACACCTACCTTTTAACACACAACGTCGCTACAAAGCAAGACACACAATATGGTCGGGCTATCGCCTTGAAACGGTCAGCCGAATAAGTTCTTTTTGGGTTTAAACTTGCGAGTAGAAACCAGTTTATGCGTACTCAATCTCACGACATTATTTTCTCTTAAATTATCTATACAAACTGAATAATCGACATCTATACGTGTACCTATTGACCAAGGTCGCATCTCCTTAAAGTACTTTATATTCAATCGATTTTATTTAACCATTTCCAAATTTCTTAAAGCTGCACTCTCACAGATTGAACGTTTTGACAACTTTTTTTTATTTTTTGTCTTGGAACGAGCCAATTTTTGCGAAAATACATGAACACCAGTCAAATAAGACTGCTGTTTTATGCATTTTTCTTAAACCGTTAGAATAAGCCATAAAACATTAATTTTCGAACGGAAATATGAAAATCTGCGATCTGATCTTTTGTCAGCAGTCTTACATCATTGGATTGCAGATATTTACGCAAAAAATTGCTCTTTCCAAGACAAAAAAAAAAATGGTCAAATTGTGAGAGTGCAGCCTTTAAGGGGGCACAATATAGGCTACACGTGATAGATGGATAGTTTTATAATCTAAATACTTCATAATGTTTAACGCGTTTCACTTGGATGTTAACAACAAAGAAAATAAATAAGATTTGTGTATAAATGTGAAATATTTGCGATATTTCCGCGCTTCTTTAAATGAGAAATTTGTGACCACGTAGACATTCATTGAAAATCCCCAGTTATAAAGGCTTATATTTATTTAACTGTGTATATTTGGTTTTAATCATTATAGTGAAATGCCTTTAAGTGTACGATTTTTAGCGATGCAAGGAGTTTGTGCATGCGAATAAGTAGCACACTCATTAAAATCAGATCTGTTAAATCACTTCACTACGCTTCGCTGTTATAATACAAAAAGCAATGAAGCGAATATCACGATATGATTTTAATGGGATTGGATTTTAAGTAAACTTTCCGTTACCGAAACCGTGTTTTTGTGATTGGGTACTTGATTTTCGTCTGAGTTTAAAGGGACTAGACACAGATGTTCTCAAATCGGCAAATACAGTATTAGCTAAAAAAAAGCCAAGAATTATCAATACGAGCTAGTATGAGGCCAATAATATACATGATTAATATAAAATTTTGTCGCTGTCTCAGCTGAGTTAAAAATTACCTATTAAAAATAGCGCATAATGGTTCCCAAGTTTATAGTGTGTATATTAAGCATGCGAAAGTCACGCTTTCATTTAGAAAAATCATATACCGACGCTATATTTATAATTATTGATATTTACGTGGTAGACAAACCCAGTAAATTTCGATTTGGAAAAAATCTCGTAAAAAATGCAAAAGATGTGTCGTCAGCGATATGATTCATCAATAAGTAAGATTCAATGCGTGATACAAAACTATATCAAATTTGTGTAACTTTTTGACAATTATCTTTATTCTTGCAATGGTAAGATTCAATGTGTTGTACACAGCGAAATAAATTTTATTAAAGTTTTGGACAATTTTCCTTTTTATTGCAATGGTATCATCTGGTGTCAAGTCCCTTTAAACCAAATTGAACCAAGGTGAAAATGCTAATTGAGGAAATATGATTCCCCATGGGCATTCATCGCTTCATAAATTTCAACTGTTCAATGTTTCACAAAATTTCTCGATTTAAACTTTGATTTGTTTAAAATATTGGAAACTGTCTGAAGTTACACTTAACACGCGTCTTCCGGGAGTAGAACTTTCGTAAATACATGTGAAACTGTGATTTTAAAGGATATGAAATAAAGCTCATTATATTTAACACGTCGTTTTGAAATACACAATAAATATATTAAAGGAAAGGAATTTTACATACAGGGGAAGTAAAAAAACAACCTGTTTGAACATGGGGGCGTTAAAAACTTGTGGACGAATTCTAGTTGTTTCTGTGAATATATTCTTTCTGGTGAGTTTCAGTACAAATATGAAATCTGATTTTCTTTTTAAAAAAATAATAAGTTTTGTAGTGAAACGAAGATTAATACTATTGATTCTTCATTGGTTATAAAAAAAAACAGAATACGTTAGAGATGTCAAATCAAAGAATGTTTTTCGCAGCTCTCCAAGACTCACTTGTTTTTGTTAATTTACTTTTCTTTTATGCTTTTTATGAAAAGCCATGCTATTTTCACTGCTTTTATTTTCACTTCATTTGAACTATCTAATCTCTTATAGACCTTGGTCCATGTATAACAAAAATAAAGTCAAAAATATAAGCGAGCATTTCAGTAACGCAGCGATTATTATGCTGTGATAAAATGTTTTGAAATGACGTCAACCAAATAACTTGAAAAGTTATGATTCTTAATTAACGCCAATTAAACTAATATTGTTTATAAAATTTGGAATAAAAGAAAAGAAAAGAACTTTGTTGAATAACGGTCTTTGATCAAAGTTAATTTTACTCCAGATAAAAGTAAATATTATTTTCACTCGAAGACAACAAAAGCAAAACATATTTTGATAGATGCTGCTTTGAGCGGACAACAATGGCTGTTATATATTGATATACACAGTATGAACGTTCTTCCGTGGGTAGTATATATTGATAGACACTTGATACGTGGACACCAATGAATAATATGCTATCTGATATTGATACACACACAGTGGCTGGATGACAAAGGCTCATTAATGTCATAAAAATCAGTTTAACAAGCCAAAATTATATTTTACACATACTTGAACATGTATATCATTTGACAAAATTCAAAAGTACCCTATACTGTTTCTTATTACAGTAAAGGCTCCTTTTGAATTTTGTCAAATCTCATTTTATGTTTAAGGCAATGTATTATATTAATGATAGACATGTTCAAGTGTGTGTAAAATATAATTTTGGGCAGTTGAACTGATTTATTATGACTTTAATGAGCCTTTGTCATCAAGCCACTCTTGATACACACCCAATGAACGAACAACAATTGGTAATCTAAACTCTATTGATAGACACCCTTTGAAATACAACAATGGGCAATATATATTGATGGAAACCCTATACAAGGGCGACAATAAGGAACATATAAATCACATATAAATCTCTAATGAAAAGGTCGGACAAAAAATAGCAATATATATTGATGGAAACCCTATTATCGGGCAACAAAAAGAAACATATAAATCTCTAATGAAAAGGTCGGACAAAAATAGCAATATATATTGATGGAAACCCTATTATCGGGTGACAAAAAGAAACATATAAATCTCTAATGAAAAGGTCGGACAAAAAATAGCAATATATATTGATGGAAACCCTATTATCGGGCGACAAAAAGAAACATATAAATCTCTAATGAAAAGGTCGGACAAAAAATAGCAATATATATTGATGGAAACCCTATTATCGGGCGACAAAAAGAAACATATGAATCTCTAATAAAAAGGTCGGACAAAAAATAGCAATATATATTAATGGAAACCCTATTATCGGGCGACAAAAAGCAACATATAAATCTCTAATGAAAAGGTCGGACAAAAAATAGCAATATATATTGATGGAAACCCTATTATCGGGCAACAAAAAGAAACATATAAATCTCTAATGAAAAGGTCGGACAAAAAATAGCAATATATATTGATGGAAACCCTATTATCGGGCTACAAAAAGAAATATATAAATCTCTAATGAAAAGATCGGACAAAAAATAGCAATATACATTGAAGTGTGTATCACAGCGATTTGTAATGATGAGATTTGATTTTAAAGCTGCACTCACGAAGATTAAACGTTTTGACAACTTTTTTATTTTTTGTCTTGGAACGAGCCAATTTAAGCGAAAATGCATGTAAACAAGTTATATAAGACTGCTGACTACAACATAGATCGCAGAGTTTTATATTTAAGTTAAAAAAAGATGTTTTAGGCATTTTTCTTAAACCATAGTAATGCTTTTAGCCATAAAACATTTATTTTCAAATGGAAATATGTAAATCTGCGATCTGATCTTTTTTCACCAGGCCCCAATTTCTCGAAACTTCTTAAGCTTAACAGGCTTAAGTAGCTAATTTCAATTACCCCAAAAACATACTTAAATTGATTTTTTATAATTGTAAAATGGTTAATTGTGATTTTCATAAAGATAATTTCTATCTTAAGTATAAAAAACTCTTAAAGAAGTTAATATAAGGCAATTTATTAAAAACCAAAAATAATGAGATTAGCTTAATCCTGTTATAAGGGAATTAAGAACTTTCGAGAAATTAGGGCCAGTCCATTATCATTGGTTTCATTATTGCAGATATTTACTCAAAAAGTTGGTCATTCCAAAACAGAAAATAAAAAATAATAAGTTGCAAAAACGGTAAATCAGTGCAGCTTTAAATATCATCAAAGCATGTTCCATGTCATTGCTCAATATTCCTGGCATGATTAAATTTGAAACGAAATGCAAAATTTGAATATACACTTTTATTAGCAATAGATGAAGGAAGCAGTTCTATTTTACATAAACATGACGGAAGTTTATAGGGAATAATAACACGCATGGCTTCACACCGTTCATGAGATTTGTCGTTCAAATACGAGTAGTTTTCAAAATCAAAATTTCAAATTACTGTAAATTGTATTTATCTTAAAGGTGCATTCTCACAGATTTACCGTTTTTTATTTTTTATCTTGGAATGAACCATTTTTTTGCGTAAATATCTGCAAACCATTGATATATGACTGCTGACAAAATATTAGATCGCAGATTTTCATATTTATGTTTGAAAATTAATGACATTTTCGAATAAATTGGCTCGTTCCAAGACAAAAATAAAAAAGTTGTCAAAACGTTCAATCTGTGAGAGCGCAGCTTTAAAAGAACTCGCTCATTCTTTAGCATCAAATAATGTCCACGGTATTGCATCTGAAAACACCCATAGAATAACTATTTTACTCTTTGATACCGATATTGCAGACAAAAACCGTCTTACAAATAATAAAAAAAATGGTTTTAGTGGGGCCCGAGACCACACCGGAACAGACAAGAAAACATAGAAAACTGACAACAAAACCAACGCCCACAAGGACTCATCTTAAAACATCAGGATAACTTAACCTTTAAGCATTTTCTTAAAAAGCGTTACTTGCGCTATTCAAAATCGCGGCCTTCAAAGGGTTCTAGCAGTCAGTATATTATTTTTTACAATCCTAATCAATTGTCATTCATTATTTCGCCATACGAAAACGTGCATTTTAATAATAATAATAATAATAATAATAATAATAATAATAATAATAATAATGAGCGAGTCCCAAACAAAAATAAATCAATATGGCGAAATCTGGTTTGTTATTGAAAACAATGTAGATTTCAAACATTGCTATTGTAGAGAAATAGTTTCCCTACAGGGTTATTATTCACTAGCAAACATTTGATACATATCAGATATTTACTTTTAATTTTATTTTGTCAAATTAATTTTGAATTATTCCCCCAACTATAATGAACGGTAGTACATCATTAGTACATAGGCAGGACAACAATATCACATTTGTACCAGTACGGTACACATCAATTTAAGCCAAACAGGAGAGCCGCCGATCCATTACGGGGCACTACCCGTGCTCAACCGACATTAACGAAACCTTAACGGAGTAATGCCGTTGGTGTCCCGTTGCTCGGAGAGCCGCCGATCCATTACGGGGCGCTACCGGTGCTCTACCGACATTAACGAAACCTTACCGGAGTACTTCCGTTACGGTCTCGTTGCTCGGAGAGCCGCCGATCCATTACGGGGCGCTACCGGTGCTCTACCGACATTAACGAAACCTTACCGGAGTACTTCCGTTACGGTCTCGTTGCTCGGAGAGCCGCCGATCCATTACGGGGCGCTACCGGTGCTCTACCGACATTTGCGAAACCTTACCAGAGTACTTCCGTTACGGTCTCGTTGCTCGGAGAGCCGCCGATCCATTAGGGGGCGCTACCGGTGCTCTACCGACATTAACGAAACCTTACCGGAGTACTTCCGTTACGGTCTCGTTGCTCGGAGAGCCGCCGAGCCATTACGGGGCGCTACCGGTGCTCTACCGACATTCAGAAACCTTACCGGAGTACTTCCGTTACGGTCTCGTTGCTCGGAGAGCCGCCGATCCATTAGGGGGCGCTACCGGTGCTCTACCGACATTTACGAAACCTTACCAGAGTACTTCCGTTATGGTCTCGTTGCTCGAAGAGCCGCCGATCCATTACGGGGCGCTACCGGTGCTCTACCGACATTTACGAAACCATACCGGAGTACTGCCGTTGCAGTCCCGTTGCTCGGAGAGCCGCCGATCCATTACGGGGCGCTACCGGTGCTATACCGACATTTACGAAACCTTATCGGAGTACTGCCGTTACGGTCTCGTTGCTCGGAGAGCCGCCGATCCATTACGGGGCGCTACCGGTGCTCTACCGACATTTACGAAACCTTACCAGAGTACTTCCGTTACGGTCTCGTTGCTCGGAGAGCCGCCGATCCATTACGGGGCGCTACCGGTGCTCTACCGACATTAACGAAACCTTACCGGAGTACTTCCGTTACGGTCTCGTTGCTCGGAGAGCCGCCGAGCCATTACGGGGCGCTACCGGTGCTCTACCGACATTCAGAAACCTTACCGGAGTACTTCCGTTACGGTCTCGTTGCTCGGAGAGCCGCCGATCCATTAGTGGGCGCTACCGGTGCTCTACCGACATTTACGAAACCTTACCAGAGTACTTCCGTTATGGTCTCGTTGCTCGAAGAGCCGCCGATCCATTACGGGGCGCTACCGGTGCTCTACCGACATTTACGAAACCATACCGGAGTACTGCCGTTGCAGTCCCGTTGCTCGGAGAGCCGCCGATCCATTACGGGGCGCTACCGGTGCTATACCGACATTTACGAAACCTTATCGGAGTACTGCCGTTACGGTCTCGTTGCTCGGAGAGCCGCCGATCCATTACGGGGCGCTACCGGTGCTCTACCGAAATTTACCAAATCATACCGGAGCACTGCCGTTGCAGTCCCGTTGCTCGCGCATGCAGATCAATGGAAGATTTTTTAGCACGTTCAAAACTTACCGTTTCCGGTCGATGTTCTCACAATCTCCTGTCGACGTAATACTGTTGTTCACGATGTGATACCGTTTTTCGCGATGTGATATCGTTGTTCGCGATGTGTTACCGTTCTTTACGATGTGAAACCGTTCTTTATGATGTGAGAGCGTTCTTCACGAAGTGAAACCGTTTTTTATGATGCGATACCGTTCTGTATGATATGATACTATACTGTGCTTAACGATGTGATGCCGTTGTGCTGTCGTACTAATACCGATTCCCGAAAATCGCCAAATGTTATGCTCAGTTAAGCTCCGGCGAGCCAAATCGGCTAGGTGTGACAGACCCTTTTTGTTTTTATTATATGTCTAAAATGGATATTAAATGAAATGTAGTTTAGTTTATCCGAAAAGCGTACCGAATGGTATACGAACTTCCCGGTTAAAATTACAAAACAGTGAAAACTTCTAATTGAGATTTTCACTGTTCGAAACAGTGAAATTCCATTTATTTCACTGATATATCTCTATACACCGCCGAGAAGCATATAATACATGTTCTTCAAGTATCCCGTTATGCTTATCATGCCAGAATCCATCGCCCGCTGTGATAAATGTATATCTTTTCCCTCGGCAGTTTATTGGGGTTGTCCTATTTGGCGCTGGAATGTTCCTCCGATTCGGTAAGAAGTACACAGACGACTATGTTCAGTCAGCCGAAGAGGCGCTCAAAAAGGCTCTGGAAGATACAGGTACGTACTTATATTAGGTACAAATATTTGTATTAACAATGTAAATATTAATTCGTCATAAAATTGACAGTATATTTCAAACAGCTTTCGTCGATATTTGCCTGATAGTCTATGCGGCAAGTTATTTTGCTTAAAATGTGTTCGCCATACCTATTTCATTAGTTTACCATGCGGAATTCATTTTTATCTCCGAAGTATTTGAAGCATTAAAAACGTATTAAGTTTATAATTGTACTATACTGTACTGGCTTCACTAATATCAATTCCCATGGATCGGTAGTTGATTAATTCAGGAAAGTCCGATCTGGCACCTCCACGCCAGATGAGTCAAGCGGAACTTCTTCCATGCGCACAATCCCTTTTTTATGCCTTTCGATGAAACATAATGCTGTTTGTAATGTTCATTATTGTTTCCCAGGGATTGGTAACAGCACGGACGTGGATCTGGACATGAACGAGCTCTTGCTCACCCTGTCAATCGTGCTTATCTGCATCGGGCTGTTCTTCGGGATCATATCTTTGCTTGGAGTTCTTGGGGCTTGCTGTCAGATCAAGTGCCTCCTTGTGATGGTAAGTGAGATGTCCTGAGAATATGTTGTTGTTGATCACAGGTTCTAATGTTATCTTCGTGTTTGTATATATTCTTCTTCTTCTTCTTCTTCTTCTTCTTCTTCTTCTTCTTCTTCTTCTTCTTTCACTTCTTCTTCTTTCACTTCTTCTTTCACTTCTTATTCTTCTTCTTCTTTTTCTTCTTCTTTCACTTCTTCTTCTTCTTCTTCTTCTTCTTCTTCTTCTTCTTTTTCTTCTTTTTCTTCTTCTTCTCAAATTAATATTATGTTTAAAGGTGTCTGCTTCTGTTTTTGCGTTTCATTTAAGGTCTTAGTCCATTTAGGTCTTAAACTGAAATGATCTTAGTGTCATATTATCGTTATTTTTCTACATATTTGTGTTAATTGAGCTTGAGCCAGTATAAAATTGGACACAGAATTGAGGAAATAAAGCAATCAATGTTTTGCCATTTGTAACTAAGCTGAAGTTACGACTGTTTTTTTTTATTGAAACGCCCTCCGGGACGCTAGTGAATACGGGCCCAGTATCCATAAGCCAACGAAGACACTGATAAGAGGCACAGTGCTAAGGCCAAACATATACTTAACGAGAGATACACACCGTGTAAAAACAAACAACGTAGACAAACTACACATGTACATTGTATTAACATATCTGTATACATAAATGTTTGGGCTATCATTTTTGCTCTGTCAGTTTAAGAGGAGATCACTGCTAGTTTCAAAAAGTTCATGAATACTTCACCTTACACCTGTACCAACCAAGTCTTATATACTGTAGTATACATCACTGATACCAAATATTATATAATACATTATACATCACTTGTGGTTTCACCTAAGTCATGAATACTTTCCGCCTTTGCCAACCAAGTCTTATATAATATATTTTACAAAGTACGAATTCATATCGGAATTTGCTTCAATATTTGAAACTCTTTCCTAATTAACGTCTATTTAAAAAACAAATCTTGAACAAAAACAGGCCTCACTCGTATCATTATGTATTAATTACCATTTTATTTCTTTTTAATTTTACTGAAGCGTTTTACAACAGAATAAAGGGCCAATTTCTTGACCTCTAAAATACTATGATAGACCCAAACTTCATAGAACAAAAGATCTATCATGATGAAAAAACTTGCGAAAGAACTAAAATGACCTCTACCTGTTTGAGGAATAAAATAAACTAGCTAGCAACAACAACCTATCAACAACATTGCATATGTATATTATCTTTTTTATAGATACAAATTACTAGAGAGTAAAACTAATCGGAAATGTGATTAATCCGAGAAAATACTTACAAAGGAACACATGAGTTTTCTTTTGTCCCCTGTGCAAAAGACAAACTTGCAGCGATTTTGTTTAGAATAGATAAGGTTTTACTAATTACATATCGTCTATAGTTCCAAATGTCTTTGACGCGTGTACCTGTATCGATACAATTATTGTCATTATTTAAAAGCCTTCCTGTCGCTAATTTGACACCGTGCTCTAGGTCTTATTTATTCTTGCATACCAGGATACCTTATAATTGTTGGCATGCTAGAGATTAAACAAACTTGTGGCCTTGCCAAACTAATGGCAATACATGGAATTGTTTTCATTGCAAGATCAGGTATGGAGATTAAGAAACTAAATCTTCTTATACGGCCTTATAGACATACATTTTTTTTTGCGTAATATTAAGTATTGTTTTTGCTCGTAACGACCCCACTTGTCAAATATATCCATAAGTGTCTCAAATTATACCCACAACGTTATAGTGAAAATTATAGTATATAAAAGGCTTGTTTCAGAACCCAAGTTCGAATATAAGTAGTAGCAGTATAATTGGTGTCAAATATTTGAAGTGTCACCTCTGTGGTATGGCCATTAAGACGTGCATGAAACTATCAATGGGACGGTCTGCTCCGTGTATTTGCAAGCTATATTAGTTCAATGAATTGGTTGAGCGAATTTAAATTGCCTTTCTTCTGTTTTCAGTAGAATGTGATCATCTGCCTTATTAATTGAGGAATTAGTCTGTGCTATATGCCGTATAGTCGTGCAAGGAGACTTCGATGGGACTGTCTGCTCTTTTTATCTGCAAACCATATTCCTTTTTCCTTCGATCCAATGGAAGAGTGATTTACAATTGGTTTTTTACTATTTTCAGAATGTGTTCATCTACCTAGCCATATCAATAGCGGAAGTTTTCTGTGTTATTCGCATGTTTGGTTATGCAAAGTGCCTTGGATGGGATTGCCCGCTCCATTTATCTGCAAACTATCCCCATTCGGTCCATTGAAAGAGTTAATTTCAATTTCTTTTTACAGTACGTGATCTACATAGTCATACATTTGAGGAAGTTGTCTGTATGATTCGCCGTTTAGACGGGCACGGCTGGGACTGTCTGCTCCGTTCATCATTTCTCTTTTCCTTCGATCAATTGGAGGAATGAAATTCAATTGCTATTCATCTGTTTTCAATATGTTGTCATCTGCTTAGCCATATCAATGCGGAAGTAGTCTGTGTGATTCGCAGTTTAGTCATGCAAGGCGCCTTAGCTGGGACTGTCTGCTTTGTTTATCTGCAAACCATCCCCATACGATCCGTTGAAAGTTTCTTTTTACAGTATGTCGCAATCTGCTTAGCATTACCCATTGCTAAAGTTGTCCGTGTGATTCGCCGTTCATGCAAAGCGCCTTAGATGGGACTGTCTGCTTCGTTTATCTGCAAACTGTCATCATTCTATCCATTGAAATATATATTATTTTTTTTTCAGTATGTGGTTATCTGCCTAGCCATCGCAATTGCGGAAGTTGTCTGTGTGATTCTCCTCTACACTGATGATACGGTAAGACAGGATCTAAAACTATCATTCCATTGACCAGTATAAATAGTTACTGTATTCTGAAACATTAGAACAAATGTAGATCCTGTAATCATTATCACCTTGGCATATATCATCATGTTGAAAAGTTTGTTATGAAAGGAAAGGAACAGAACTGAAGTTTATTTTAGCTTACGCAACAAAGCCTCTCGTCTTTCAAATGTATAAAACGTAAAGAGTATACCCACAACCTGCCCTCTGCTTTGCACCTTTACCTACGTACACTGTGACAATGATGCTTCTAGCGCATCTTTCATCCGTATTTCTACGTGCCTACTTACTGCATCGAAAAGAACTTTATGCAAGACATATCACTACTTATATGTGATACATTCAGATTTGGTTTTGTAAACACTATACCAATGTTAAGCAAGCAATCAAATCACTAATGCACTTCTCTGATTATGACAATGCTGTATTAAATTATAATATTTTTTTTACGACGATTGTGAATTTAGTTATGGCGACAATAACTTTATCAATCTTGTTTGCATGATGTTTTGAGATGATGTTTTTGTTGTTGGGAAACGGAGTACCCAGAAAGAAACCCACTTGTCCGACTTGGTCGTCACTATAAACCAACCGCCGGCAATTGAACTTTGGTCAGAAGCGCGGGCACTAAACGTTACATTCGCTAACAGTTTGACGTACTTTTTGGAAAAATAATTTTAAATTTTAAATCCCTTTTAGTCACAAAAAAGGTTTTTATCAGTGTAAGAGCTAGATCGCAATATATTTAAAGATGCATTCTTCCTCCCTGATGAGATTTACCACAATAAATAATACCGTTTTAACATACTAAGAAGGATGAATAAATGTCGAAAACAATGGTTCTTATGAAGGATACCAAGTTTAATTTGAAAGAAAGGTGCAGAAAACACGGTATTTCTACCTTATGAGACTATCGTTGACCACAGTAAATACTTTAGCATTCACCAATCATTTAATATTTTTGCGCTTTCTGCTATTAAATACACGATTTCAATCTTGATATCAGAAATTAATGTTTTCCATGAAAGCATTATTTAGTAAGTAGATGAAGGTTTATCAGTCAAATTTAATGTTTGTTATACATGTGTATGTATTGATTTTGAATAAGAGTGTCACTTTAAGTTACGCTTATGCTGCTCGTTAAATATGGCTTTTAGAGCTCACTTTGAAAAAATATATTGCGATCAGTACATTTAAACAAACACTTGCCCTCTATGATTTTTCAGTTTGCTGACAAGATTAAGACCAAACTCAAGGACAACATCAAGACAGACTATCGCGGTCTCGGTGCCAGTGATATCTCGTCCGTCTCCTGGAACATCCTCATGATTAAGGTAAGCAGGAATACACACATTCACCCAAGGGCTCCACCAGAGGAAAGGTCTCAGGGCCTCTCCAAAAGGACTCCAAATTGTACCGACATGTACACAGGAAAAGGAGTCGATAGTTACTCATAGCAGCTTTCAGCTGTATGAAAAATCGAGCGAATAAAATAACTATTAACTAAATGTAAACCATATGATAACATTTTTTGCAAAATATGAGGGCATGTATGACGACTGTGATACCATAATTTAAAGGGCGTAACCAAGATAAATGCCAACTGAAAAATACCTACTTCTATGATATTTTGTGAAAACACATCTAAATTGTGGTACTTAAACACATTTGTGAAAATATCTAAGCACACTGATGGAAACCAATTTTGCAAATGTTAAACTAAAGAAAAGTTTAGCCAAATTTCGTTTTAAGAAACGTTTGATCAAACACGCGTCTCACAGACAGACATTGTCAAATAGTTCGTGCCGGAATGACCTCATCACCAATATCTGTTTCCGGTACTACAATATTTCCCACAAGGACAATTCAATATCAGCATAGTTATGATGAAACAAATCTTATTGTAGTGATTAAAAATATTGGGCCGATTGTTCAGAGCTTTGATTTCCAGTGAAGTGTATTATTGCATAAATCATTAAGATTCTTAAGAGTGAACTCCTTAATTGAAATTATTACGCGATCTTCTTGAAGCGTAATTAAAGGTAAAGAATTCTGATACTGTCGAATAACCATGATAACTTATCCAGAACTTAATTATGTTAACATCGTTATTTAAGACATCGTTGTTAACTTTTAAAGGTGAAATATCTTTTGATGTGATGAAACAAACACAGCTGAATCAGTTGTCTCCATATTTGTTTAAAGTACCGCAGATCACATGTGTCTATTACACTCTTGAGTATTAAAGATTTTATAGTAACAACGATCCAGTTAGCAACGTACTTAGCTTTTACAATATTCCGATTTATCGGCCCTCTATTAACCTTTAGAATACAACGTACATTTTCAGCCAATAAAATTGCAGATTGGCAGTCATTAAGTTCAAGTTCTAGGCTCTATAATTAGGAATTTCAACTTTCGCGGATGTTCGAAGGAATTGCAATTCATCCAGTATCCACTCACTGCGTCAATTTTTGCGTTGAAAATGTGTCAGCAAACGAAGTATTCTAATTCAGATTGCTTGAGTAAAATCTAAATAAAAATTAAGAAGGGCTTGTTTGCTAAGCTCACTCCGCCCATTCTTAATAATACTTTTTTTTACTTCATGTCATCTAACTATAACTTAACAAAACATTCATTAAAAGAAAAGTGTTGCATTTCTTTCTTGTGCAAAATGATGTTTAAGTTTTGAACACCTAGTGCCATCTAGTGCCTATATGTTTAAGTTTGCCTTTTTATAGTACGGTTGTTGTGGCGTGGATGCGTACACAGACTTCGACAACACTGAAAAATGGGCTCACACAGAAACAACAAATGGTGTCACAAAGACAGTGGCTACCCCCGTCTCCTGTTGCAAAACACTACCAAGTTCCGAGGACCTATCATGCGCACAGATACCTCTTCTGGCAACGGAAAACTACCTGTCAGAGGTAAGACTATAAGTATCTCCCATGGCAGAGTAAGATAGATTTCCTCATTACAAATACATTCTTTTATGCAAGTTTATGCATGAAATAAGCAAAAGAAATACGTTAAAAACAATCCGCATATAAAATTCGTTTCTTCAGTTTTGACTATATAACACAACACGCCTAAATGGTTTACGTAATGGACTAGAACTATCAATTTCTATCTATAACGGATATAATATTGTATATGTAAGATGTAGTTTACGTAACCATTGGTAACAAGAAAAAAACATATCCAAGCAACATAACTTTATTATTATTATTTTGCAATTAATGTGAAGAAACACAGACAAGACATGTGATGTAGATAAAGAGCACCATTGAAACTCACAGTTTCCTTTACAAGTAGTTCTCTTACATTACAATAAACATTTTATTAACAGTATGTCATATACGTGACAAAATGATTAACTGACACATCTTAACATAGGCATAAATTACGTACAAAAATATGTCTACATGTGTATAAGCTTTTACAAAATAGTAACAATTTCAAAAACAGAACATCATGCAATCAATGAAGTCAAGTAATCTCGTTTTATTCTCGTAACACTTCCAATCCGATATGCTCACAAAATCACAACACCCTGCTCTAGCTTGTATCAGATCTGTCTTCAAGTACGATGCCAATCATACTATAAAGCCCCTCTTAGTCATCGTCATCTTTAAAGTCACTGGAATTTACATCTTCACTAGTACCCACTATGTAAATAATTTCTTGTTAAACAATGTTTATACAGCCCAATCCTATTCGATACCACTTGGCACTTTTTTTGCAACCACTACATTCTACGTCTCTGTGTAAATTTCATGGGAGTGAAGCCAGACGATGATAATTAGTTGACGTTTACCAAATTATGCCGGATAATAAAAAAAAGCCTTGTTTAAATTGTAGATATGCAGTTGCGCCGATATGTTGCATAAGCATTCACAAGTACAACTTATATTTTCCAACATTTTAATACCACGTTATCGTTTCGTGAGTGTTAATTCCGCAATTTGTCACTTTTTAAATTTAGGTAACAATATAAGTATATATACCCGCAGATGTAAGATACAGTCGAAACTCGCAGTGTCGAGCTCTGTTATCTAGCTGTTCTGGTTTTGTCGAACTCTTTTCTATATCTTTTTTTAGTTAGACATGTTTTGTATATTGGCTATATTGAATGTTATTTATCTCGAAGGATTTCCCGAAGTCCAAATTACTTCGACAAAACGAGATTTTACTTTATGTTAAACTGTTATTTTTGAAACTAATTCCAGGGTTGTTATCAGAAGGCTTGGGAAGATACTCTCGGAAATGCCATCTATGCTGCAGCAATCCTCGCTGGAATTGGACTACTACAGGTAGGAGCTAGCCAGACTGGGGTGGTATTCAATATTATGCTTATCTAGATCTGAAAAGTATGTTTTGAACATATTTAATGTTATCTTTGAGTATGCGCGCTTAAGGTATTTTTATGTAGTGGAGCTTTTGATTCATTATTGATAAAGATAGTTTGATGAATGTGTGGTCTGTCTTTTTTGAATGTACGTTTTGCGCCTGTTATATAGTGTGTCTGGTCAGTAAGCCTGTCATAAAACATAAATTTTCTTTTGAAACTCACACCTCACGTTCAGTCTGATCAGTAAGGCTGTCATACGACTAAAGTTTTCTTTTGAAACACACGCCTCACGTTCAGTGCCTCTGGTCAGTAAGTCTGTCATACGACTGAAGTTTTCTTTTGAAACTAACGCCTCACGTTCAAGGCCTCCGGTCAGGTAGCCTGTCATACGACTGAATATTTCTTTTGAAACTCACGCCTCTAGTTCTGTTTCTCTGGACAGTTAGCCTGTCATAGGACTGAATATTTCTTTTGAAACCCACGCCTCACGTGTAGTGCCTCCGGTCAGTAAGTCTGTCATACGACTGAATTTTTCTTTTGAACGTTCAGTTACGCTGGCCAGTAAGCCTGTCATATGACTTGAAACACACGCCTCACGTTCAGTTACTCTGGCCAGTAAGCCTGTCATATGACTTTAAACACACGCCTTACGTTCAGTGTCTCTGGTCAGTGAGCCTGTCATATGACTGAAGTTTTTTATTAAAACACACGCCTCACGTTCAGTGTCTCTGGTCAGTGAGCCTGTCATATGACTGAAGTTTTCTATTGAAACACACGCCTCACGTTCAGTTACTCTGGCCAGTAAGCCTGTCATATAACTTGAAACACACGCCTCAGTTTCAGTTACTCTGGCCAGTAAGCCTGTCATATGACTTGAAACACACGCCTTACGTTCAGTTACTCTGGCCAGTAAGCCTGTCATATGACTTGAAACACACGCCTCACGTTCAGTGTCTCTGGTCAGTGAGCCTGTCATACGACTGAAGTTTTCTATTGAAACACACGCCTCACGTTCAGTGTCTCTGGTCAGTAATCTTGTCATACAACTACAGTTTACTTTTGAAACACACGCCTCACGTTCAGTGTCTCTGGTCAGTAAGCCTATCAACCAACTAAAGTTTTCTTTTGAAACACACGCCTTACGTTCAGTGTCTCTGATCAGTAAGCCTATCAAACAACTAAAGTTTTCTTTTGAAACACACGCCTCAAGTTCAGTGTCTCTGGTCAGTAAGCCTATCAAACAACTAAAGTTTTCTTTTGAAACACACGCCTTACGTTCAGTGTCTCTGATCAGTAAGCCTATCAAACGACTAAAGTTTTCTTTTGAAACTCTGAGGCTATAGCAGAAGCATCCACAGTCGAAACTTTGAAATTTAAGTGTAATTTAATGGAACAACCGTAGCAAAATGTGACCCATTTTAAAAGTTTTAAAGATGCCTCTTTCATACGGTTCAAGAATTTATTCTTAAGCACAAATTATATGATGTTCGCTTATTGGAACAAAATATTGTAATTTTCGTTTTTTAATTTATTTATTGATAATATGTATTCATGTTATGTTCTAAACCATCAGATCTTGCTGATCATTGGTGCGATTATCGTGCTATGCTCCGGTGGCAAAGATGGCAAAGCAAAAGAACGACCTAGTAGCGGAAAGGTACTCCGCAAGAACCAAGTAGCTCCCGGAAGTATCCCCGGCTTCAGGGCCGGCAGAAGGCGATACTGATGTGCTGACTACTCAGTGACCGCACAAAGAGACTGTGATAATCGTTTCAATGTTGTGCCATTTTGTTTAGATTGTTTTTTTATTTAAAATGTCATTCGGAACTCCTCGGCCATTTTATATCGAAAACAATCTCGGATGTATTTGGACGGTTTACATACTCAAAAATAGGTACGTTTAAGTCCGCTGCAAGTAGATCGCGTAGTAATTTCAGTTAGAAGTTAAACTTTATGACTGAATTCTTGGGAATTTTAATTATGTTTGCAATAATACACATCATTGGCAATCAATTTAAACTTTGATCAATAAATACAGCTCTGAAACACTGCATTTGATTAATGATATAATTCAAAAATTTACGAACTACTTCAACTGATGTACCGGCATACATCCGAGGTTGTTTTCGATAAAAATGGCTGAGGAGTTTCGAATGTTAAAAAAGTTGGATTAGTTCAGTTTATCCGTCCATATGTGTGTTATTGTTTTTGTCATAGCATTAGATCTTTGAGGAAGAAAATGAATTCAGCAGTGATATATTGACATGAAAAGAATGTTTAAAAGTGTAAAGCGAAGTTAATAAGGCCATGATTGTTATAAGTTACTTTTGGTGTTGATTTTATGGAATATATACAATTAGTTTACTGGTACAAACACTTTTAGATCATCTGATGATGTTTTGTTAATTAGAAATATTTTATTAAAAGATAAATTACAATCAGTACAAGGTTCTGGACAACGCGTTCCCATCAGGAAAACAGATATAATACTAACATTTACTAGTAGACAAGGAACAAACAAACTAAAATAAAATAAAATTATTTATCTAAAAATCTTTTCAAATATTAAACATGCGTTGATCGCATTTCTTATTCAATATCATCTTGAAAAGCATACCAGAAATACTTAGATCTAAGTTATGAACACAGTCTTAATTAGTTTTGTTTTAAAAAATAAAGATTTTAATGCTGGTAATAAAATCTGAGAAAATATATGTGTTGTTGTTACTGATAATATGATAGCTATTGATCTACTTAATGTTTCAAAAATGGAGAACAAAGTTGTTTTACATTTTCTCCTTTATTCTTCAATAGTTTTGAATTAGATTCAAAGGATTAGCTTTCCAAACAAATAACATTAACTTTTTTTTTAATTTTCATTTTTAAGCAATTGCAAATTTTAAAGGAATTTCCTTCGTGGTAAGACATTATTTTACAAATTTGTAAAAAAGGTTTGAAATTTCATCTAAATATGTTAAATATATATACTAGCCAACTTTTGAAGGGTCACAACTCTGTCAGACTTTTACGGATGTAAAACATCAAAAGGATATTCGATAAAAAAGTGCGCTCACTTTTTGACCTTGAAACATAAAGCATCAGTAATTCACCTCCGATTTAAGTTGAAAAAAAAAGCAAAAATAAACGTTTTTCCGTAATATATTTCATTTTTATTTTATATCTTAGTAATTCTCATGTAATACCCTTTTCAATAATACAGAAAGTACATCGGGTCACCAGGCGTGGGAATGAAACATTATGATCAATGGAGCTATCACAGACGGTTAGATTCCTTAAATTGGTGTAGTTGTAACTTACTGCCAATGCCTGAATGAAAAACACATTTAATGGAGGTGTTATCCGATTAAATTGATTATTGACATAATTATCTTTTAATTATACTTTAAATAAGAGCTTCTAAAATTTACAGAAACATACAAGTTACGAACGAGGTAAGGATACTTACATTTAACAATGACAGAATAAAATTTCTTGTAAGGAATATGTCCTACCATTGTTTTGTTAAACCGCATGTCCTCATCAAAGCATGACTACTTCCCGGAACAACAGAATCTTCCATGATGTTCCCTGCTATCACTATCCTTTCGCAAACAGTATGGAAATAAATAAAATGAACTACATGTACTAGATTTTGTCGAAAGTAACATTGTTATGCACCAGTCAATAGTTACCACGGCCTCCCCAGGTCCGGGGAATAGCGGGGACTTTGACTTTCGGTCCAGCTACCCCGGGTAAAATCCCCGCATTGCGGGTACGAACTTATGGTAAAATCCCGCCAAATGCCCCTGCACCAAAGGGACCCTAGGTAAGGCCCATTCCCCGCTATATTTTGCGCGAGGACAAAACCACGGCATTCACCGGCACTGCGGGGCCGGCTGGGAGGTAAAAAGACGGCCCATTTCCCCGGACCGCCGTACCTGGGGAGGGGGGCCGTGGTTACAATTGACTGGTGCATTACATTTTAAAAGGTTACACTCGAACGAAGAAACTATGCAGTTAAACACAAATTATTTGTACGCGCGTAAATAAGATGTATTATCAGCATTTTGTATATTTAAACGGAACAAAACACACACAAAAAAAACATAAGGCCCCCCAAAAATTCAGTGTTTGTTTCCACGAACATCTACGAAAGAATTATAGTAGGAAGGTCGGCATATATTCCTAATTTTTCTGCTATTGTTTGTGAGAACCGAGATCTGTACCAAGATTATGTCCTCTCACATTACCTGTCATAGCTGCACTGGGAAACGGTAGTGTCGATATCGTCATTAATCGGCCAGGTAAATCTGGAGTCACTTTTCAGCGAGATAATCTTCCAGTCACTTAGGCGCAGGTAGTTGCAGTCTGCGTTGAAGTCGCTACCTATTATCACGTCCTGAAATTGTCTTATAGTTATACCGGTTACTTATTTGCACATCCTGTAATCAAAAGTGCAGTGTCAGGTTTATAATCAGAAAATTAAAGTCTTATATCAACTTCGGTAATAAACAGTTATGTTTTATCAACCGTTGTGCCTTACGTATCATTGATGATGTGTATACACTCCGGGATAGGGGCATAAATAGACCAGAATTGCTGTACAGGCCCGGTTTGTTAATGATCGTAGAAAGACCAGAATTGATGCGTTGGCCCGGTTTGTTAGTGGTCGTACATAGACCAGAATTGGTGCGTAGGCCCGGTTTGTTAGGGGGCGTAGCAAGACCAGAATTGATGTACAGGCCCGGTTTGTTATGGGGCATAGAAAGAACAGAGTTGTTGTACAGGCCCGGTTAGTCAGGGGCGTAAAAAATACCGAAATTGACGTGCATGCCCGGTTTGTTAAGGGGCGTAGATATAGCAGAATTGATGTGCATGCCCGGTTTGTTATGGGGTGTATATAGACCACCCCAAGAATGTATGTCGAGGCCCGGTTTGCTAGGAGGCAAAAATAGACCAGAATTGATATGCAGGCCCGGTTTGCTAGGTGGCGAAGCTAGACCAGAATTGACGTACAGGCCCTGTTTACTAGGAGGCGTAGACATACCAGACTTGATATGAATGGGCGGTAGATTAGGAGGCGTAGACATACCAGAATTGATGTGCAGGCCTGGTTTGCTAGGTGGCGAAGATGGACCAGAATTGATGTGCAGGCCCGGTTTGCTAGGTGGCGTAGACATACAGGAATTGAGGTGCAGGCCCGGTTTGCTAGAAGGCGTAGATAGACCAGAATTGATGTGCAGGCCTGGTTTGCTAGGAGGCGTAGATAGACCAGAATTGATGTGCAGGCCTGGTTTGCTAGGAGGCGTAGATAGACCAGAATTGATGTGCAGGCCTGGCTTGCTAGGTGGCGAAGATAGACCAGAATTGATGTGCAGGCCCGGTTTGCTAGGAGGCGTAGATAGACCAGAATTGATGTGCAGGCCTGGTTTGCTAGGTGGCAAACATAGACCAGAATTGATGTGCAGGCCTGGTTTGCTAGGTGGCGAAGGTAGAACAGAATTGATGTGCATGCTCTGTTTGCTACAGGGCGAAAATAGACCAGACCTGATATGCAGGCCCTATTTGCTAGGAGGCGTAGATAGATTAGAATTGGTGTGCAGGCCCTGTTTGATACACGGCGTAGATAGACCAGAATTGATGTGCCGGCCCTGTTTGATACACGGCGTAGATATACCAGAATTGATGTGCAGGCCCTGTTTGATATATGGTATAGATAAACCAGAATTGATGTGCCAGCCCTGTTTGATACACGCCGTAGATAGACCAGAATTGATGTGCCGGCCCTGTTTGATACACGGCGTAGATAGACCAGAATTGATGTGCAGGCCCTGTTTGTTAAGATGCGTTAATAGACCACCGTTGATGTGCAAGCCCGGTTGCGCTTAAATGATTTAAACTCGTATTTGCGATGTACAATTTCTGAGAAACCGGTCCTATAGTGCTTCATGAAGCTACGCCAGCGTGGAAGAGGGGTCATTCAAAACGCGATCGGTATGAATATCTTGAACCTTATTTTAACAATATAATCACCTCCAATGATGGTAATCAATATGCAAATCAAGTCAACCTTATGGTCGTAAATCATTTAATTGCCTTCACTCACTGTATTGGTTGGGTATTAATACCACGCAATCCGATACGCTACATAAATTTTAGATTCAATTGAGACCAATAGTGTATACCACCCCTAAGGTGCTATGTAATATACAACCTAAGTTAATCTGCTGGTCGTACATCATTGACTTCATTCATCGTATAGGTCCGAAAGTGATATCACGATATCCGATAAGCTACATCGTTCTTAGATCCAAGTAAGACAAAGAGTATAAACCACTCCTGACCCTACAACCCTTCAAATAATTATGTTCTTTAACTGTACAGAAGTCGTCTGAAATATTTAAGAATGCAGTGGCGGATTTAGGAATTCATAACGGGGGGGGGGGAGAAACCAACAGTAAAATGCCCAATCTAGATATATTAAATATATATATATATATATATATATATATATATATATATATATATATATATATATGTGAGCGTTTCAATTGTTAAGGTATCAATTTAATGGGGACACGGGCGTCCCCGCTACTGGACAGGCGCAAAAATTGGACCAAGTGAAAAATTTTGATACCTCAAGTTATAAACTAGGTGAGTACAGCTCACCTTGTCGTAAATTTCCAATTCATACTTTCGCTTTAGACCTGCATTTATCTCCAATATGCACGCGCGATAAGCGAAACATAAATATAGCTATTAGACATTACATATTTTAAGTCTTGCCGATGACAGAAAACTTGTATTCATTTCTTTCAAATACTTTTTTCAAAATAGTATCACTCCCTGTTAAGCTTTATGATAATCACCTGTTCTGAGTGTCAGGAAATATCATGCCAACCAATTTATATAAACTGCATGAAGAAACATAAAACAATTCAAACAAGTTCGGTCATTTATAATATATAAATAAAATAAATTGCAAAAAAATGTGAAACAAATACGCAAAGATATCATATAATTATCAATAATGCCTGTATAATTGTGCAATAAGACAAAGAAAAATAAACATATAGCTATTTATTCAACGATATCTTATCGCCGATATCATTCTTGAACTAAAACGTGCAAGAGTCCAATAAATGATTAGGTCATGTTTTATTGCACAACAAAATGCTAAAAGAAGTGTTTTATAAAGGTATTTCCAATGGAAATTTTATCTCCAAACGTTTTAGAACAAAATATGACGTAAGTCTTTAGTATTTAATAAGAAGCGAGCGGCGTGGGTTACACAGTAAGGCGAGAACAAGCGGATGGAGGACATCTCTTTGTAAAATATATTACAAAATAATTATATTTAAAGTTGATATAAATATCAATAATATAAATTAACGAATTGAAAGGAAGTGAAAGTGCTGAAATATTAAAGACGATCATAATTATATACAGGTATTCATAATTTTGTTTTATTTTGCTACATGATATCGTATTAATTATAAGGAAATTCTCTTTGGTAAAATAATTATGTATACAGGAATAATTGTTTATAATAATAACCTATCAATTTTGATTGGACATAAATTTGCATCGGATATCTGGCTAGATCTCAGTTAACCTTGCAAAAATAATAATAAAACGTTTTGTTACATTCATTATAGATTAGCTTGCATGTGACATCTGTTATATTAATTTTTAATAGACCTACGTGATTGGATAAAGTATCTTCTTTTACAGTGAAAGAAAATGGGACGTGCCAATTTGTCAATTGTGAGTTTTAACTCATCCAGAAGAGGACTCAATTCATTGAAGACATCGGAAAGGAGCACATATCTTAAGAGCATTTTTGAGGGATCTTCGCCCGATAGTTGTCTACTCCCCGGCGATGACAAAGCTATGTCTATGAATGCTGTGGTTGGCTACGGACAGTATCAGGTCATATCGGCCGACGGGACAGTTCTGTTGTATGACAATAAAAGGATTAGTATGAGTGAACCACAGGTCAGTCTGAACAGTTTTGGACCACTGCCGGAACTTTACACATACAAAATGGTGTGCCCCAGTGTTCAAGTGTTGGATGGACGGTCCGTTGTAAAAGAGTTTTCGCTCGTGTCCTGGAAATACACAATGTTTACGGAATCTAAGGAAAGGACAAGGACCCTTGAAAGTACGATAGTTTTTTCTCAAAGGCTTGCATTTTCAACCGGAAAACCTGTTTTTATTGGGGGTGAAATGGCCATCGATTGCGAAACCATTCAAACGATAACGACGAACCTTTCGCAGAAGGGAAAAGAAAGGTTTTTGTCTGACGCCCAGTCTGAAATGGTAGAGCACGCCTTCCTACCGTCCACGACAAGTGCCACGTTTCGGGACAGGCGACATCTCTTTGAACTGAAACTGTACAGATGCAAAAGTGGTCCAATGCTTTCTTCAAGCGGAAGTCAACCTGATTGCTTCATTTCTTCTAAGATCCTGGAGCTCTCCGAAGCAAAGCTGGTAGACGTGGAGAAGGTCTGTAGCAGGCAGTGTAAACTAGAAACGCTGCGAAAGATCTGCCCTACGGAGACGACCGTGACCATTCCCCAGCGTCCACCACGGCACCAGGGTGGCTAATATTATTTACTGAATAATATCCGACAGCTCAAGAAAGACATCCGTCGAGTGAATGTTATTTGCAAACTCTTTTCATGCCTACTGAACGTTTAATGTGTTTTAAAATCGACTTTTTCTACGAAAACAACTGTGAATTTGTGATAGGCTTTTGTATCGAATCTGGTCGTATTGATCGGAATCGGAGGCCAAAAACTTAAATACTGGCCATAACTAAAAATACATTCAAGATATTCAAGTGCAACTGTGTACACGTATTAATACAAATGCGCACATTTGTAACAATGCTATTCACTTAGGAATAATAACTTTTAAACTAAAACAACAGACAAACATTAATTTGCATCTGCATTTATCGCTATTGTTTAAGGTATTGTAACAGAAAATATAAAAAAAATAATATTATCGCTGATGATAATAAATATCGATTACCTGCAGTTACACCATCGGAAACAATGGACATTACAACATAGTGTCAATAAAGAGTTCAATGAATGTTTGACTGTTTTTAATTGTTTTATGCACTAAATGATAACATTTTTAAGATTAAGCTTTTTGAAGTGGACAGTTTTACTGATTATATAAACAAGTTAAAAGTTGATTGTTACGTTCACAGTTTTTACTACGTGTTATGCGTTTTTGTAAGATAACTATACATTGTCAGGCTAGTAGCAAACATGTTATCTTTAAATGAAACCGGTTTTGTATCAGTCAGTGGCGAAACAAATATAAATAAATCTGATCAGGGACACAATGCTTGATGCTAAACGCACTTGGGTGCATATTCCTTAAAAACATGTTTTTTTTTGTAGTTATTCTTTTGATAAACATAATACAGCCTTCTTATGTACATGCTTGTAACTCAGGATTCTATTATGTGATGTATTTATGCAAATCGTTTTGTTTGTAGAAAAATATTTAATAAAAGTGTATAACACAATCTGACTGTCACATGTAATCCTTATGTATCACATAGAGATATACCATCCAGTGATATTGCGTAAGGGGGGTGGGGGGAGGGGACGCAGTTAACGGGTGCAACTTAGGACGTTTCCCCTTAAAGCAAAATCAATATATAGTTTCGATGTTGTTAAGATATTAGATGTTCTCCCTGACAAAAATTTGATTATTTTTTTCTGAAATGACATGAAGAAGTTTACTATGACAGTTCGAATGTGTAGGAGAGGAGTTGCGCCGCCCGCCCCTTTAATCCGCTAGTGAATATATAAGGAAATGCGATACCGTTAACAAATACTTTTGGGTGGACATCCCATTATTTCACCATGAAGAAAAAATCCATAGCGAGCAATGGAGGATCGTAATTTGTTGACGCTTTATGTCCCTTTATACATATTATTGCTTTTAGTAATCGAAATGCTGAAAGATGCAGCAATGCCAGATAAATAGACAGTCATAGTCACTCATTTCATGGCACCATTGTCGTCATATATTGTACTGCCAGAAATACTTGTTGTGTGATCTGCTAGTAGGTATTAAATATTGGTCTTGAAATATAATCGATTATCGGAAATTATCAGTCAAGTCAATTTTCGATTATTTAATAAAAATCGAAAGTTCATAAAAACATTAAATGTAGTATTCAAGAAAAAAAAAACTGCATTGAAATTTTAACAGGGAAAACGAGATTATGTGCTTTTATTTACTTTTAACACCCCTCCCACATTTTTGAAAATAGCGCTCAATGTTCCTGCGAATATTCCAAATTGTTTCCGCATCGCCCAATATTTAAATATCAAAGGGGTATTACTCTTACCTGTAATTGTCAATGATTTTGAAGTGCAGTGTAGACTTTTGTCAAGTTGTGCATTTTTAAGGGCAACCATAGCAAAAGCCTGAATGGATGAAATAAATGTTGTTTGAAACCATGACGAAACCCTGAATGACTGTTATATATGTGGTTGTCACCCATATCTAACAACCGAATGACTGGAATTAATGTGGTTGGAAACAACATCGAAATCCCGAATGACTGGCATGAATGTGGTATGCAACAGTAACGAAATTCTGAATGACTGATATGAATATGGTTGGCAACAGTGACGAAATTCTGAATGACTGATATGAATATGGTTGGCAACAGTAACGAAATTCTAAATGACTGATATGAATATGGTTGGCAACAGTGACGAAATTCTGAATGACTGATATGAATATGGTTGGCAACAGTAACGAAATTCTGAATGACTGATATGAATATGGTTGGAAACAGTGACGAAATTCTGAATGACTGATATGAATATGGTTGGCAACAGTAACGAAATTCTGAATGACTGGTATGAATGTGGATTGCAACAGAACTTTACAAAATTCTATATGACTGAAACAAACGAGGTAGTTTGATAGATACCAGTTTAAGACAATTTATTCGAGCCATTTTCGATGGGAGAATCTTAGGAGGCATTAAATACGCGTAAAGTAATTGCGCAATCCATTTCATGTCCTCTTACACTGGTGAAAATATAAAAAAATCAAGGAACCTGGCCGAGAATGGTTCTCGCTCAAAAAACGGGACTAAACTGTTGTTTGTGAATAGTACCTGGCCGAGAACGATTCCCGCTCTAAAACGGGACTAACCTGTTGTCGGCAAATGAAACATGTCCGCGAATAATACTCGCTCAAAAATGGGATTAACCTGTTGTTGACGAATGAATGGTGACCGAAAATGATTCCCGCTAAAAAACGGGACTAATCTGTTGTTGGCAAATCAAACTATATCAAAATGATTCCCGCTCAAACACGGTACTAATCTGTTGTGGCGAATGAAACCTGTCCGATAATTATTCCCGCTCAAACATGGTACTAACCTATAGTTGGCGAATGGTATCTGACCGAGAATGATTCCTGTTCAAAAACGAAACCAATCTGTTGTTTGCAAATGGAGCCTGATTGAGAACGGTTCCCGATTGTCATGATTGTTGTGATACTGGTATATGTCTGCAGCCTTTTACCCTAGACGGCATAGCATTACATCGAACGACATAGTTGATGAGTTAAACGGACGTCAAACATATGTCACCAGGTAGGTTGCGTTAATAACGCTGCTTCGTAAACAAGCAATGAATATCGCGATACATGCATGTTTATATTAAAGGAAAATGGTTAAGTTGATATATGTACTGGGTGAGTACCTAAATCGGAACAGTACCTAAATATGGAACACCCATTATAAAAGCGTTATTCCGATCCAGGTCAGTTTGATTACGATTTTAATCAATATAGACGTTTGCCTTAGATACAAGTTCCAAAGAACATGATTCTCCGGTAAGTATTTCAAACACTGCTATCATTTAAAGTTTTTCATGTTCAAATGTCAATACATGGCATGCGGGGGGAAATACTTCATGCTTGCCACAATCACAGCATACTGGTACAGCCTGTATTACTGAAATCATCAATTTTTACTGACAAAAATGTAATAAAAAAAACAAGCTGGAAATAACAGAAATTTATAATTTACTTAAACGAAACATGGAGCAATAATTTAAAAAAATCATAAAAAATAAATTAAAACTGTTCTATATTTAGGTACTCCGAGGACGAAAATGGCAGTCAATGACTGTGCGGTTAATAAAGTACTATTCATGCAGATTGGTAGCATTTTTAAAAATGCCATTTATATCAACCAATTGGTCTTGAATCCTAGTATGCTGATGGAAAATTTTGTAGTTGTGGTGCAGGTCTAACTAAAAATATTTCAAAAATAGTGCCGAAAGTGTTCCGTTTAGGTACTCACCCAGTATAAAACAATGGAAATAAGGGAGATGTTGTATCATGTAATACGAATGATACTGACGTTATTAAAAACTGTTCAATGTAAACAATATTGAAGTCATCAAATGAGTATGTGATTTGCTTATGTAGTTTATATTTTAGCTTAACTTAACTTTGACCGTGAACTAAATCTGATGTTTACCCCCTCTTTGGTTCGGAATGCACGTGATCGATTTGGATATTTGCCCCTATCTGGTTAGGTTTTCAGCAGTTTTACACTATTGCATTATATTGAATAACTGATTTTGACTCCATAAGCTTTGGGAATATTAAAGTCATCGATGGAAATTCTAGTAACATTCCGTCTCGCTGCGAAACTTGTGGTCCCTATTCCTCATTTAAAAGATATCTTAGTCTGAAACCCTGTGCTGCTTAGGAGTAATTATGTTCATCCGTAAAGTTACGGGCAAAATGAATGCGATTATTGTCATTCCGATATTTAGCTTTAAAACACCAAAAAACGAGGCTAGGCATTGATATTTACGATCTTAAGCCTACGATCTTTATTGAATCTTGGCCTCATACTTATATGTGTACTTAATTTAATTTGAAACTAATCCTGTCAAAAAGCTATAAATACATTTAAATCCCGGTGAACACATGGCTCGCTGGCCGTTCCAAAGAGTCGACCTTGACATTTATTGATAAATATAGTTTGATGAATACGCGGTCTGTCAGTTTTGCTTGTACATTGTTCGTCCCTCGCTCAGTGTATCTTAGGGCTTAAAATGGTCTTTTTTAAATCGCTACTGAGCTTGACCTTGTAGTTTCTATTGTATCATTAAACCACCAAGGACTATTTCTACACACTTATAACTTTAGGACGAGGAAAACAATGTTCCCATTGTTTAAACAGACCATTGAGAATGTTCTCGCTAGGGCCTTCATGCGACAAGTTTCTTTTGAAGTTTTACGGCTATATGACAGAATGGTTGGTAACATTACCCCAGATTGAACAACTTCCTTACCTGTTATTTCCACTGGTAGTAAGAGATACTCTTAAATGCTTTTTCTGCAATTAAAATATAGACTAGACACCATTTCATAGAAAATGGTAACACTAGTTATTAAGATGCTTCTGTTATATAACCCCTTGCATGGACATTGATAAACAGTAACACTGAATACCATTGCACATATCATTTGGTGTTCGCTAATTTGAAGCAAATATTGCTATTTTGTTCCTGAATTCATTTATTAATTATAAGCATACATGTTATGTTCTAACCCTTAAGATCTTGCTGATCATTGGCTCGATTATTGTGCTATGCTCCGGTGGCGAAGTTGACAAAGCGAAAGAACGACCTAGTAGCGGAAAGGTACTCCGCAAGAACCAAGTAGCTCCCGGAAATATCCCCGGCTTCAGGGCCGGCAGAAGGCGCTTCTGATGTTCGAACTGCTCAGTGACCACACCTAGAGACTGTTATAACCGTTTCAATGTTGTGCCATTTTGTTTATTGTTTCTATTTTTTCTTAAGATTGGTTTGTTCAACTAATCCGTCCCTATGTACCATTGTATGTTGTTAAATTTTCAAAGCAATAAATACCTTCGAATGCTAGGAGGATTTTGTTCATCAGTGATATATTTTTATTAAAATCATGACTAAGGGTGTTAAGCAAAAGTATTCATTTCAAAGTAATTGATGCCAATAGTATGGAATATATTCTTAATTTACTAGTACACACACTTTAAGATCATGTTATGAAGTATGTCAGTAAGAAATATTAAAATAACGCACAATAAAACAGACAGACAGAACATGACAAGATCTATAAATAATATTTCCGATCATTCAACATAAGTTGATGGCACTTTTTATGTAGTTTCATATAAGACACCAAAAATGGTTGATATATAAATTATGTACACTGTTTTAAAACGCCCCGTTTAAAATAAATGAGTTCAATGTCGGTATTTAACTATGAGAAAAATGTTTGTGTTGCGGGTAGTGATAGCTTGAGTATTCAAACTTTTAAAGAAGTATATAAATTGCAAATAATGAAAAACAAAAATAGTGGGTTTAGCTTAATCCTATTATAACGGTCTTAAGTTTCGAGAAATTGGGGTCAGGCGTGGAAATCAAACATGGTGATTAATGGAGCTATCAAAAATGCTTAGATTTCTTAGCCAACACAATGGTTCTACAAAATGTGAAAATCAATTAACGGTCGCCTGTATCGCTTAATGTCCGCTAAGCTGCTTTGATATTGTCAGCTCACATGTGTAAGGTGGCTGCAATGAACATTTGATAAGGATATCAAATATTTCTTTCCGAACTGAATAAATCAGTCCATAAACATCCGGCGGCGCATGCGTAATGAATGCAGATTTTAAATATCCATCTGTCATGCTAAGTAGTTCCGCAGAAATAGTTCCAGGACACGAGGAGCGGAACGCCATTAAGTTGGACATGATGTATTTATCATCAGAAACCGTAGTATGCGCTGTGACAAAGTCCATATGTGAGGCCTCCATCTGCAATTTAGTCGTAAAAACTGAGCTGGCGCAGGAAGGCGTATGGTAGATACTTCTGATGTCATTGACGTTAGCAACTGGATGTGAGTCGACGACGGTGAAGGAAATCGATGTCCTCAGACCCTGTTGTGTTTGTACGTGAGCTGAAAATATGACATTTTATTTAAATTTAGTTACAGACATTTATGAGAAATCGTCATTTTTGTATATTTCCTCTCGTTATAGGTACTTACTTTGTTGGATTTCGGTACAAGGAAGCAAACCATAGTGATTCTGGAACTTCAGTGGATAGGTTTTTCGTTATTGTGCTCCTAACATTATCAACAAACTACATAAGAAGGAACTCTCTGCTTCCAAAGGATCACTTTTGAGGATCAGTAATTTTAGTTTAAATATATGATTTTAATCTCAACTTCAATAATTATCATAAATATGTATAAACGTTACAAATACCATTACGATGATGTTTTTCCTCAATTAAATATGGCACTTAGATAATTTCAATTGACGTCTTGAATTGATCAATGTCTTTATTGAAGAGCTTAGTCGTACATGAAAATCTTCTTACTAAGTTAGTTCCATAGATATATTATTTAGCTGCAAATTTGTATGAATTAAACCATAGCCTACATTAAAATGAAACACGATGTTAAGGAATGAAATCAAGTCGATACATTGCCATTTGTGACGTTTATACAAATTTAAAATTATGTTTCTGCTTCCTCCCGCAGTTGAACGGTTGAATATCATTGTTTGTCCTCGTATATCGGATATGGTAGTTACGTTCATCCAATTCTATTTTTCGTATGAGAAACGTAATTTTTCCAACATGTTTAATGTTTAGTAGTCAAATGCAGCTTCCTACACATTTATAGTTTTGGGGGCCGTGATTTGCGTGCAAATTGGTCAATTGACTCTATAAAATATAGGAAATTTATTAAGTGGTGTCTGACTTTCAACAACATATTGAGTAGGGATAAAACAAAATCTTTTCTCAAACCAAATGCAACGCGCATAACTCAATAAATCATTACAAATCCTTACGACTGCCTTCTAGTTGTAGTTCAATGGGGTAGTGGTCACTGACTGCCAATGCCTGAATGAATAACATATTTTATGGAGGTTTAATACGATTTAATTGATTAATGAAATAATTCTAATTTTCTTTATACTCTTAATTAGATTTTACTGAATTTACAGAAACATACAAGTTCCAATTGCCAACAGGGGACGATCCTGGACTTGACGTAACAGGGGGCATAACAACCTTTAGACATTCGCCCCTCCTTAAGAACCGAAATTTAAATGGTTTTAAATGTTGGCCGGTGGCTTGGGTTTAGTGGAATACTGTCATAGTAATCTAAATTTTAACCATTAAGGTATTTTTGAAGAAAAGAAAATAATACAAAACATTCTCTATCATATTGTGCCATTTTTCAAGCTAACCGCAGCAAGCCCCTTTAACAATTTTAAGTCCGAAATAGTGTTTTTAGGGGTGTATAAAGTTTGCGCGTAGTTCGTAGATCTTACATCAACATGAACATCAATGAATTGATCAAACTAGATTGTACACCGTACATCAACAATGCACTGTCCAGGTCGACCAATTCATTCATTTTAATGTTGTCCGGTCTTCGAGCTACGCGCCAACATCACACATCTTTTTTAACGTATCTTATAACTTTTCTCTATGATATTGACATGAAAAACTCCGGGTGCACCCCTCCCCTCAATCCCTTAGTGTTCATTGTACTTATGGTTATGAGTTTTTTACTGCGAAAAGTCAAGGGCTTAGTACAAGATGGTCAAAACTAAATATAGAAATAGAAGGCATTACAACAATCTTGCACGCTAAGCCCTCGAAGTATATACGTTATCAACTAGTACGAGTGGGATAAGGATACGTACATTAAACAATGACAAAATGAAATTCCTGGTAATGAATGTGTCTCACCATTGTTTTGTTGAAATGCATTTCCTCATCAAAGCGAAAAGCATGAACACTTCCCGGAACAACCGAATCTTTCATGAGGTTCCCTGCTATCACAAACCTTTTGCAAACAGTATGGATATAAATAAAATGAACTACATGTACTAATTTTTTTCAGAAGTTACATGGTTACCTTTGACAATGTTAAACTTGAACGCACGCAAATATGATGTATTATCAGCATTTTGTATATTAAAACGGAAGAGAACACACATAAGAAGTAATTATTACGCCTTGAATATTTCCACTAACATCTCCGAAAATTTTGTTCTCTTTTGTTTTGAAGAACCGGTCTCTGTACCAAACCCCTGGACCTATATCAGGGTATATCACGATTGTAGAACTTTTTATATATAAATAGATCAAATTTTAACATGTTCACTCAAATACACAATGTTAATTCATCATCATCATCATCATCATCATCATCATCATCATCATCATCATCATTCACTATCATCATTATCATCATCATCATTCACTATCATCATCATCATCATCATCATCATCATCATCATCATCATCATCATCATCATCATCGTCATCATCATCATCATCATCATCATCATCATCATCATCATTCACTACCTAAGCATCTTTAACATTGTGTAAGTCTCAGATACACTGTAAAACCAAGATAATGTCCTGTCATATTACCTGTCATAGCTGCATGATGACTGTGAAACGGTAGTGTCGATATCGTCATCAATCAGCCAGGTATATCTGGGGTCACTTTTCAGCGAAATATTCTTCCAGTCACTTAGGCGCAGGTAGTTGCAGTCTGCATTAAAGTCGCCGCCTATTATCACGTCCTGAAATTGTCTTATAGTTTGTTATACCAGTTGCTAATTTGCACATCCTCTAATCAACACTGCAATATCAAGTTTTTAAATCTGGAAATAAAAGTCTAATATCAACTTTTCTTTTAAATATTTATGTTTTATCAAACGGTGTCTTAGGTATTATTTTCGATGATGTGTGTACACACCAGAACAGGGGCGTAGATATACCATGATTATTATTGTGGAGGCGTAGATAGACCAGAATTGATGTGCAGGCCAGGTTTGCTAGGAGGCCAAAGAAGATCAGAATTTCCTTGCAAGCCCGGTTTGCTAGGAGGCGAAGTTAGACAAGAATTGTTGTGCAGGCCAGGTTTGCTAGGATGCTAAGATAGACCAGCATTGTTGTGCAGGCCCGGTGTGCTAGGAAGTCGAAGAAAGACCGAAATTGATGTGTAAGCCCGGTTTGTTAGAGGGCGTAGATAGACCAGAACTGATATGCTAAAACAGTTTGTTAGGTGGCGTCGATAGACCAGAATAGGTGTGCAGGACCGGTTGCTAGGAGGCGTAGATAGACCAGAATTGGTGTGCAGGCTCGGTTGGCTAGGAGGCGTAGACATACCAGAATTGTTGGACAGGCCAGGTTTGCTTGGAGGCGAAGTTAGACCAGCATTGTTGTGCAGGCCAGGTTTGCTAGGAGGCGAAGACATACCAGTATTGTTGGACAGGCCAGGTTTGCTAGGAGGCGAAGATAGACCAGCATTGTTGTGCAGGCCAGGTTTGCTAGGAGGCGAAGACATACCAGTATTGTTGTGCAGGCCCGGTTTGTAAAGGGGCGTAACTAGACCATATGTAATTGATTTGCAAGCCCGGTATTTTGGAAGGCGGAGACAGACCAGATTTGATGTGCAGGACCGGTGTGCTAGGATGCGATGATATACCAGCATTGTTGTGAAGGCCCGGTTTGCATGGAGGCATAACTAGACCAGAAATGATTTGCAAGCCCGGTTTGTTAGAAGGCGGACATAGACCAGATTTGATGTGCAGGACCGGTGTGCTGGAAGGCGAAGAAAGATCAGCATTGCTGTGCAGGCCCGGTGTGCTAGGATGTCGTAGAAAGATCGGAATTGATGTGTAAGCCCGGTTTGCTAGAGGGCGTAGATAGACCAGAATTGATATGTTGAGCCGGTTTGTTAGGTCGCGTCGATAGACCAGAATTGCTAGGAGGCCGTAGAAAGACCAGAATTTCCTTGCAAGCCCGGTTTGCTAGGGGGTGTAGAAAGACAGGAATCGATGTGCATGCCCGGTTTGATAGGGGCGTCAAAAGACCAGAATTTATGTGCAAGCCCTGTACGCTAGAGGGCATTGAAAGACAAGAATCGATCTGCATTCCCGGTTTATTAGGGAGCGTAGAAAGACAAGAATTGATTTGCAAGCCCGGTTTGCCAGGGGACGTTGATAGACCATAATTGATGTGCTGGCCCGGTTTGCTAGTGGTCGTAGATATACCAGAATTGGTGCGTAGGCCCGGTTTGCCAGTGGTCGTAGATAGGCAAGAATTGGTGCGTAGGCCCGGTGTGTTAGGGGGCGTAGATAGGCTAGAATTTGTGCGTAGGCAAGGTTTGTTAGGGGGTCGTAGATAGACCATAATTGATGTGCAAGCCAGGATTGCTAGTGGTTGTAGATAGGCTAGAATTGGTACGTAGGCAAGGTTTGTAAGAGGGGCGTAGATAGACCATAATTGATATGCGGGCCAGGTTTGCTATTGGTTAGAGATAGGCTAGAATTGGTGCGTAGGCAAGGTTTGTTAGGTGGCCGTAGATAGACCGTTATTGATGTGCAGGCCAGGTTTGCTAGTGGTCGTAGATAGGGTAGAATTGGTGCGTAGGCAAGGTTTGTTAGGGGGGGGGGGCGGGGCGTAGATATACCATAATTGGTGTGCCGGCCATTTTTGCTAGTGGTCGTACATAGACTAGATTGGTGCGTAGGCATGGTTCGTTAGGGGGGCGTATATAGACCATAATTGATGTGCAGGTCAGGTTTGCTGGGAGGCCAGAATAAATATACAAGCCCGGTATCCTAGGTTGAAGACAGACCAGAAAGGATTTGCAAGCCCGGTTTACCAGGGGCCGTAGAAAGACCAGAATTGATGTGCAGGCCCGGTTTGTTAATGGTCATTGATGTACATGACTAGATGTTCAAGCCCGGATTGTTAGATGTGTTTTTCGAGGAATGCTCCACCGGTGAATTTGTTTAATGCAATCTAAGGGTTTCAAACATACTAAAATACATTTTTTTGAGATTCCGGGCCTACATGGAGCTATGCCATTATGGAAGAGTGTTCATTCTTTGAGTGATCTGAATCGGAATTACTATTTTAACCTTATTTTAACAATATTATGTCAATCTTAACGATATACACTATTATTATACCTCACGTGACCTGCCCATGTTAATTTCTCATATACCCATCATGGGCAATTTCTTACTGTCATACTAACAGTACCGTTTTGACCGGTTGACATTATTACTGTCACATAGCACGCGTGTCTAAAAATAGGCATTGTTTTGGTTTCCCAAGTCTGAGGTGGTAAGCGCTTATTTAAATGTGTTGTTAATCTGGTTAAAACGGCGTTTGCATTATTTCTAAATGTGATTTGCATCAAAATGACGGCTAATAATGTAAACAAAAAATAATTACAGAATAAATTGATTAAATTTGAAAGTTGTGTAATGGTAAATATCTTATATATGTATATAAATGTAACTGTTTTCGGTAGGGTAACAGTATTTCCCTCATGTTGACAATATGTACTGTTACACTGGAAGCCATGCAATATTTATATTTTGTTTATGTTCTTAATTTTTATCACACAATCCGATAAGCCCCATCGTTCTTCAATCCAATTAAGACCTATACTGAATACCACCAATCACCTTACAAATAATTGAAACCGTAAAGAAGCGATGGCATGTCCAAGAATACATAACTGAGTGGCACAACCGTAACGAAACACTATATGAATATATTATTTGTAGTATCAATCATATATAATATGAAGTTATTAATGATATATGTTTTATATGTATTTTGTATATGTCTGAGCGTTTTAACTGTTAACGTACCGATTAACGTACCCCCTCGCCTGCTAGAACCGCCACTGGACTGTTTGAAAAATGGGACTCTCAAGTGACAGAAAACTGTTTTTACCTCAGGTTACAAACTATCTGAGCACATCTATCGGAAATTCCCATTTCATACTTTCGTTTTAGACATGTTTTATCTCCAGTATGTAAGTCCGATAAACAATATTTATTCCTATAAGATATTACATATCTTAGGTCTTGTGGATGACAGAAAACTTGTATATTCATTTCTTTTAAATACGTGTCTCAAAATACTAGCATTCCTTGTTAAACGTTATGATAATCACCTGTTCTTAGTGTAAGAAAAGATCATGTCAACTATTTGAAATATACTGCATACATAAAAATAGTTTTATTTATAGAATTTCAGTCATTTAAATAATATATAAAATAAATTGTGAATAAATGAGAAACAAACAAGCCTGAAAAAATATCCAAATTTATAATATAGTTATCAATAATGCCTGTATACATGTGAAAACAAACGGCAAAGAAAATTAATCATATGGCTATTATAGCACCGATATTTTATAACCGATATCATTGTTACTAAAGAAATACGTGACGAACGATTACAGATTAGTAAATATAGCTTAGCTGGGATCCCACAGAATCGACTGCAGTAAAACATGCAATGGTCCAATAGATGATTACGTTGTGTTTTTTTATTGCACAGTGAAATGCTGGTTTTCCTAAATGGGTTTCTAACGGTATTTCCATTGGAGATTTTATTTCCAAACCTTCTAGAACGAATTATGACGTAGGTTTTAAAAAAGTATTTAATGAGAAGTGAGCGGCGTGCGTTACGCATTAAGGCGAGAACAGGCGGATGGATGATATATCTGTGTAAAATAAATTACAAAATATATATCAGTTAATATAAAAATCAATTACAGAAAAATCAATACATAAGCTGTAATTATTAGAAAGTGAAAGTGTTGGAGAACTACAGACGATCATATATACAGGTATTTGTGGTTTATTATTCATACTAAGTTTGTTTTAATTTCGCTGTAAGTAATTATATAATTTTATATGGACGATTTTCGTTTGTAAAAGAATGCAGTATACCGGATTGACCGCTTTTAATAAAAGGATATCACTTATGACTGAACATCAATTTAATAATATGTGCACCAAATATCTGGGTATATCACAATAACTCAGAAAAATGGAAATCTCCGTTTTGCGCACTTCTTGTGTATTCATTATATATTACAATGTATGTGACATCTGTCCATAATATATTTTAATAGAGCTACGTAATAAGATAAAGTATCTTCTTTTAAAGAGAAAATGGGACGTGATAATTTGTCCATCGTTAGTTTCAACTCGTCACGCAGGGGGCTCAATTCCTTGAGGACATCTGAAAGGAGCCCATATCTTGAGAGAATCATCGAGGGTTCTTCGCCCGATATTTGTCTACTCCCCGGTGATGATAAGGCGATGACAATGAACGCTGTGAGGGGTTATGGGCAGTATTATGTCCCTTCGGCCGACGGGACAGTTCTTTTGTATGACAGTAATAGGATTAGAATGAATGAACAACAGGTTAATGTGAACGGATTTGGCCCGCTGCCGGAACTTGACACATACAAAATGGTGCTCCCCAGTGTGCAGGTGTTATCCCTGATGCCATCGAATGACAGGTCCGTTGTGAAAGAATTTTCACTCGTGTCCTGGAAATACACGATGTTTTCTCAATCTAGGGACAAGACAAGGACCCTTGAGAGTCTGATTGTGTTTTGTCAATGGCTTGCATTGTCAACCGAAAAGGCAGTTTTCATCGGGGGTGAAATGGCCATTGATTACGACACCATTGTGAAGATAACGAAGAACCTGTCGCAGAAGGGAAGAGAAAGGTATGTGTCCGACGCCCAGTCTGAAATGGTGGATCACGCCTTTTTACCGTCGATGACAAAAGCCACGGTGCGGGACAGGCGACATCTCTTTGAAATGAACGTATACAAATGCAAGAGTGACCCAGTGCTATCTTCGAACGAGCCACAAGCTGATTGCTTCATTTCTTCTAAGATCCTGGAGCTCTCTGAAGCGAAGCTTGTAGACGTGGAGAAGGTCTGCAGCAGACAGTGTAAACTTGAAACGCTGGTAGACGTGGAGAAGGTCAGTAGCAAGCAGTGTGAGCTAGAAACGCTGCGTAAGATCTGTCCTACGGCGACGACCATGACCATTCCTCAGCGGCCACCGAGGCACCATGGTGGTTAATACGATGTACCAAAGAATATCAGACATAATCAGAAAGATGTCCGTCGAGTGAATGTTTATTGGAAACTCGTATGCATTAAGTGCAAACAGGACGTTTAATGTGGTTGTTAGCTCAACTGTTTTGTTTAGAATAAAAGTCATAGTTTTGTGATAGCCGTTGTGTCGAATGGGGTTGTAGTCGTTGGAATCCGTGTCAAACAGCTTTTTCAACCAAGAGTGTCAAATGGAACTTGGTAAAAATGTTCTCAGTACAAATACACATATGCGTAACAAGGCCAATAACTCTGGTAAAGTTAATTGTTAATTATTGAGTTACGCATTAAGAAACACCAGACAAGCGTTGGCATCGGCCAGTGGTGCTGTTGTTTAAGTTATTGTAACATCACGTTAGAATCTCATTGTTATGTACAAGTTATTAAATCGCATATTATGTTTTTTGGTACGATAGCTACAGTATGTATGCTATCTAATAAAACGAACTAGACAAATGTGAAAAAGTTTGATAAAGAGGCGCAATTCTGAATGACTTATGTTTAAGCGCATTTTTCATTTATTATATCTCAAGTTTCACTGAATTTTTGCTATTCTGTGTTGAGCATTTATGGGTACATTATCCCACTTAGTTTCAGAATGAAAACTTAAAAGTGATAGTATAAATTTTAACATTAGTGAATATGTGATATGCTGCTGATAAGTATAATATTGCCATCGTATGTACATGTTTGTACCTCTATGTAAATTTGTGCTATTCACTATTCTGTTTTACCTGCAGTGCAGGTTGTTACTATGTGCTGTATATGTATACAAATCGATTTGCTGGTAGAAAATGTTGAATAAAAGTGTATAACGCAATCTGACTTTTATATATCAACCCATATTGCAAAAACAGATACAGAATATACCATTCTTAGGCTAGCAGGGCTGGGCGGTTGAGTGATAAAGCATTTGAGGGTGTGCAACTTAATGGTGCAACTTTTGACGTGAACCCGTCTCCCCAAACCGAAATAAAAATATAGTTCAACAATAGTTAAGGTGGTATGTGTTCTGTCTGTGAAAAAGTTGGCTATTGTTTGTCTGAAATGGTGTGTTTTAATACTGTATTTCGATATTGACATGCAGACGTTTGACAATTCTAAGGGGTGAGGGGCGGGTGCAACCCCGCACCCTTATTCTAAATTCGTTTACCCCTAGATAAGGATATGCGAAACCGTATTTGGTTGCACTACTGACATCCAATTATCTCACCATTAAAACACAACAAGCACTGATGGACCATATGTTGTTGACACTCCATGTGGCTACATACTTGTTATTATTTTTTTGAAAGTAATAAACAATCATGAAAAAGACTCTGTTATGCCAGAAAAAGACAGTCATAGTCGTATATTTCAAAACGCCATTGTCGTCTTATCAGACACTGCCAGAAATATTATAAATATCAAAATGTTGTTTGACTTGCGAGTAGCGATTCAAAGTCGATTTTAAATCAAAAGCGATATTTTGAAATTAGCCATAGAAGAGTATATGGTTTACAAGAATAAGCCGCATTGAAATGTTAACAAGCAAAATATGATGCTAGGTAATTGTTCATTGAAAAGGTATTTTCGTTGATGCATGTTTTTGTTTTTTCTCTCATTAAACCGAACGTTTCAAGGAACTTGGATTATATTGAACTTGTTTGACAAAATACATGAAAAACGGTTGCTATGTTGGCTATGTTGGTAAAGCATTAAATTAAATATCAAACCGGAAACCAGGAGTATCGTGCATTAAGAGTGTGCGAATATATTACAACGATAATTCAATTAACGTAAATTATTTACTGCACGGTAAGTTTGACAATATCCAAAGTGAATTGATCTTACCTCCAAATGCCAATGCCGCAGAAGTGCAGTGTAGACTTTGGTCAAGTTGTCCATTTCTTCACGGGCAGCTGAAGGTTGAATGTGGTTGGCAACCATAACGAAATCCTTAATGACTGAAATAAAGTTGGTTGGCAACAGTAGCGAAATCGTGAATGAATGAAATGAATATGGTTGGCAAACACAGAGAGATTCTGAATGACTGAAATAAAGTTTGTTGGCAACAGTAGCGAAATCGTGAATGAATGAAATGAATATGGTTGGCAAACACAGAGAAATTATGAATGACTGAAATAAAGTTGGTTGGCAAACACAGCGAAATCCTGAATGCCTGAACCGTGCGAGTGAGTTTGATGGATAACAGTTTAGATAACTTATTCAAAATTATTTTTATGGGAGAACCCCCGGAGTCTAAAGAAAACGCACAAAGCAATTGCGGCACTCAACATGGTGTCCTCATACACTGGTGAAAAAAGAAAGTCTCCACAATGTTAGATTAACTTGACCAAGGTCAAAATGTTGATTGACCAAACATATGTCAAAGACTGAGCGATGTAAAGAAACACATACAGGAAGATAATAACAATATTGAAAAATACATGCATTCAAAAGTATTATATGTTTTAACCATTGAATTTAGACGGTCTATTGTGAGAATAAAACCGAGGTCTATATCTCGGCTAAGAGAACCACAGTATTATAAACTAAATATACCAAGAGAAAACCTGTAGTGGGCACATGGAGCCTGGCTGTAAATGGTTCCCGCTCAAAAACAGGACTAACTTGTTGTTGGCGAATGTAACCTGACCAGGATAGTACCCGCTCAAAAAAACGAGACTGGCCTGTTGTTGGCGAATAAAACCTGACCGGGATAGTACCCGCTCAATAACGAGACTGGCCTGTTGTTGGCGAATGTAACCTTACCGGGATAGTACCCGCTCAAAAACGAGAATGGCCTGTTGTTGGCGAATGTAACCTGACCGCGAAGGGTACCCGCAAAAACACAGTGCCGTAGCTACAATTTCTATAGCTCTAAAAATAGCTCTTTTCGACTTACTTCTGTTGCCTGAATGTAAACAAACCATCGACCAAAGATACTCCAGAATGCAGGAAATCGCTTCTTGCAAAATAAAACTTTCCGGGGGGATGCCCCCGGACCCCCATAGACCATTCTGCCTCGGTGTTTTTTTAAGTCTGGCTACAACACTGAAACAACGAGACTAACCCGTTGTTGGCGAATGAGACCTGACCGAGAATGGTTCCCACTCGCAAAAAGGACTAACTTGTTGTTGGCGAATGAAACTTGACCGAAATGGTTCCCACTCGAAAATAGGACTAAGCTGCTGTTGGCGAATGAAACTTGACCGATATTGGTTTGAGCACAAAAACACTTACCTGTTGTTGGCGAATTGAACCCGACTGAAAATGGTTCCCACTCAAAAACGCGACTAACCTGTTGTCGGCGAATTGAACTTGACTGAGAATGGTTCCCGTTCAAAAAGGTCATGAATGTCGTGATACTGGTACGTATCTGTAACCGTCACCCGAGACGGCCTAGAAATATATGAAAATACATAGGTGACGAGTCACATGGAAACATATGAAGCCAAGATGATGGCGAACATAACGCTGCTTTGAACTACGCTATCAATGTCATGATACATGCACATGTATATGAAAGGACAAGGGTAAGGATGATTCATGTTTGAAAGAATGGAATTAAGGGGAATATTTATCATGTATAAACGGGTAAAACTGACGTCATTAAATACTGTACGCTGTTAGATATATTAACTGTGATCATATGATTATGTGATTTGCTTTTGTAGTGTATAATTTACCTTTACTATATTTTAGTAAGTTGCATTTCTAAATTCATCATTCCAATATTTGGTATACAAATATATCTGCATTCAAACCATAACGCATGGAAAAAAATAGAATACATGATTAACTTGATGCATGCGTATTACTAACACTTTTAGAAGTATTGCATAGTTTCGAACATCAATTTTATGGGTGAAAGCAATGATATTGAAGTCACATTTGAGAAAACGTTCAAAGTTCTCCATCAGGTTACCGTTTTACTTAAGCACCATACCTGTACAGAAAGCCATACTGCTCCTTGCTTGCGGTTCGACCTAACCTTTCGCTGACCACCTTCTCGTACACTGCGCTGGGTCCGAACCTTCTGTAAGTTGCATATGGTATCCTTTAGATGTGTAAATAAACCAAACTAATTGTAAGTATGACGGTTTCACGAAGTATTCATGAAAATGTACTTATGGTTTGTCCTTCTTTGTTCGCCAATGAAATCGCTGTTTCGCGTTTGAAATTTCAAAATTATTTCTTTTAAAAATGTCCAGACGCCTTGATATTGATAAAATAAGTCAGTGCGGTCTACATGATCAGACTCAGTAAGGAGCGCAGTGCGACAAAATATGTCAAATAGTAAATTGTTATCGTTCGTATTTTGAATATAATGGCTAGCTACGCTTGCTTTTGATATATTCCATTCAAAGTAGGGACGATAACTAATACTAACGTAAGTTGAAACGGCGTAAGAGCGCATAAGCTTTTTTTAACTATTGTTGTTTTCATTATTTCATTTTTTTTAAATTATTTTTAAAGATTTGTCTTTTTGCGTGGATTAACTGCGATCTTGAGTGGTTCCTCTCATATTTACTTGTAACGCTTATATTCATTTGCACTGGCATTGTTTTTCATATTACTCTCAAAAGAAAATCTTGGAATGAAATCCCGACTTACCCAGATACATATTTGTTCAACTCCACCCGCAGTCCCTCGAACGCCGTTTGATGGGAGTCCCGGATTTCAAGTATTTGAACTATGTCGTATCTGCTTAGAATCTGAATTTAAAATTCGTAGTCAACGGACAATGATTCATAAACTAACGTCACTGAGTTTGAGCTTAATGCTCGGACTTAAGACGAGCAAATTTATAAAAAGCTACAAAATTTGTTTTCTGTAACTATATTTTTGACGAAAGATATTCAAGTTATATGTAATAGTTTCACCAGTTCAAGCTCAGACTCAGGACGAAAAGGGTTAGGTTAAAAAAATAACAAGTAATGATAAGATACGATCCAAATATAATGCAAATATATTCCAAACATATTCTATAGCACCCCAAAATTCATCATTCTGGATAAAGATAGATTTACAATGTGAAATATTGCGATTTTCCACATTGTTCGGCATTTTGTCATGACTTTCATAGAAAAAATAATACGACCGCATATCTTAGCATTAAAGATTTTGTAACCACATTCGATGTTTGTGGATAGAAAAAGAAATAAGCACTAGTGAAGGATGCGGTCTCTCCGAAAATTCAAAAAGAGAAAACTAAACAGTTAGAAAAATCATCACTTATTATTTTACAATGTATAAACCTATTTTCCATGAATATTTTTAGTAATAATTCAGGTTTACAATCTTGATCAACGACATTTCAACAATGACTTTTTATTTAAGTTGAACGTGACGTGCAAAATATGAGCCTTCGTAAACTTACATCCTTGAATCACGTCAAGCAAATGGCATCGATGGGGGGACAGAGGCAAGCGATAATGCCACCCATTTCCTTATTAGAATGCACCATTCCTTCTTGGCTTAAACCTACATAGGTGCACACAAGTTTTATCTTTTAAAATATCTACGCACACTATTTCTGTAAAAATTACCTGAACAAGGATGTCCACGACAGGTTTGTTGGAGAACTTTGTAATACCGAACACCTGAATGTTGAAGGATCCAATTCGTAACGGTGGCTCTGCCAGTGCCGGCAGACTGTTCACAAATGAGACAACATATTCAGAATCGTACTCAGTTAGACCTGAAAAAGCTTATGTATTTTTTTAAATGAAAATAAATTATCTTTGAACCTCTGAAAAGCATATTAATAATAATTAAATAAAATCAAGTTGATTTAACAAAAAGGAACGAAATAATTTTATTACATGAATAAAATGCACTAAAGTAAAATCGAATATTTTTATTGTAAAGTGTTACAGCCAATGAATGTACCAAGCTAATGACCGAATCAATTTTTTTTTTTTACATTTTACAAAACACATACCCATTGCTTCCGGTTGGCGATACGTCATCCAACACAAACGCGTATGTAACAGTTGACGCAAGGAAGAAAATTACAGTGTGGAACATCATGTTGGTAATAAAATGATCCAAAACAATGAATGCAACAGTTACTTTATCAGAACACTGAACCGAATATAAGGCTGTTATCTACTAGTATAAATCTAAGACCATCCTTTAACCTTGTTTATGTTTAAGTGTCCCAATCCAGACTTTATCTCGGTGAATCGTGATTATAAAACCTGATTTCTATAGAACATATAGTAAGAACGCAAGGTCAATATTTTCGACTACCATCCCCCACTATTATCCTCTGTCGCACTGTTACGCTCTGACGTCATGTGAGTGTTTGTTCGTTATAATAAAAAAAATATTGACTGTCTTGAAGTGAAAGCATATTATCAACCTTCGGAACACACTGTCAACCTCGGCTTCGCTTAGGGCGAAAGTATTTACCTCAGGCAGACAGTATGCAGTGCCACCTTCAAGGCAATCAATATTTATATAGTATTTTTATGTTTCCGTTTATGTTTTTAATTCTAATTAAGAACGTTAGCCAGTTTACGCTGCGATAAGCAGCATTTAGAAAACATCAATGCTGTTTCAATACACGCACACTACGTACCATACAGAGCAATATGAGAGTGAGCCGATTGTTCAGGACGGATACACTTGTGATCTGTTGTATTCCTTAACTGTTTCAGCTCTAGTTATTTATATCTAAATATGTGAGCACATCATCAAAACGTTAACGTTTACAGTGATATCGTTAATCACTTTGCTAATGTTATCAAAGCTCTGAACAATCGGCCTAATATGATACAATTAAGTTACTTTAACCAACCCTACCCGCAAGTAAGTAAACAAGTTTTAAAGGTTGTCTGACATAGCCGAAATAAATAAGCATACTAATTAAGGCCACATTCCTTATCGGTTAAGATGTACACTTTTAGACATTTAAGATAAAGTACACCTTAATGTATCGTTTAACTAGAACATCTCAGAGCTATGGACACAAGCACTTGACAATCGTAACAACTCGGCTATCATCGGCAAGCTTCCGGATAGATGTTGTAAATAGGCTTCAAGACCTACGAAAATGTGACGAGGGCTGCCGGTAATACGAAAACTAAAGGGTTATCTTAAAGGGCAAATTGCACCAGTTTGGAGGTGCCTACTCATTGTTACTTGCCTAATATCGTTAAATGAACACAAAACAGTGACTCATGATTATACCATCTCAGACCATTGGCTGCCTTCCAAATTTATTGGTTTTGACTAAACCCTAGTAAGGGTTGACATATCTTGACCTAACTTTATATGTAAAAACAGTTAAAACGGAATATACATTTGTCATATTGTAACCAAACTTAGCCTATAGAAATCATTTATCGAGACTTTTTATGGAATTTCTTTTGGGGTCCTTAAGGTCAAAGTCACTGTAACCTAAAATAGAAAATCAATTGAAATCTAAATAACAGTTTATTAAATATTACTGAGATTTGTAAAATGGGTATAACTGTTCGTAAAATAGAAACATGTTTTCTACTTAATCAGATTTTCCAACCAGTCTAAGGCTATAGAAATGTTACATTAATCTAATGGTGGGCTCATCTGGCTATTCAGATCTTTTTACCACAGTATGTTGCATATTTTCCTTATGTTTCGGTGTCCTTGCAATATAGTTGATTTACAATACAATATTGAATACAAAATTGATTGCAAATTTTCCAATAATTTTATGCTTAAATATATAAATGTAGCCAGTAGAACATGTCGTCCGTTTTAGCCTTTTATTTATCAGTTTTTTTTATCAATGTTGCATAGAAGACTCTGTCTCCTATAAACGGGCACTGGAAACTAAACCATTATCCTGAAGCCTTAGTGCGGAATGACCAAAATATATTTGGACCAATATTTGCGAAAAAACTATAAAACTTTTCATTTTGCAATGAAAAATCTAGAGGTAACTTGTCAAAAATGCATATGCATGATACTTGCAAAAAATGCAATTGGGAATAGGTCAGAATATCTAACATGTACGTAATAGCTTTTGCCATCAGGCTTCCTCATTACATGTTATGTATTCTCATTTGGCTTTGGGTTTTGCATGTGACTGTCCTAAAACAAGTAACATATGTGGTGTTGTACTGTAATAATCCTGCATGTGTCAATCACGGACAGTATTACTTTCACATTAGTTTCAGTGAGTGTTGTAAAATTCTAAAATGTGTTTAGATTGTATATAGATCGAATCATGGTTTAAGCTTAATAGTCTTCTCTTTCAGGTGTGTTTAGTATTTTGCAATTCTTTAACAAAGAAGTGGGCGTTAAAAGTTAAATGTACTTGCCATAGGGAACATTGTGTTGAAGGGAACAATGTGTTCATGCAAATAATGGATCCAATAAATTTAAAATCATAATATTGTTATGCATTGTTTTTAGCAAACAAATAGTTGTTCAATCGAGTTGTGGACCTAGTATAAGTAGTACCATATACATGTATAATATATTGTAGTTAATTACTTTGTGAAGTGAATGCCAAATGTTTCCAATATCATTAGCACATACACTATATTGACAGTTTAAATTTCCAGATGGTGAACAGTGTTATCTATAGAATTGTTTTACTTTATATTTAATGTTATTGCCAATGAGGCCAGGCGGAACCATGGTTTGTAGATTTGAGAGAGAGAGAGAGAGAGAGAGAGAGAGAGAGAGAGAGAGAGAGAGTAAAAATTGTGATTAGTGGTGATCTTAATAAACTGTTGAATGGTGATTTGTGATCGCAAAGTGGACATTTAACGTGCTTTAACATTCAAACATTGAAATTAGAAAGCGTTAAATTTGTAAAGTATTCCTGAAAGTGTGTTATTAAAACAGTGCTAGTGAACATGGAAGTTTTTGATTTGGCTGAGGGTGGTTTACCCTACAGCTTAAGGGACTCAATGATGGATGTGATGAGAGAAAGAAATCGTCCAGAAGAGGAACGAGTTCAGGGTAAACTTCTTAAATTGCAAGAAAAAAGAGACGTTATAAAGAGTAAGGGCCGAATTCATAAATCCACTCTCACTCGCACTCCAACCACATTCCCGTAAGGGACACTCAAGTGATCACTTGAGTGAAATAAGGGGAGTGACACTCAAGTGACCTGTTTGTATTCACACGCCTCGCTAACACTCCACTTAATCAAGTGAGCAATACAGTACAAATACATGTATGTTTTCATGATCATAGCGGATTATCTATTTGACTATGGTGATGTTTATAGTAAACATATGTTTATTTGCGATTTGGGTACCTTATTGGTAGATATGGCGACAAACAAATGACAGTTATTGTTATTCTTAACATTTTAAATATTGTGTTAATAAAAATAAAAATGTAAATAACTGTAGCAAAATGCGTTTAAATGCATGTTTTTGTTGTTGTTTTAAATATGTAGCCTTTTTCCATTGCATCACATGATTTAAATATGAATTGGTATATAATCTTGCTTTTATTGTCTCCATATAGCGGTCTTTGACGTTTGAAAAAATATGAAAGTTGATAACACTTAATTAAAAATAGCACATGGATACAATTAGCTAATGAATCTACATTTTATGGGGAAATTACACCGCGGAATGAAAAACAACTTTAGAAATGTAGGGGAAAATGGATGAAGATGACGATAATAATAATAATACTTATAATAATAATAATAATAATAATAATAATAATAATAATAATAATAATAATAATAATTAATAATAATAATAAATTATCTTATTTCAATTAGGGTCCTTTGTTTTGGTGGCTTGGCATAGGGAGGCATTGCATATTTACCGTAATAATATAGCTGTAATCGAAATTGCATAAATATATTAAAAGTTAGTCTTTTATATGCATTAAAATAAATATTGCCTTAGTTGTATCACAGTCACTTTACATAATTTAGTAACATAAAGTTATAAGTTGAGAAAATTAAATATAATTATCACAATATAGTATGAATATGACAATATGTAGTACTTGTAAAATGCGAGTTTAAGTTAAAATAGTTCCTTTACTGAAATTCTTTTAATGATGATGATGATGATGTTGGTGGTGATGATGGTGATGTGGGTGGTGGTGGTGATGATAATGATGATGCTGATGGTGCTGCTGCTGCTGATGATGATGATGAAGATGATGATGATGATGATGATGATGATGATGATGATGATGATGATCCAACTGAATATAGGCTGGAAAATACCTATCAATTATCTGACCACGCTCTGAAATGAACCTGAACATTGCGTAAAACCGTGTACATAAAGACTAGCGTACTAGCGGCGTATAGTTAGCGGCCTGGCGGCCTAGCTGCCATATGTGCCTAGCGGCCTAAAATTGTCGCATATCTCAAAGCATTTCATATGAGTTCTTTTCGCAAACAATGATAAATTGAATGTTATATTCATAAATCCACATCCTTTAACGAATATCAGCATTTCCCCCTTTTGGGGTGTGTGGGGGCTGCTGAATTGAGTTTTTGGGAATTTTAGGCAACTAAGCCGCTAACTACACGCTAATAGGCCGCGCTGGCATGCTTGATCGACTTTATAGAACAAAAATCGGTCCAGCGTGTTGAAATTTGCGTAGAAAAACAATATTTTGGCATTGTTTTTTTTTAGGAAAACTCGTATTAACTTCATGTGGAAAACAATTTCAGACCGCTATGATTGTATTCTTAAAAAAACACATTTATCATATTTCCCGATAAAACGCATGTCAATTACTTTGATATGGAGAACAAATTTAGGCCGCTTACTTCATGCCGCTAGGCCGCTAACTTCATGCCGCTAGGCTGCTGGCTTCGCGTAAATTCAGCTGCATGTTCTTACAGCCATCGATGAAACGCAACCATCAAGTTTGTTGGTCGTTCAATATCATTACGAAACAAAACAGATAAATGATTGGCGCATCCTTTTGAAAATTTGATTTTTAAAGAAGGCAACGTTTTTGAAGCACACGTACTTCAATGGATTATCCCGGTCTCTTAAATATGTCCTGGGCACGAGGATGTCCCTTATTTGTTCCAAAATCTGATATAATTCATATTTTCTACTTGTCATGTACTTTAACCACTAACACTCATTCAATTCGTATTCACAACCAATCCTCGGGGGTGGTTCAAGTAGCCTAGCCGAGCAATCACAAATGTCCCACTCACGCAAAACACTTGTGTCTCACTCACACCTGTTAATACGTAGATACCTTTCACTCGAAAATATCTCGACCGTTATGTGATTACAGAGGATTAACTCAATGAGTGTGAGTGAGAGTGGTTGTTCTGAATTCGGCCATATGAGTTCATATTCGAACAAAGGCAAAGAGCAATTGCTATTCATACTCGACATCAGGAGCTATAGCAATCTATTCCAGCACTAAGAAAGACACGTCATTAGTGACAATTGACGAACTAGTTGTACCTTACTTCGTATTTGAGACTAGAAAGTTTGAAGATATGATACAAGAATTAGAAGTGAATAAAGAGTACACAGTTTTAAGATACACATGGAAACAACTAGAAGATAGTTTGCAAAAATAAGAGGAGTACGTGTATCTTCAAGTATACTCATCTAATTAAGAGCGTGATATGTCTGCATCCAGCAGAACGACTTAAATTGGCGTGGATTTTGGCAAACGCAAAAAGACAAGATGGAAAAACCAAGATCACGGATGATACATATAGCACCAATTGAGCAGATAAGCCCCTTGTTAAAGATAATATAAATCTGAATGTGGTGTTTAAGCCAGTATTGGACTCTACAACGTATCATTCAGATTAAGAAATTTACTTTTAAACCATTTTCGGGAAGAGATCCAGTTCCCAAAAAAGAATCGTCGCTTGAAGAGTTCAAAGAGTACGATATACTTAAATTCGAAGTTATAAAACAGGGGCTACAAAAACCATTGAACGATCAAGCTAGGATAACTTTGTTACACTTGGGAACAGAAATCAGGGTGTCTGACTTTATGAAACTGTTATAGGCAAGGTTTGGAAAAGGAGCGAGTGAGGATAGTATCTTGTAAATTTCTATCAGATGAGGTGGGACAGGTTGAGACGATCATTAAATGGGGGTTTGGTGTTAGGGGAATTGTGTTGCAGGTATATAGAACATCAACAGTGACTTAGAGAGAGAAGAAAGTCAGATTGAAAATGGGTTTGGGCGGGAATTGGGGAATCAAGAATTGAAACAATATACCATTACTTACTATCAGAAAGTTCATTAAACGTCAGCCAATATGAAGACTATAAGAATTCAGGATTTCTGGAAAATAATAGAGGCTGAAGAAAAAATAAAGGAAGAAAAAGCAGCTGATTTAAAGAAAGTAACCAGAGAGAATGTTTTGAAGATGAAGGTGTCACTATCAAGGGGCAGAATGGTGACAACTTGAATAAAAGCCCTCAGAAATGGAATGGTATTCATGTTAAGGGGTTTGAATGATAGCGTGCCAATGAGTACAACAGTCAGTGAAGTTTTCTTTGAAGAGATGATACCTTTGTCTGAACTTCATACTATATACAAGTTACGTCTAACGGGGGCAGATGGTAATGATATACCATAATTGGGTTATTTTGAAGCGGATAATGAAGTTCCTCATATAACCAAGGAAGCGTTGCCAGTCTTGGTTGTAAATAACACGGAATACAACTTGACTGTACCTGTGATTATTGATACCAACTTTATACTCCTATTGTCTAATGCTGAACGTAATACCCTTTCCATTGAACGGCTCACTGCTGATATGGCTATTTCTGCCCATATTCCGGTTGGGACGGTGAGAAATACAAATAGAAGGCATATACAGGTTCAGCCTTTTGAAACAATAACTATTTCGGGTATAATCAGGAAGAATTCTGATCGTGTTACGGCAGTAACTAAACAATCTCCCACGGCATCAACTAGGATTGGTGTATCTCCGAGAGTAGTGGGACTGGGTAAAACTTCTTCTCGTATACAACATGTCTGCAAGGTGATGGATACTAGACCTAGTTCTATCCTCTGCGTTCTTCAGGAAGCAAAAGTGTTGAGATCGTGGTGGCCCGAGCTTTGAAATAAGTTTTCAGAAGACAATCCACCTGCCAAAGGATTCAGGAATTCATTAAGGTAAATTTAGGGCATATGGATAAAAATAAGACGGGACTAAAAATAATCTTATTGAAATGGGAAAGTGTATTATCCCAAGGACCTCTAGACTTAGGCCATATCGAACTTATCGCCCAGGAGCCCTTTAAAGAATCCAATAGGCTTGTACCTCCAGGACTGATAGATGAAGTACGTGAACATCTGCAGTGGATGCTGTCCGTTGGAGCCATACGATCTTCTAAAATGCCGTTCGCATAAAATGTTGTGATCGTTCGCAAGAAAGATGGAACCATCCATTTCTGTACTGCCTAACGATAGTTGAATTCGAGGACACAAAAGGACGTTACTCTGCACCTTCTTGTTGGTTCCAAATAGTACACCAAGTTGGACCTCAAGGGTGCATACTGGCAAGTTGAGATGGAGTATGCTTAAAACGGCGTTTCAGATTGGTAATTTAGGCTTTTTTGAGGCGATCGTATGCCTTTTCGCATTTCCAACGCTCCAGCAACTTTTCAGAGGCTGATGGAGCATTGCATGGCTACGATGAACCTAAAACATCGCTTTATATACCTTGATAACGTTTCTTCCACGTTCGACGAACATCTGGAACGGTTTGAGTCTGTATTACAGCAGTTGAGATCGCACAAGTTAAAACTCAATGCCTCCAAGTGAGAGATCCTACGAAAGAAAGTTACTTATCTTGGACATGTTCCGAGGATGGCATGAAGACAGATACCGCAAAGACAGCAACAATGCGAAACAGGCCTATCTCTAAGACGATTAAGGAGGTTCGCAGTTTTCTTGTTCTTGTCGGATACTACCGGAAGTTTATAGAGCAAATAACCTCCTCGTCTGAAACTCCGATGCCAATCAGAAATAAAAGAAACTAGTCCTTAGCTGGCTGGTGAGATGATCAGCAAACCACTTGAGCGAAACTGTCATTCAAGTAAGCTGGAATTCTCGGCCGTGAAAAGGGCCCTCTGTGACAAGTTCCACGACTGCTGGTATGGTGATCGATCGATTCGGTGTTTATACAACCCACTCACCTATGTCCAGACTGCTGCGAAGCTTGATGCCTGTTGCCAAAAATGGATCACTGCGCTTGCTGTGTATGACTTCAAGATATTTTACCGGCCCGGCAGGAGCAACTTTGACGCAAACACGTTATATAGGCAACGAACTTCCTCTAGCGACGACAGTGAATATACATGTATATCGGCTCAAAGTATTGATGTACATGTCGTTATAGCTTTGGACATTTACATTCTGTCGGTACATCGCTCTCCATTGCATCATCTCTTATAAACGACGAGAGTTTAGATAACCCTGTATTTCCTCAGGTTTTCTGAAGATTGGGTCAAGGGTCAAAAAGCAGATATTGTCCTTTCCGAGGTCCGCTATCTTGTTTGTCTGTTGTGGCCGGAAAACATGTTTCGCCTGGAAGATTGAAATGCATGCGTGTTTGTTAACGTCCGTCACTTAAGGAAGGTATTCTTGTACATATCACCACTCAAAAGGGTGAGAAAGTAAAGCAAGTTGTTTTACCAGAGTCAGTTCGATATTTTTTTTTTCACTCATTACATAACGATCTTGGCCAGCAGTCGTGACATAACTCTCGCTCTTCATATATAATAGTTTTATTGGCCTGGCACGGACACCGACGCTTCTAAGTGGGTCAAACAGCGCGACTTATGTGTTCGCCGGAAGACAATTCAACCGATCGCAGCAGATCTAATGAACATCAAGTCGTGGAGTCCTTTAGAGATGCTGTGCATTGATTGTCGTTTGATGTCTCAAAAGGTGGTTACGAGAACGTACTCATAATCAGTGATCATTTTACGCGCTACGTGCAGGCCATTCCCTCGCGTAATCAAACGGCGAGACAACTGCGCGAGTCTTATTTGACAAGTTCTTTGTGCGTTTTTAAGCTTTTCAATGATAGTTACAGGGGTACGAACTTCTTTACATGTTCATACAGCGCTGGAATACGGTACACGCGGACTACTCATCCACAGGGCAACGGACAGTGCGAGCGGTATAACGAGACACTATTAAACATGTTTGGTACTCTTCCGAATGACAAGAATGGTGCATGGAAAGACGCTATCCCGCATTTAGTTATGCAACCGTGAACGAGTCGACGGTTCAACAACAGTTCAGCTCATGTTCGGGCTTCGACCTCGTATAAAGATACCAATGATTCTGCTCTGAATGGCGCTCACAAAGCCAAGCATTAGTATGACCGCAGAGTTAGAGAAAAAAAGATTAAGATTAAGATTCAGGTAAATATATCGATTGGACATGCACAGATGTTATTGAAGTTTTAAATTTTATACTTCATAATTATTTTCTAAAATTCGGTAAATCTTTATATAAGCAAACAGTTGGCATTCAAATGGGTGCCTATTATCAAAGTACAATAGTAGTCTTAAATCTCTGCTATTAGAATTGCTCGATTTTTATGATGTTGTAAAGAAAATTCGTAAAATTAAAATGTTTCCAACAGGTATTTGGGGAGATAGACTCAATGAATTATTTTGATGTTATTTAAACCGTGAATATAAAGGCAAAACTTTGAAGAGTACTTGCCTTCTTGTTTTTTAAGATGAATTCCTAAAACAAAATATAGGGTTGAATATAGCATCCTTACATAACAAAGCTTTCAGTCCCTTGATTTTATGGGAAAAAATGCAGATTCATGTTATCTTTAAAACCGGCCTTGGCTGACTCTACCAAACATTCAGTCCCTTGTTTTTAAGAAAATTTTGCATATTATGCTATCTTAAAACCGTCTTTGGCTGGCTCGGAATTTTTTTGGCATGTGACGTCATTTGTGAAGAAAAATGTATTACAAAGGAGTCATGGAAGAAAATATTAGCTAAAATATGTCGCTTTTATTTTTAATAATGTTTTTTAGTTTGTTATAGTACAATGTTGCTTTTTTATTGTGAAACTCTGTGATCACACAGTTTGAAACCTTTTATTGTCTCATAGATTCAAACAATGACTGCATCGTATATTTGAAAAAAATTCTGGATAAGGTAATCTGAGCTGAATTCCTCCGTCTGCAGATAGAGTTTGAATTTCTAATCATTGAAGTACTTGGGGTTAACCTATTAGTTTATTATTATTTGATTTATTATTAACTTTCCTCAAGTAAATAATTACTTTGATAAGATTTACTTTTTACGATTTTTCTTTATTCAGGATTGTTGGGATAAGAGTAAGGTTTGTGCACGTAAACTAGTTTAAACCCCCAGTAAATTAACATTTTACTGACCGTTCCAAGGCGCTACCTAACAATTCTTGATAAACATACCTAGTTTTTTTTATAAAGTATATCTGCACTGTGCTGTTTGTGGAGTTTTGTGCTGTTGTTCCATGTTTTTTGTTTGTGATTTTTTTGCTACTGAGCTCGTTTCTGTAGTTTTTCTCTTAAGTATTGTTCTGGCGACCGTGTGTTGGTGTAGAATGTTGGATTTCAGGAAAAGCACAAACTTGCCGCTGTTTGGGGCTAATTCGTGTACAGGGTTAAAGCGCAGCCACGTGCAGATGTTCCTGTATTCCGTGTGTGTCGTGAGGACAAGAAGGGTGGCACTAAAAACACTACTACACAGGAAGCTTTTACTTCCAGTTCCACATTAACCAATTGGAACATCGGGCAGTGCGGAATCAGATGGTGACTCGCCTACACCGCCGCCAGATACAGAGTCTAGTAGTCATTGTGTCATACTCTCCAGCAAATCTAATAGTGACATAAGTGCTGTTTTCTACCGTCATCTACATCGGCGACAGGCAGGTCAACCAGGTGACCTGACCTCCCTTGGAGTTCCACAAGAGCTCGACGAGCACCAGTATGGCAGCAGACAGGATAATTTGTGATCACTTAAGTGACAAATAGAAAATTTATATTTCTGTCTTTTTTTGATATTTGAAAACTATTGATTTGTTTGAAATACATTTTAGTGGTAATTTGAATTGTTTGTCTTGTCCACTATCAAATTGACCATTTGCTTTGTTAAGCTCAGTAGTCGAAGAATATGTGTTGAATAATATAGGAGAATCGTACTGCCTTAGGTATTTAAAAGATATCAGAGATAGGTTGCAAATGGGTCATAACAAAATACAAACATTTAATATTTCTATATAGTGTATGCCTTATTTGTAGATATGAATATACCCTGAGGATAGAATATGCATTTCGAGAGTTTCGTTTTAAGGCAAACATGGTGAATATATATATAAACAACTTTTTGGACCAGAAACGTAATTTGCTTTTCGTTATAACAAACAATATTTTGTACATTCTCAGCATTTGCCCACGATTTTGAAAAAATATAAATTGCTCAACATATCGCTCAGTAACATAGTATAGTGTACATTTTTCCGCTTATCCTCCGCTGTGTTTTAAACTTACAGAGATAATCCTTTCCGAATCGAGCTGTCTTTTGCTTCACGTTATAACCAAATGTGACGTCACAAACCACGTGGTATGTCCGTACTGATGCTTGACTCTCCATGAATACGCATCTTATTAAAATATATATTATACATATATTTTACAGGTACGTTTATCATTATTATTTTTCCATTCCCATTGTTTTATCAATTCGTAATGTCAATTGTATTCATGCATTTTGCCGTCGACAGAACATTATTCTTTTTTATTATATTTGCCACACTTGATGATTACGCATCTTATTAAAATAAATATTACACATATATAAATATTGCAGTCACATTGTTCATGCGATCTATCGTCAATTAACCCGAGCTAGACCTCCGGTAACAGAAATTATGTTTGTTTTAAGAAAAGGGTTATAATTTGCTTTACTTTCATAGTAAAAAATGTTTTATTACCTTTCTTTAACAAATCATTATCATTGTAGTAGCGTAATTAGTGGGTTATTCAAACATGAAATCCACGCAAGAAAAAAATAATGGTTAATTAATACAAATTAAACATATAAATAATCTCTATGTAAATGCACGGGTTACTCATCTTTGCATCCTTATGATGGATGGCCTACCTTATCTCCTATAAACGTTTAAAGGGACTGTACACCAGATTGGCACAAAAAACTTCTTTAACGAATCTCAGGACAATTATTTAATAAAATGTTCTACTCTTTGATATCATAAATGTAAAAAAAAAAATACCAAAATGTAAAAAAAAAAAATGAGTCGAAGACCGGGTACGAACCCATGTCGCCAAAATTGCAGTCCACTGTGTTACGAAGACTTACCCAAAGCATTTGGAATATTTAAGCTATAAACCTAACTTGGTAATATCACGTGATAACATCGACTAGCCAATCACGCATGAGGAATGAATTCTACTAGGTAGACATACCTAGTAATCTTTTTTAATGGTACGAAAAATACGAAAAATTAAATAATTGTAAACTATGTGGTACTTCAGTAAGTAAGTTAAGTTTCAACGCATTGTACACATCGATACCAAGTCTATGTCAGTTTTCGACAAATTTCGATTGTTTTTTCGCTATTTCATCATATGGAGTACAGTCCCTTTAAAAGAATGGTTTCTAAATATAGTTTTAATTGATTCCTTTTATGGATTCAAATGAAGTCAATACATTATATCACATTCTTTTATTGTTTCTTTTAGACTAGTTTACGTGAACCTATGACCATTTTAGTCGTTACTTGTTTTGCACGTCGTCGGTGTTAAAGCTGCACTCTCACAGATTGAAAGTTTGACAACTTTTTTTATTGTTTGTCTTGGAACGAGCCAATTTTTGCGGGAATCCATGGAAACCAGTTATGTAAGACTGCTGACAAAATATCAGATCGCAGAGTTTTATATTTAAGTTATAAAAATGATGTTTCATGCATTTTTCTTAAACTGTTAGTAACGGTTTATGCCATAAAACATTAAGTTTCGAACGTAAATATGAATATCTACGATCAGATTTTTTGTCAGCAAACTTATATCATTGGTTTGCAGATATTTTTCAAAAAATTGCTCTTTCCAAGAAAAAAAGTAAAAATGGTATATCTGTGAGAGTGCAGCTTTAAAGCTCATGGCATATATACAATTTACTGTGAATTTGTAATGTCTCGAAAAGTTAACACTACGAAAACATCAATTCAAGGGCGATAAACCGATTGTCGGTATCCATAAACTCACAGTCGCTGCTAAGCTCATAGCAAATTATATTATTAAGTGTTTACAATGCGGTTATTTTGATGGAGGTTCGACAACTCTAAACTGCTTACATAAACCACGGGTTTTGGAGTTAACTCTCTTTGCCTACAACTGATTTCATTATACAAAGTATTTTTGTAAGAATTTACATTTTACACCAGTAATGAAATATGTTTTAATTCTTCCACAAAAAATTAATTACATTCTTTATTCATTTCCCAAGCAATATTGTTGAATGTTTTACCGCAAACAAACACTTCTTTGGATTATTATGTACATTTATAAAACAGCGAAATATATACTAAATTCATTTTTATCATTTATTAATACTATATGAAAAGTGCAAATTAGGTTATTTTTCTACCTTTTTCAGTCCATCCAAGACAAAATTAGCACGAATAAAAACCTCCTGGCATGACAAACAAGTAACAAAATGCTTCTGGTTTCTAAATATTACAATAATAGGACTAAGCCGTTAATGCACCAGTAAATTGTAACCACGCCCCCCCCCCATGTCTGGGGATAGAAATGGGCTGTGTTTTTACCTTTCAGGTGGCCCCGAAGTGCCGGGTGAATGCGGTGGTTTTGTCTTCGCACTAAAAATAGAGGGGAATTGACCTTACCTAGGGTCTCGGGGTGCGGGGGCATTTGGTGGGGATTTTACCATCAGTTAATCCCTACAGGGCGGAGATTTAACCCGGGGTTGGCTGGACCGAAACTCAAAGTCCCCGCTATTCCCCGGACCTGGGGGCCGTGGTTACAAATGACTGGTGCATAACAGTATGTGGTTCTGTACACAAATCATGTTTTTGTTTTTTGATCAATAGAGTCAAATGAGCTAAACATACGAATGCATTAAAATGAAAGAATACATTTTTGCGTGTAAACCTATACCGTACACCATAATTACTACATGCCCATGACATTTAAGAAATGAATGATTTGCATATTAAACACATCTTCAATGCGCCCCGGCACAGAGTAAACGAGATATGATTACACATTTATTAACTTTTCCTATACGATTTTCAAATTATATTTGATTTCAGAAATTACATAAAAACACGAAGCATGGACAATTTGTAGTTTGAAAAGTCCGCTCTCTTAAAGGATTAAAAACGAAATCAACAAAAAATGATCTTCTTGTTGTCGACATTGATATAATGTTTGGTTGGGTAAAATTTCCTTTTATAAGGCGATGTCTAAAATTAGCTTTTGCAGACTTCTCATTTGAAATATCCACATGGACGGAAATTCATCAAACATAAAGGCGATATTATTCTCGGCCGATTTTCCACGACTTTTTGGGGTCAATGGTGCAAACTAAATTTCCTGTTGTCGCATCTTTGCACCTCAGTCGGAACATCTCGATAATTTTCCATCGTTTCAATGGAAAATTGGCGAGATGTTCCAATTGTTTCGCGCCTTTACAGACAGTTATAATTTTATGGCGGAAACAGTGTTACAACATTTTACATAAATATCATTTGTTGTTTTCACAAAAATATAAGGATCTTACTTTCTGTATAGTCGGAACACTGAGAGGCTGATTCACCAGACAGTCCAATGTGGATTCCTAATGTGATTCTGTCATTTTCGTCGCCGTCTGATGAATATACTCTAAGGTCGTAGAAGGCAAAAAAGGACAACAAAGGCAGTTTTCAGTATACGCTATCCATTATCTGTGTCTGGTAAACACGTTACTGAAATATGTTTTCTGACTTCCTAATGTGGGTTCCTAACGTGGCACGATTCTACAGTTTTTGTCGTCGTCTGATGGACATACAGAGGGGTTGTTGAATGAATAATAAAGGAGCAAAAATGCAATTTAACATTAAATGTATATGCAATCTATTGTTAGGGCGCAATGAACACGAAACTAAAATAGTGGTTTTTTTCAATCAGGGTGCTCGCCTTTTATGGATGTAGCTGGCCCAATGGGCCGTTCTAATGTGACATAAGTCTGCACTTTGCGTCCCTATCCATTGGACATACCCCATGGTCATAGTAAGAAAAACAAAGGAACGGAAAGGAAGTTTCCCCATTTAATGTACCCGGCATCCATTGTGAGTTCTGAATGAATGCATTACTGAAATAGTATTTTCTGACTTCCTAACGTGACTTCATAACATGGCACGATTCTGACCTTTTGTTGCCGTCAGATGGACATACAGAAAGGTAGTTGAATAAATAATAAAGGACCAGAAATATAATTCCTTATTAAATGTATTATCCACTGACAGTGTGCAATGAATACGTAACTGAATTAGTTAGTTGTTGTTGTTTCCCAATGGGCCGTTCTAATGTGACATAATTCTGCTCTTTTCTTTTCTATCCATTGGACATACCCCAGGGCCATTGTAAGAAAAACAAAGTACCGGAAATGAAGTTTTCCCATTAAATGTACCCGACATGCATTTTCAGTCCTGAATGAACGCGTTACTAAAATAGCGTTTCTAGGTGGGTGTGTAAGCTTATTTATACTCGCACTCGTGCAAGGCAATGACCAGACAGCGAGTGCTCCGATAAGGGTGTTAGTCATTTTAGGATTTTAGAGCATAGTGCACAGACAGAATGTAGCCCTGATTATAGCTACCCTAGTTCTTAAACGTGCACCAGTATATAGCAATGTCACACGAGACCCCCATTTAGCGTCCCTCCCGGAAGACGATTAGTATGTTTTTAGTGGTGCGACGGGGAATCGCACTTGCGACCCCTGGATTGACAGTCAAATGTGTGACCAGTGTCTTTTATACTTCTAGCTGACATTTTTGTTCCTGATATACTAGTAAGTACGAGACTGAGAACTCGGAAACAAATGTAACCCGCCTATTCCCGCTGATACTAGTTCGTCTTCAGTGATATGTGTTATTAGAATTGATATGAATTCGTGTATTATAAGTGCTCTGTGGTGTACGTGAGATGTGTGTTTGTTTATTTTGATCAATGTGCCACTAAATAAGTAAGGTTTGTCCCAGAAGTGTCTACTGCACTTTTAATACCGTTAAATTCGGCTACCATTAACCAGTTTGTCCATTGGATTTCACCTTTTGGTCTCTTTCAATTTATTATTAGGCGTATGGACACTGAAAATAGTCTTAATACATATATCAATGTTTTGATCCACCGGCATTGCGGCAGGGGGCGTCGAACACACGACATTATATTTGCCAAAGTATATTAACGGGTGCGGATCTCACCGGACCTACCAGTTCCCTAAATACCCACCACCCTTCTAGGCGGGGTCCTATGTGCTCCCCTACCCCCCCCCTCCCTCTAGTTGGGGCTTAAAAATTGATATGTGTATAATGCAATGGCTGAGTACAGGAATATGCCATTTCCTTATTATGAGTAGTTTTATTTCATCGTATGTGAATCAAAACTCCTGACATGGATTTTAATGGAATGGATAGATACATATAACAGTACTTTACCTTTACATTACAAAGTACAAAGGATTAAGCTGAAGAAAATATGATAGTGTTACGGCATGACGGGATTGAGTTACCTCCCTTTGACAATAATTTGAATAAAATCAATCTTGCCATTTGATAAGCCATACATATTGATTTCTTTTTCCTTTTATCGTATAAACATATTATATCAAATAAACGCTTATTCGTTGCTTCATATGAGTTAGTCCCAAATTTAAATTAAATGTTTTTGTTTGTTTTTGAATATGTTAAACTTTTTCACTTATACCAATGCTACGGACAATTATTTGTTTAACATTTTTTGTGAACTTAAAACGTTTGAAAAAAAAACTTACTTATTATTTAACAAATAGTTTTTTTCATTTAACTTATATCCATTAATTATATAATACGCATGTAAATCAATTGCTAAATGAATAATGAACTGATAGGTTTGATTGATTTAGTTATAATTCACTTATTATATGGTATGCAGGTATCTCAATGAAATGAACAGGAATTATGTACTTTTTGAAGAATAACACCAACGACTAAAAAGCAAACACACACACACACACACACAACAGCGATAACAGGACCAATAGTATTTGTTTAAACATATTTATTTTACGATTGTGAAACAAGTTATTACATAATATTAATCACTTTCGTTGGCACGATTTTACACGAGAGTGTGGTCTTGTGTCGTGGGGAAAACCGGACGACTGGAGGAAGACCGCATGTTTGGCTTGGTGACAAAGGTCTTGTGCTGTGGGCGAAACCGGAGAACCCAGAGGAAACTCACATGTCCGGCTTGGTGGCACAGGTCTTGTGATGTGGGGGTACCGGAGTACCCGGAGTAAACCCACTTGTCCGGCTTGGTGACTACAAACCAAACTCAAATGCGCCCCCCCCCCGTAAATCGAACCCGGGACGCATAGGTGAAAAGCGAGAGCACTCACCACTGCGCTAACCGGACAACCATTAGCCTTAAACTTTAACGTGATCCTGTTGCAAGACACACGGCCTAGGGCATAACAGACATACCACGTCACCAGACAACAGACACTTCACAAATATAAAAAAGGCATATCCTTATCAGTTAATGTCGGGGTCACCGACTTGTCATTTAACTGGCACTGCACATATTTTTCATACAAATGTTTTAAACATGTTCAGTTGTGAGATAAGTTTTTGATATATCTATAGAGATAAATTCTAGAACATTATAAACCAACTTTTTAAGGAACAATATGTCTGGTTTATAAAGATCGAAAGATCAACATTATTTTTGTCCGATAAGAAGACAGTATTTCTCAAGTTTTCCGAAACATTTATTTCAGTAAATCAGCTGTTATTGAATTTAATCAGGTGAAGCCGTATATTTTAACAGTGGCTGGCCAAGTTAGTGTAAACCATTACAAACCTTAAATATTGTAAGTCTGTACTTACGCCAAATAAATATGCGACGCATTAAGTTTTGTACATTCATTCATACAAACAAAATTTAACCATTACCTGAAGAATTGCTTTCTGGTGTGGTATTTAATATGCGACTTAAGTCATTTTTATTGTTATAAAAACATTGACTTCATTCACTCTATTGGTCAGTTATAAATAACAAGTAATCCGATTAGCTACATCTCTTGCTAGATCCAATTAAAAGCAATATTGAATTTTGGTCCTGATCATCTGAATGCCTTAAATAAGATGCCGACTGAAAACGCAAGTTGATCTATCTCAGGGCTCGTTTTCACAATGGTGTATGACAAAGCCTCCTCGGCTGTTTGATTGATATGGTATTATTCAACTATAATCGGATTTAAAGCCGGAAGGTATTTGTCTAAGTTATTTCATGGAACTATCCCTATGCATCATGTTGTATAATAGTTTAAATACACGCACGTGGATTAAGGAGATTTACTCAGTACTTTTGAAAGAAAAATCTCAGCAGATCATTTTTTACAATTTTGAAAGAGAAAAGCAAAATCGAAGTACGGACTTGAACAAATGTGTATTGACTTAAGAACATCCTTTAAAGCATGTGTGTGAAGTTGGCTCAGCCATCGGCAATCGGCAATCGACATTCTTTAAAACACTTTTTGTATAATTTCTATTAAAAACGTACATCCAAGAAATCATACTGGAATCAGACTCTTTGTGAAGAAAGATCAGTATTGAAAACTGTATGAGATGTCGCAAAATGGCATCGGTTGTACATTATGATTATACTGGAAACATTTAAAAAAAAAAATTTAATATGGACCGCAAAATAATAAAATACGTAGTAAAATGTTAGACGGGTTATTTTTGTATTCTATTTAAGGTAAGATGTGGTTTTCATGGCAAGAAAAAAAAATATTTACAAAAAATGTAAAGCCCATTAAAATTCAAATCAAAATAAGAACGCATAAATACAGTTCTTGGCTGGTATTCAATATTGAACTAAATAGGATCTAAGAACGATGTAGCTAATCGGATTACTGGTTATTAATAACCGGCCAATAGAGTGAATGAAATCAATGTTGTATGACCGTAAGGTTGACTTTTGAATACCACCACCTCCTGTTTAGTGTCCACTGAACGCCTCAAGGCGATAACCCCGATATATTACAATGACGATATTTTGATAGTTATCTAAGTAATAGTCAGATGACATGAATTAAAATCTTAATGATTAAGAATTGACAGAGTGATTGAAGCGAACAAGCCCTTCTTAATCACTAAGTTTTTAATTCAGATCATCTCTCTGACTTACAATACAACCTCATTGGTTGACACATTGTCAACTCAAAATCTGATGCAGGGATTGTGTATCAGATGACTGACAGTGGGCGGACCTTTGAACACCCGCGAAAGTTGAAATTCTTAACAATTAAGCCAAGTTCTTAATGATGGCTTAACTGCAATTTCATTGGCTGTAAATGTAGGTTATATTCTAATGTTTGATGTAATATAGTGCTTTGTCGTTTTTGATTGGTGTTTAGAAACAGAAGCTTATGTTCAAAGATGCACTCTTATTCGCAAATAAATAGTACCACAATTAATACAATTGTCTTAATTTCCCGAAAGGATGAAAACATAAAATACATTGGTTCTTATAATGGAAACCGTGTTTGATTTGAAAGAAAGGTGCAGAAAACACGGTATATCTCCCTTATGAGACCGATAGTTGACCACTATACATTTTTTAGGACCCACCAGTCATTTAATATTTGTGCGTAATCAGCTATTAAATACAAGGTTGCAATCTTGTTATCAGTCATTGATATTTTCCATAAATGCGTTATTAATCCATTAATGGAGGAATAAAACGCATCTATCTAGTTAATAGGATTATCTTTCAAAATTTACTTTTGTCATACATGTGTATGTATTGATTTTAAATATGAGTATCACTTTAATTGAGAGTTGTCTTTGACGACAAAGGGCAGCGCCTCTTGGAGCCGATGAATCGATGACCAATTAGAACCGTCTCCGTGGCCTTGTGGTTAAGGCGTCCGCCTACGGAGCGGGGAGGTAGAAGGTTCGAGTCTCACAAAGGGCATGTTCTGACATGGCCTGTTGCCGACCCAGCAGCTAGTTAAATCGAGGGGTGCCCATTGCCTTCCTGCCAGGCGCCTGGCATTTGGGATAAGGAATCGGGGTAAAGATGTTCACGAATGTAGGTGTATCATAAGCCCAACGGGAACTAAGAGGGGTGACACTATAATAAACAAACACTTTACTTTAATTTACTATAATATAAGGAGGGGCGTTATATTTTAAAATCAATGTCACTCATAACCACCATCCAGAAGGTCCAGACTACAAATCTCATAAGGCCTGAAAAAAAATTGTTTGGTTAGGGTAACATCCTTTTCAAAAATAGGTAGGGTAGGTAGGCTTTTTTTTATTTTTTTTTATTTTTTTATTAGGCTTTATATAAGAATGTCATTTTCATCATTGGAGAATGGTGTTAAAGTTATCTTCTATATAAGCAATTAAGGTTTTAACTACATATTGAAAAGCAAAAAAAGAGAAAAAAATAATAATATTTAGTTTTTCATTTTTTTTTCAAACTGACTATAAAAACGTTAGGGTCGGCGCCTATTCCGTAGGTAGGGTCGGGTAACCCGAACCAAATGTATTTATTTTTTTAGGCCTAAAGGGTCGAACAAAGGGAAATAAAAAAGAAACATTTGGTATGAGCACATAATTATATTTCAACATAGTACATATACTCATAAAAATGAACATCACAATTCAAAAGGTCAAAGGTATACAAATATGAAATTAAAACAAATTAATTTAGAGACTTACAATTAAAATTTTGGCGTAAAGACGGCCTTCATAAACTTGCCTTCGACACGAAACACTTATTAAAAACTATTTTATAACATTAACCAGAGCAGAATAAAAACGTTTTTCAAAACGGTCAGCATACAATCATATTTTATTCAAGAAACTCACTCATTAATTTACTATTTTGCGTGTTAGTTTAAAAAAAAAATATTTATACATATTTTGTGATCAACATGTGTTTTGTCTAATGAGAAGGCAGTATTCTAAAAACTTGTCAATACAATTATTTCAGTAAATACGCAGTTCGCCATTATTTAATTTAATTAGGTGAACCAGTAGATATAAACAGTGGCTGGCCACTTTGTGGGAAGTTTTCACAATATTATGTAGAACACCAAAATATTAAGGTTGTTAGTATGATTACTTACAAAAAATAAATGGTTAGGCGACTGTGTTACATCAATTCAATAATTTTTGTAAGTACATACTAACAACCTTTGACCATTACATAGTTCTTACAGTTGCGGATTTGTTTTATCAGGAATATGCTCTAAAAAAAACAAAAGGGACTTTCTCAAGCTGTATAGTGTCAGCGTATAAAAAAGTCATATATAACGAAAATACATGTAATGTGAAAATAAATTGAAAATGGTATCAATTGATCATAAACATGAAATACAGCAGAAACCATATTGTGTAATTTTCATTAAAATGATTTGTTATGGACACATAATGTTAAACAAAATGTCGCTTACATAAAACGACCCTGAATAAAACATAATTCAATTAAAATGTGTGCAGACAGTCTTCACGGTTTATTTATAGGTTCAAACTTCCTTTATAAGGATGCGTTTATAGATTTCATGTTGGCGGGAATCTGTGTTTTCTGTCAAAGAACTCACAGGTACTCTGTGCCCCAAGGGTGATTTTCATAAAGCATTCTTCTTAATGAAATTCTTAAAATTTGTAGACGAGAATATCTTAAATACTTTATTTATTTTTCAATTTTAGTTATTTATACATATGTATTATTTGAATGTTTTTCCTGCTCATTTTTATATTTTTGGTGTAAAATCATTTTTTAGTTGTCTTCAAATTCGACTTAGAAAAAAGGCTCTTGATCACTGAGTTGATTTGTTTTACTGAGAATACTTTATAAATACGGACCCAGGAATTGCTTCGAACCATTCAATTTTTATTTGGGTTACTAAAGCCTTTCGTCACACTTAACAATTTTATTCTGGACAATTTTATATCATTTTTTTATAACGAATTGAGCTGTTATCTTAGTCTAATAAACTGCCTAATTTGTTCTTTTCTGTTCTGTTAAAGTGATTTTTCAAAATACACAAAGAGGTAACTTTTCAAAAGCCATTTAAATCAAACTTAGAAGGAAAAAATATAAATGCTATTAGATATAGTTATTATTCAAATCTGGCCTTCGGCTGCCGAAATATATGAAAAAATTTAAATGCTTTAAGAACCATCATCAAAAATTATAATAGAAATCGAACTTCAACATATATTACTTTATTCAAACAATACAAGAAAATACATCAGCATTCTTGTACATAATCAAATGTTTCAGATAACAGCGGGGTTCATTAAATCAATTGAATGTGTAACAGTACATGCATATTGCGTAATGCTACACATTTGTACACCGTATTATTTTTACAAATATGGTCGATCAGACTTAGTGTAAAAAGTAACAGAAAACTCTTGCGACCCCTTTGTATGAAAACCTAAAAATGAAACTAACATTTAGCGATGCGCCTATTGCTGAACATATACGTAAGTCGAATAAAATTTCTGGTAATCGATTTAATCCTTGTACTTTATCCATTAAAAATACGATAAGTGATTTCCAAGCATTTTCTTGCCAATTGCATTCTGCATTGACTAATTATCTGGATACTTAATGTAAAGAATTTCTATGTCACTATTTTTACAAAATAAATTGTTTTGCAATGATTTCCTTTTAAATAACTGTGATTTTCGAAGTGATTTCTGAATGAGAATTATTCAAAAGTAAATAAGTTTCCAGCTTTGCTCGACAATGTCTATAACCATCCTCCGGCCAACAGGTACATCTTACTTTGAGACAGATCGCAGCTGGGTACCATGCAGAACGCAACTGGGTACTAGGAAGAACGCAACCAGGTACCAGACAGAGCGCAGCTTGGAACCAGACGGAACGCAGCTGGGTACCAGACAGAGCATATCTGGGAACCAGACAGAACGCAACTGGGTACCAGGCAGATCGCTGCTGGGAACCAGGCCGAGGGCAACTGGATACCAGACAGAGCGCAACCGGTATACCAAGAAGAGCGCAACTGGGTACCAAGCAGAGCGCAGGTTGGTACGAGGCAGAAAGCAACTGGGTACCAGGCAGAGCGCAACCGGGTACCAGGCAGAGCGCAACTGGGAACCAGGTAAAGCTTAAATGGGAACCTGGCAGAGCCCAACTGGGTATCAGGCAGAGCTCAGCTGAAAACCAATCAGAACTGGGTAACGGAGGTATCTGACAAATGGCGCATTAATACATACATAATTATGTTTTTTCTCTAATATTAGACAAAATAATGTTCAACTTTTGTCCAATGTTTTTAACAATCGCATAACACACATCCACAACTTCCATTGCTTCCGTGCGTAGGAGCACGCAAATTGCGTGCTCAAATCGTATGCACACTCTTGCGATACGTCAGCTGAGTTCCTTAGTAGAATTTATGTCCTTTCTGATAACCTAATTGCTATTCAGTGCCTCTCCAATAATCACGAGCTTCGAAGTCCCCAGGGACAAATTAACTGATATTTAGACCCTTCTTCCTCATGATCAATACTTTTTATCACACATGAACATAAATCCAATTTCAATAATAATTTATGTCACACTTAGTCAGCAGTATCTAACTACAAGCATTTTCATTGGCCCATATGCATTCCAATGTCTGGGACATCCGGACTACCGTCTTTATCCGAATCACCGTCATGTTTGGTAATTTTCTTCGCCTTTATTCTTCGGTTCTGGAACCAAATCTTGATTTGTCTTTCTGAGAGGTTTATAAGCTGGGACAATTAAAGCCCAATGTAAAGCCCATTAAAATTCAAATCAAAATAAGAACGCATAAATACAGTTCTTGGCTGGTATTCAATATTGAACTAAATAGGATTTAAAAACGATGTAGCTAATCGGATTACTGGTTATTAACAACCGGCCAATAGAGTGAATGAAATCAATGTTGTATGACCGTAAGGTTGACTTTTGAATACCACCACCTCCTGTTTAGTGTCCACTGAACGCCTCAAGGCGATAACCCCGATATATTACAATGACGATATTTTGATAGTTATCTAAGTAATAGTCAGATGACATGAATTAAAATCTTAATGATTAAGACACATTGTCAACACAAAATCTGATGCAGGGATTGTGTATCAGATGATTGACAGTGGGCGGACCTTTGAACACCCGCGAAAGTTGAAATTCTTAACAATTAAGCCAAGTTCTTAATGATGGCTTAACTGCAATTTCATTGGCTGTAAATGTAGGTTATATTCTAATGTTTGATGTAATATAGTGCTTTGTCGTTTTTGATTGGTGTTTAGAAACAGAAGCTTATGTTCAAAGATGCACTCTTACTCGCAAATAAATAGTACCACAATTAATACAATTGTCTTAATTTCCCGAAAGGATGAAAACATAAAATACATTGGTTCTTATAAAGGAAACCGTGTTTGATTTGAAAGAAAGGTGCAGAAAACACGGTATATCTCCCTTATGAGACCGATAGTTGACCACTATACATTTTTTAGGACCCACCAGTCATTTAATATTTGTGCGTAATCAGCTATTAAATACAAGGTTGCAATCTTGTTACCATCATTGATATTTTCCATAAATGCGTTATTAATCCATTAATGGAGGAATAAAACGCATCTATCTAGTTAATAGGATTATCTTTCAAAATTTACTTTTGTCATACATGTGTATGTATTGATTTTAAATATGAGTATCACTTTAATTGAGAGTTGTCTTTGACGACAAAGGGCAGCGCCTCTTGGAGCCGATGAATCGATGACCAATTAGAACCGTCTCCGTGGCCTTGTGGTTAAGGCGTCCGCCTACGGAGCGGGAAGGTAGAAGGTTCGAGTCTCACAAAGGGCATGTTCTGACATGGCCTGTTACCGACCCAGCAGCTAGTTAAATCGAGGGGTGCCCATTGCCTTCCTGCCAGGCGCCTGGCATTTGGGATAAGGAATCGGGGTAAAGATGTTCACGAATGTAGGTGTCTCATAAGCCCAACGGGAACTAAGAGGGATGACACTATAATAAACAAACACTTTACTTTACTTTACTATAATATAAGGAGGGGCGTCATATTTTATAATCAATGTCACTAATAACCACCATCCAGAAGGTCCAAACTACAAATCTCATAAAGGGTCCAACAAAGGGATATAAAAAAGAAACATTTGGTATGAGCACATAATTATATTTCAACATAGTACATATACTCATAAAAATGAACATCACAATTCAAAAGGTCAAAGGTATACAAATATGAAATTAAAACAAATTAATTTAGAGACTTACAATTAAAATTTTGGCGTATAGACGGCCTTCATAAACTTGCCTTCGACACGAAACACATATTACCCAAAACTATTTTATAACATTAACCAGAGCAGAATAAAAACGTTTTTCAAAAGGGTCAGCATACAATCATAGTTTTATTCAAGAAACTCACTCATTAATTTACTATTTTGCTTGTTTATTTAAAAAAAAATCTTTATACATATTTTGTGATCAACATGTGTTTTGTCTAATGAGAAGGCAGTATTCTAAAAATTTGTCAATACAATTATTTCAGTAAATACGCAGTTCGCCATTATTTAATTTAATCAGGTGAACCAGTAGATATAAACAGTGGCTGGCCCACTTTGTGGGAAGTTTTCACAATATTATGTAGAACACCAAAATATTAAGGTTGTTAGTATGATTACTTACAAAAAATAAATGGCGACTGTGTACATCAATTCATTTTTTTTTGTAAGTACATACTAACAACCTTTGACCATTACATAGTTCTTACAGTTGCGGATTTGTTTTATCAGGAATATGCTCTAATAAACAAAAGGGACTTTCTCAAGCTGTATAGTGTCAGCGTATAAAAAAAGTCATATATAACGAAAATACATGTAATGTGAAAATAAATTGAAAATGGTATCAATTGATCATAAACATGAAATACAGCAGAAACCATATTGTGTAATTTTAAAATTAAAATGATTTGTTATGGACACATAATGTTAAACAAAATGTCGCTTACATAAAACGACCCTGAATAATAAATAATTCAATTAAAATGTGTGCAGACAGTCTTTACGGTTTATTTATAGGTTCAAACTTCCTTTATAAGGATGCGTTTATAGATTTCATGTTGGCGGGAATCTGTGTTTTCTGTCAAAGAACTCACAGGTACTCTGTGCCCCAAGGGTGATTTTCATAAAGCATTCTTCTTAATGAAATTCTTAAAATTTGTAGACGAGAATATCTTAAATACTTTATTTATTTTTCAATTTTAGTTATTTATACATATGTATTATTTGAATGTTTTTCCTGCTCATTTTTATATTTTTGGTGTAAAATCATTTTTTAGTTGTCTTCAAATTCGACTTAGAAAAAAGGCTCTTGATCACTGAGTTGATTTGTTTTACTGAGAATACTTTATAAATACGGACCCAGGAATTGCTTCGAACCATTCAATTTTTATTTGGGTTACTAAAGCCTTTCGTCACACTTAACAATTTTATTCTGGACAATTTTATATCATTTTTTTATAACGAATTGAGCTGTTATCTTAGTCTAATAAACTGCCTAATTTGTTCTTTTCTGTTCTGTTAAAGTGATTTTTCAAAATACACAAAGAGGTAACTTTTCAAAAGCCATTTAAATCAAACTTAGAAGGAAAAAATATAAATGCTATTAGATATAGTTATTATTCAAATCTGGCCTTCGGCTGCCGAAATATATGAAAAAAATTAAATGCTTTAAGAACCATCATCAAAAATTATAATAGAAATCGAACTTCAACATATATTACTTTATTCAAACAATACAAGAAAATACATCAGCATTCTTGTACATAATCAAATGTTTCAGATAACAGCGGGGTTCATTAAATCAATTGAATGTGTAACAGTACATGCATATTGCGTAATGCTACACATTTGTACACCGTATTATTTTTACAAATATGGTCGATCAGACTTAGTGTAAAAAGTAACAGAAAACTCTTGCGACCCCTTTGTATGAAAACCTAAAAATGAAACTAACATTTAGCGATGCGCCTATTGCTGAACATATACGTAAGTCGAATAAAATTTCTGGTAATCGATTTAATCCTTGTACTTTATCCATTAAAAATACGATAAGTGATTTCCAAGCATTTTCTTGCCAATTGCATTCTGCATTGACTAATTATCTGGATACTTAATGTAAAGAATTTCTATGTCACTATTTTTACAAAATAAATTGTTTTGCAATGATTTCCTTTTAAATAACTGTGATTTTCGAAGTGATTTCTGAATGAGAATTATTCAAAAGTAAATAAGTTTCCAGCTTTGCTCGACAATGTCTATAACCATCCTCCGGCCAACAGGTACATCTTACTTTGAGACAGATCGCAGCTGGGTACCATGCAGAACGCAACTGGGTACTAGGAAGAACGCAACCAGGTACCAGACAGAGCGCAGCTTGGAACCAGACGGAACGCAGCTGGGTACCAGACAGAGCATATCTGGGAACCAGACAGAACGCAACTGGGTACCAGGCAGATCGCTGCTGGGAACCAGGCCGAGGGCAACTGGATACCAGACAGAGCGCAACCGGTATACCAAGAAGAGCGCAACTGGGTACCAAGCAGAGCGCAGGTTGGTACGAGGCAGAAAGCAACTGGGTACCAGGCAGAGCGCAACCGGGTACCAGGCAGAGCGCAACTGGGAACCAGGTAAAGCTTAAATGGGAACCTGGCAGAGCCCAACTGGGTATCAGGCAGAGCTCAGCTGAAAACCAATCAGAACTGGGTAACGGAGGTATCTGACAAATGGCGCATTAATACATACATAATTATGTTTTTTCTCTAATATTAGACAAAATAATGTTCAACTTTTGTCCAATGTTTTTAACAATCGCATAACACACATCCACAACTTCCATTGCTTCCGTGCGTAGGAGCACGCAAATTGCGTGCTCAAATCGTATGCACACTCTTGCGATACGTCAGCTGAGTTCCTTAGTAGAATTTATGTCCTTTCTGATAACCTAATTGCTATTCAGTGCCTCTCCAATAATCACGAGCTTCGAAGTCCCCAGGGACAAATTAACTGATATTTAGACCCTTCTTCCTCATGATCAATACTTTTTATCACACATGAACATAAATCCAATTTCAATAATAATTTATGTCACACTTAGTCAGCAGTATCTAACTACAAGCATTTTCATTGGCCCATATGCATTCCAATGTCTGGGACATCCGGACTACCGTCTTTATCCGAATCACCGTCATGTTTGGTAATTTTCTTCGCCTTTATTCTTCGGTTCTGGAACCAAATCTTGATTTGTCTTTCTGAGAGGTTTATAAGCTGGGACAATTCCCAGCGTCGGGACTTAGAAATGTATGTAGAGCTGTTATATTCCCTCTCTAATTCCGCGATTTGGAACTTCGAATATGGACGGCGTCGCTTACGTAACGTGACGGCCGTTGGCGCTAACGTCGTCGACGGCAGATGGATTGCGTTCCCCATATCTCCTGAAAATACAACAAAAATGTTCTTATTTACTGTGTATTTGTGTTAAAGATCAATTATGAAACATAACAGCATTTGCAAAGAGGACTGTGGAAGATTTTTTTTCGTTTATAAAATCAATTCATTAAAAAATATGGATAGTACTATATGTATATAATCAATACCATGCCAATATTTTCGTTATTCAAACAATTATCATGATAATTATACATGTATAACTGATATATGTTTTTAACTTTTGATAACAAAACTGGTGTGCTTAGTTACCAGTGTTTAAATGTCCTTAAAGGGACACGTTCTCTTTTTAAAGGCTCAGGCATTACGAAATTAAAATCCGTATAGTTTGTGCAAACAAATATTGTAAGAATGATAAAACATCATCAGTTTATTCTTTTGTTCTCAGATATTGAAAAAAGCGAAATAAAATGCTCGATTTCGTCGAACAGCTTATGTTTGAAATATTTATAATTTGTGCTTCAAAAAATGTATGGGGTATCTGCTTGTGGCGGTTTGGTGTTTGTCGATGGAAGGTAAATCATATGAATTTTAGCAAGTTTGAAACATCGTAACTAACCATGAAATTCTTCGAATGAGTCCGCTTAAAATAGAATTGCTGTTTTAACGCTAATGGGTTTTCTTTCAAAATTAAGGAAATACAATGTTGTTTTTTTTCATGTAAGGGACTCGTTAATAGAACTTCAACGAAAATAATTGTCTCCAAATCTGAACCTATGTAACGTGGACGATTCATTTAAAGATGATTGTTTTACCTATTAGACAAATGCTCCACATTTCAACGAAAATATTCCTCTCTAAATCTGACCCTATTAACCGTGAGCAATTCCCTTTAAAGGTGATCGTTATACTAATTAGACGAATACAGGTATACAAAATACAAATAAATAACAATGATTTGTCTACAACCGGTGTTCTCGTGGCATTTTAATAATGCGAACACCTGCGAAAATAATTTGTTAAATGAGATAGAATATGCTGTATTCATTGATGTGCAATGTATATTATTATGTATCGTTGTTTGAAAAATGCTAAAATGCAGAATTAATTCATTATAATGAAACGCAGCTCTAAGCATGAAAATCGCATTATAAAAGTGTGTGTTTAATTTTTGAAATGTTATTATGCATAATTATTGTGATGTTTTATAAATTGTTTTCAGTTTTTTGTCGATGATCTGTTTTACTTGTTTCGCCGAGTTGTACTCACTTGTTTATTTAACACTTTGTTCGCTGTTTAAAGGGACTTCATACCATATGATTCAATTGCAAGAAAAAAAATATTCTTTTTATCGTTGTGTACAACACTTTAAATCTTACTTACTGATGGAGCACATCACTAACGACATATGTATCTTTCGCGTCTACCACGAAAATACCAGTAAATTTAATTAAAGCGTCCGTATATGAATTTGTACTAATCACGTGACTTTCGCATGCTAAATATACATACTATAAACTGGGAAACCAATAAGCGCTATTTTTAAACGGGTAAATTTAGCTGAGACAGCGACAAAATATTCTTTTAATCATGTCAATTGATGAAAAATCGGCCTCAAACTAGCTCGTGTTGACAGTTTTAGGCTTGTTATGTGGAATGTCTGTATTTGCCAATTTTGGGTCAACATCTGGTGTCTAGTCCCTTTAAGGTAAGCTATTCATTATAAGGATACAAAGATAGGTTAGTGCATTTAAGACATCAACTTCTGATTTATTTCTTAATGTTTAATTTATATGGTTAACCATAGTATTATTTTTGCACGGATTGCATTTTGTAATTACACCATAATGACGCTATTATTGTAATTTGATTTATCAAAGGGAGGTAATAAAACACAGTTTAACTATGAATACATAGCAATGTTTTTCGTTTGTTTCTTAAAGAACATAATGTCAATATAAAACAATTCATTGTGCTTTTTAAATCATTCAAACTTTACATTGTGTAACTTGACAATAGAACTTTAACGGTTTTAGTGTATTAGCAATATCAACTCAACTCAACTCAAAAACTTGTTTTATTTACTAGTATAAAGCGCATTGTGAACTTTCCAGTGACATTTCGTGACATCAGTGTAAATATGTGACTTTCATCTTTCTTTCTTTTTAAAACATATGTTGTACCTGTATAAATAATGTTTCAGTAAGTTTTGTTATTGTGTTTTCTTGATACATGTTTGGTGGGCACTATACACCCCACCCTCATGTTTGTTTAATATGAATAAATTTTATGAAAAAGAAAAAACAAATCAGGTTACAATGTATGCACAATATATACATGAATAGGATATATATAAAACGCATGTTAAATTATATCAGCAAATACATGCTTTTTGCCAAAAATATGTATTAATAATAGGTAGATTACCTTAATATGTCAATTGCACGATGGATTAAGTGTAAATAAATCGATTTTAATTGCATGTATATAGATATTTAATATATCTTACTAGTAATTGAAAGAAGTCGGCATACCTATAGTCTTTAATTGTTGTTCGCTGTTCGTTTAAATTTTATCTCATGAAAACTGCATTGTGTTTTTATAATCTCTTCGAAAAGAAGAGTTAGAAATTAAGTTTAAAAAATCTGTCTGTCATTAACTTAACTAATAATAGTTGATTAATATATTGAACACTTCATCGATAGATAACCAGAAGCAAGTGCAAGGATCAACAACCAAATCGATTTGTTGATGAATTCTTTCAATCAGTCAATAGAATCGGATTAATCCATTAATCAATCAATCAACAAATACACCAATCAATAAATCAATCAACATATCGATTACCTCGGTTTGAAAACAATAGCGCATAGTTTGCTTAATAAATACAGGAAGTAAATCTTTCTATTCAGTCGAATCACTGTATTCATTTTAAACTTAAAACTGCTCGACGCACGGACGTTTCTTCGAAGAGACTCATGATTCGTTATTCTTGGCAAACAAGTCATAGTTAATGCACTGCCCTTCTCCTACAAAGACCCCTCGATCTTAATCCAAGCTTCGTAGGACCACCTTTGATATAGACAAAATATGAATGATAAAAAAGGCTAAAACCCTGAGTCATGGAGGCAACATCGACCTATGCCCCAGCTCCTAATGAAAACAGTGGTTCATTTGTAATCCCCTACCATCTACTGTTTCCCGGTGGTCTAAGCCATTTGTCAAAACCTGACAACGTTATGAATCGTGCAAATAGCAATTAGATGTCATAATTGGGTCTGTGCGTCGGCCTGCTCCGTTAATCAAGTTACGCCACACACGTTAACGTAGAAAATCAGCGTTGAACGCAGTATACGTAATGCATTCTTATGCTTAAATAACGTAAAAACTGGAAAACCGTCAAGGCGTTTTTACTATGGCTGGCGTCTATCGAAATGTAGGTAAACGTTTCACAAAAGCTATAAATTAGACGGTTAATGCTCTTACGGTGTTATCATGGTTGAACATAATAGCAAAGTTTTAAAATTTTACGGCCGTTAACGATGCCTATAAACGCCTGTATTCATGTTCAAAACTGTTACAGTTTGCTATATAATTAATAATTATAATTTTTATTTAGCTATCACTATGTTTGTGACATATATTTAATAAAAGTAATGAAATTTTATGAAAGTAATGCTATTTTGTCTTCAAAATAATGATAAACTAAAACACACGGCCCGTTTTAAGTAATATATTGTTTGCGGTTTTTAAATAGGATGCATTAATTTGAAATGAATCGAGTTCTAAGCAAAGCAAAGAGAAAAAAAACGGTGTTAAAGCCGAGTTCATGAACAATACCAGGAAGAATCATTCAAAATTAGCGAACTGTTTATACTGGCTTCTGTAGTTTTTATCAAAGTCGTTCAAAGGGAACGAACTCCTGCTTTGGTTTCATATGACTGTACATTTTAGTGACATCTAACCTAAAACTATTTTTTTCTTCAGATTTATCAAAGTGGTCACTGCTACCAAAGTCTTTAGAGATTTTTCCGAAATTGTTAAACTGAAGAAATTCATAGTTATTTTAAAAATGTTAATCATATTACCCATATAACAAGAAACATTATATGTTCACGTTACTTAATAAATATGTTTGAATCTTGAAATCTTGAATCTTTATTCTATATCGTTAGTAGGAGTGACCCCTTAAATAAATCAAAAGATTTTTTTAGGTTAAATGCCACTGAAAATATGAGGTCATATAAACTGCAGTAATTCATAGTTTGTTTATGCTAGATCGTTGGTTTGAGTGACCACTTTTATAAATCTATAGAAACAATAAATACTTTTAGGTTAAATATCACTATACAAATACAGGTCATATGACACCAAATCAGGAGTTCATTATCTTCAAACCACTGTGGTTTTTATTGTGTTATGATAAGACAATCAGTAATAAAGCTATTTGTAAAACCTCCGTATGCGCCGAAATAGAAATACCACATATCAAACACAATTAATTAGTAATATGCACGAATACACCTTTCCATGTGTCAATGACTGGGAATAAAATGGAGGTTTTAGTACCACTTTATGTTACTAATATGACTCTAATCCGACTCTTTGTCGGCATGTTATGTCAAAGTTTGTCTACACTTGTGATTTGCCAAATCATTGCAATGATAGACAGCAACAGTGTCCAACATTTTTATTTTTCATACTGTTTTTTTTTTTTTTTTTTTTTTTTTTTTTGGGGGGGGGGGGGGTTATTCATGTTAATATATAATGCTACTATAAATAATCTTGAATATGAAAATATTGATTTAATAAAGATCACAAGTTTTTCTTTAAGTTTGACCATTTATTTTGCGTATTGCATTTTTCTGTTTATATTCTTATATATCAATCTACTTAAAATCAACTTGAATAGTATTAACTTATTTATTTAATCAAGATCACATGTTCTCCTTTTAGTTTTACCATAAACAAGAGAGAGAAAGGCGCTGGCTCCAATATCCCGAAACATCTAAAGTCAGGTTAAAGCTACGCTCACTTTTTCTGTGTTAGTATAATTTGAATAATATTCCCATTTCGAAGAGCTCTGAGAATTTTAAAAGAAATTATCTTTATAATTTCCACTATAAACTATTTCAAATTTTGTTAAATCTAGTTTAGGAATGAAATTTGGCTCGATGAAATATGATACGTGTTACGTTTAAAACGTTTCGAGAAATTTCAGTCGGTTATAAATTTATTTATATTATCAATAACGTCGTCATTATAAAATAACGTCATTATCTATTTTTGATGTATAACGAGTGCAATAAGTTTCGATGTGGCGTCATAAATAATAACATTGAAATTGTACGAGCTATATAGCTAGATTACTTTTTTTCAGAATGTGTGCGTGCGTGCGTGCGTGCGTATGTGTGAATTTAAATAAACCTTCAACGTTGTTTGCATTTTAATGACTTTATAATGGTTAACAAACAACACTTAACAAAATATTAAGAATAAAAAATATAAAAAAAAACATATATGAAATCACTGATATTTGTGTTATTTCCATGCGCAATAAAAATATATTTAAATCATATATACATCTTGGTAAGAACTTTTCCAAGACACTAGGGCATGATCGTTGAAACAGATAGAGGTCCAGTCATCATCAAAGAAACGGAACACTATCCGGATAGGTCATTTTTCGGACATTTAAAAGTCTAGCGATCTGTGACTTCAGATACGCGCCCTTTGAAAACGGTAAGGTTAAAGTTTAGAAACTAACAAAAGCCTCATAAAATCTTCATAATCTGTATCTGGCTTAATTAAATCTGCAACCACGTGTGTTCTGTTGAAACCGTTCTCACGGAACAACGATAAAATTCTCGTTACAAACGAGATATCTTGCTTATACGAATTAACAACGTAAAACGAAGGTGTAAAATGGCCGAAGTTTGAGGGTCATTCGGAATTCATTAATTGTGACCAGCCGAAATAAAAACCACATAAATTGTAGATAAGCCCTTTGGTTAGACTTTGTTCCATTCAGTTAAGTCAGAAATTTTCATTCTGATGAGGCCCAGACTTTTTAATTGAAAATTTTATTTCGAAACGTTTTAAAAGTGTGAACGCGTTTATTAGGTTCTAGAAATTCGATATTTATTCGTCCTCTCTGCCACTTTCATGTATTTTTTATGTGAAATGAATATGCATAGAAATGAAATTACAACGGTGCTCAAATAAGAAGGTGTTGATTATATTACCGCGTCAGATTTTTAACAAATACGGTTTAAGAAGTATCATTCGGAATTGCAAAAAATACATCTCGGGATTCGGAAAATACATTTGCTGTATGGAACTGGGCTGATGTTAATAAAACATATGTGGTTATTTCTTAACAAAAGTCAATACCCTAAAATGCGGTCAAATTTAATGAAAAGTTATATTGTTTTAACATAAACGTGTGCATTTTCAATAAAACCTTTTCAATATTTAGCTATTGTAGCATACTATCAGTAAGATTATTTAACTGGGGAAATGATTTAAGATGTTTTATGGTGACCTGACCTGAGGTTTACGTGATTTTATGTTCTTGTTTCCATTGATAGCAATGTTATTCGAAGAAAATATATAAAACGATGTTATTATATCCGTCCGTCTGTAATTACGTTTTAAATCAACTGCAAAAACAGACAAGAACTTCTTTGTATCACCATATTTCAAAGAAGCTTTGTGTCTAAAACGCACACTTTTGAGTGTTGAAATATAAAATGCTTCATCCATCTCACCTTATTTGATCATTTCAGAATACTTGGTATTTTAGTTCATATTTTGTATTACTGTGTGTTCACCATTGTGTTCTTTTTATATTATATGGTGGTTACGAAGACGATGTACAATGTACAAGTCTAAATAAAATAACTTTTCTTGCCTTTACTGTTATGTTCAATAAAAAACCCTCTCCCTCGTACAGCCGTAATGGATGTCTTTGTCCAAGAATGAATAAAAACAAATGTTCTTTCTAAATTTGAGGAGATTCGATTGGTTTAAGATGGTACAGTGACACGTGATTATTTTACAGACACTTTGTAAACATAATTAAAAACACACACACAAAAACATACACTATTATCAACTCTAACAGTGGTAAGTTATAAAATTTGTTTAATATATTATATCATAATCAGTAGGATTTTGACTGGCTACACGGCACAAGCTCTCTTGGGTTATTTCTTTCATCTTGGATTTAAATGACGTCATTTTAAGCTTTAAGAAGTAAAATTTTATTGCCCAATAAACATGTATTTTAAAATGAAGCATATTTCCTTAGATGACACAAATAACAAACATTACATTTTAGTCATGGTCTGGCACAAACACAACCTCAAACTTATTTGTTAGACTATTTACAATGTATAGATTAAACAATCGATGCTGGACGTATTTCAATACAAATACTTAACACGGGCATAAAATGAACTTTAGTGCGGCATAAACGCCAACATCAAAGGAAAATTTGGAGAAAATACATAGTCTTGAATAAAACAACAACCGAGCGACAAATAAAATAAAAGGTTTTATGCTACTTTTAAGTATCTCCTCCATTTCAAGTGACATACTCGAGCGTTGTTCGTCACATTGGGCTGAAAGTAAATACTGCAAGGAAGTTTAGGTAATAAACTTTTATTACATCATCTTGAAACATTTAAAGACGGGATTTGAAATAAAATTTAAGATCCTACAGATTGCAGTGCGCATTCAGTTTTTGCTTTAAAATATCCCTCGCACTTTGAAAAATACAAGGATGATTATGATTGTGGGTTTTTCAAAATTTAGTTGAATTTGAAGAATGTTTTCGTAAAGTCAGTAATCTTTGGATTAAAGTCGCTGGTTCTTGTTGTTTTATTTTGTTGTTGTTTTAATATTTAGCAAGGCTAATTTTACATTTCAAAATTGACGTTTCACACAGGAATTCCATACCCATACCATTGTTATTGCTATTTACTTAATGTTGTTAAAGAATGCTGCAAAAGCGTACATTAATCAAATAAACAATTGTTAATATAATAATAAATCCTAAGAAAATTGTCTTTTCCATCGGAATGGTCAGTCCCCCTCCATCCAGCCCCATCAACCCCTCTCCCACTCTCCCCACCGTTTAAAACAGTTCACCATCTGCCCATCCACCCGCCTTTCCAATATATAATCTTGGTAAAGGCATAAGAGAAACTGGGCAACCAAAAAGGCTAGTCATTAATTGTTGGTCCCCCATCCATCCCACCCCCCACCACTCTCCCCCCCCCACCGTTTGAAAAACAGTTCATTGGCTGCCCCTCTTCCCTCTTTTTCAATATCTAATCTTGTTAAAAGCATAACAAAGACTGGACCACTAAAAAGGCTTGTTTTTAATTGTTGCCCCCCCCCCCATCCACTCCACCCGAATCCCCTCTCCCACCGTTTAAAAAAAACAGTTCAGCAGCTGCCCATCTTCTCTCTTTTTAAATATCTAATCTTGTTAAAGGCATAGCAAAGACTGGACCACCAAAAAGGCTTGTCATCTTGTTTCGAACCAGCGTACGAGACATCTCAAACCCCGCGCCTAGACACCGTAGCGACCTTAATAAGATAAAATATCATATTCTGTCAAAGCGTTTTCGCTTTGTTAGACTTGTGATGTTTTTATGAAATATGAAATCATCGTTGCGCGGAAAATTGTGAGCAGCTTTATTACACATTAAGAGCCGAAATTAAAGGTACCTCTCATTGACTTGAAACTGATGAAAGTAAAGTAGGTTTAATTGAAATAATTGTTATTTTCTTAAATGGGCTTATTAACAAAATTATCGATAAGTGTTTACAACTCACTTTGTATTTTTATTTCATATTTCAAATCGTGTCCAATATGGGATTTCAATTTTTGGTTGAACTATATTAGAACATTTTCAGTTTATACAACCAAAGTTTGATTAAGGACCAAAACTCTAAAATTAAATTCCTTGAAGTAAGCTATGTGCATTATTATGCTATATGGCATATCTGTGTCGTAACTATAGTATGTGTTGGTGTGTTGTTTTTAATCTCCGCCTTTTGAACAAATAGTCCGGAATGGTATCGCAGTACAATACACATATATGGATGATTTTAATTGTGTTGTTTCACGGAAGTCTGGTATGTCCAACCCTTTTTAAAATCTTGAATGTCAATCTGGCTATTCCAAACTACTATGAACCCATAGTGGACTCTCCAGATTCGTTGGCGGTACCCCTTGCAATTATTAATATAGACAATGTGAAGTCTTTGTGATCTGACTATGTTGTGATGTTAAGGTCTTCTCGTTCCACATGTTGTTCTGCACATTTGTTGTTTCTGTTTTATGGTCTACTCGTTGCAACAGCATGGTGTGAAATCACGTGACTTAAAGGGGTTCTCACTTTGTACACCACGGGTCACAAACAATGTAAACAAACGAGTAAATGACGTCAGTTTAAAATAACCATTTTGACAGAAAATATATGAAAATATTTCTTAGCCTATAAAAGCCTATGCTATTTTCTGCTTCTACACGTGTGAAATATTTTAGATTTGCTTGTATTTTAATGATGCAATCCTTGGCCCAAATTTCTTCGTTCTACAAAATTCCATCAAATTGAAATTTTGGTGACCCATGTGAGAACCCCTTCACGTGATTCCTCACCCTTAACAAGATATTCTATAAATATTTGGCTACTGGTTGTGTCCCTTAAGTTTCAATTGCTTTATTTAACTATCCCAATGATAATGTTGGTTTCTTCGAAGATGTTTCATGTATTTTTATCCGAATGGACAACAAACAAGGTCATATTACCAAATTAATAAGAACCAGAAGACCATGAAGTCATATTTCTTCAAATTGGTATATATAGGTCACAACCATTGTGACTAAGCATTTAGAAAGATTCCCTGGAATTGTATATCGATTCTCATACAAGACTATCACGGTATCAGGTCGATAGTTCAACACCCAAGTGACATTTTTCTAACGTTAGATGGTGGAAACGCATGGAAGGCCACAGCGCCATGAAACCTCATATCGTAGATAAAAACGGAACCTAAACAATGTGTTCATTGATAAAACAATCCAAGAGATTCTGTTCATTTAGCATGGCCAGGGGCTAGAAGTTGTTTCTTAGAATTAATCACACACAACAAACTACATTGACCATACCAGTACCCAGTCATATATGAAGGCCCCAAAAGTTGTTATGGGTTATAACCAGGGACCCTCGTACTTTATTATTAAAATGACACACGACTTATATGAACCTTACTTGTTTTATCTTGACTTCATAATATATTCAATACAACAAAAGTCCGACCTAGTTTTAACTTCTGGGTCAATGCCTATAGATTGAGGCTTTTTTTCCACATATTTGTAAAAACGGGCATTAATGACAAGTAATAGCACTGTTACTTTTATATCAATTTAAGATTCATATTATGTGCATAAGATATTTCTACGACTTCAGCTAGTGTCCTCTTATTCACCCGTTAAAGCCCTTATTCAAACTTCTACTGGTGTAGCAATGAAAGGGAAAAGAGTGTAAACAAGGGTAAATATGTTAAGGGCAATAACTCTTGACCAATGTTAGGTGGACAAATGATGGCCCTAAAGCGTTTACAAGGTTGAATATGGAATTTTATTTTATTTCAAGGGCAATAACTCTTGACTTACTCGTAAGATTTGGCTCATAACCGAACTTGGCCGAGATCCTTCAGCAATAAACATTGTGTCAAAGTTTGAAATGATTGGTTTAGATATGTAAATGCTAAAGGAGTAATAAAATAATGTGGACGACGGACAAACGAGCTTCATAAAAGCTCCACTTTGACCGATTCGGGTGATTTTAAAATATAAAAATATGAATTGGCACATACTCGAAACCGTTTGATTTTAAACGAGTGAACACCGACCGACATTATAATATGGGAATCACCAAATGTTTGGAATTCAACTCAGAGATTGTTCAGACATCTAGTTTTAATCGTGTTATCGGATGGGTTGAAAACCCACACCTCGCTATCTGGAATGGGAGAAGGAGTCCCATTGTCTACTGATGTGCATTGATAGATACCTCAAATGGGCTGCCGAAATGGGTCTAGAAATCATACAATAAAGTAATTATGTCGAAGAGGCGGGCTGCTGTGCTATTTACAACAGTTTCTGGCTTGTACAAGACGCATTTAACTTTTTTTATTCAGAAATAAAGTGTTTTGGTGAAAGTTAAAAAAATGAGCATTGATTCAAACAATATTTATATAATTTCTTTGAGCATCATAATAACATTAGAAAGCATTAACGTCTCATAAATATAAAAGAAAACTGAGAATGTTTAAAAAAAAATAAGTAACATATCAATATCACAACTTTTTCGACTGTTTTTATACGCGTTAAATTTAAACCGCAACTAAGCAAAAAGCACAAAAATTTAAGCGAGTTAGCAAAAAATATATGTTATTTATTTATCTCAATTTTTCTGAATCTAAAGACTGAGTACTTTTGCGGTATTTTGTACTTCTCTGCTTAAAATCGGCTCAACGTTACAGATAGACCTATGCAAATGAAGCTAGCAAAATTAAAGCAAAGCGTCTAAGTATAGCGTTGAACGTTGGGTGGTCGTTACGTTGACGTTCTCTCGCTTGTCAAACGTTCTGTAACGTCGCCCCGCAAAAAACGTCATGGCACGGCAAAACGCCGTTTTCAATTCTACTCATTTAAATAAGCAGCCGTACACTGTGACATGGCGAGTAGATAAAAATGAAATTATATTGTTAACATAATTATCACCCGGATTTAGCAATTGTTTATGGCGACTATTTTGTTGTCAGTCGTATATTATTTTTGAAGTTCAAACTAGAAAAAAATACCTATTTTTGTATTTTTTTAGGTGACCTATTCAAATGAATTCTTAAGAATAACTTATATGTCACAATTTTATAAAAAAAAAAAAAAAACATTATTATGTAAATGCTTATATACCGTGTGCTTTGTCATGCTGTTTCGGTGATATATCGCCAGTCCATTTAAGGTTGTTGTTGTTGTTGAAACTGCTGTTGTTGCTTACGTTATTGTGGCTTTGTTTTTTGTTGTTGGAAGTGTTGTTATTGTTGTTGTTGATGATGTTGTTTTTGTTGTTCTTGTTTTTGTTGTTGCTGCTGTTTTTTATGTTGTTGTTGTTGTTGTTGTTGTTGTTGTTAAATACAACAAAAGAAACTACAGGGACATGCCCCATGTGTATTTATGAAAAGGGAAAGAATAAACTGTATTAACATACAATAAGTATAAAAAGCAAAAAAGTAAAAGTTGACACATAATCGAGTTATTCAAAGGACAATGAGGCGAGCGTACGACCAGATATATTGTAAGATCAGTCATTTTATTAACATTTCGAGTGAATGCAACACATTTAGTTGATTTTTCAATGCAAAATCCAACAAAATGTGCCTAAACTAAGAAATAATTGCAAAAGCTTTTACATATATGCTATAAATACTCGTAAATAGCGTTTCAAAAAACCGATCGCACGATACATTGGTTGATAAGATATGGTTTATCTCCCCTCAGCACGAGTAGAAGGATTTTAAGCTCCGTGATTTATTTGAATTAAATGTATAGTAAAGTACATTCGGGATTTATTTTTAGATATTTAAGTTTGGGGAACAACTAACATTCTGCCTTTGAAAGAAACATTTCAAAACATAAACTCAAAGAAGAAGAAAATGCAAAGGAAATTTCACCTTGGTTTGTTATTTATAATTCCTTTTATCTATATATATTTTGTTTGCTCTTCTGTAAATGCTGTTTGATACTGCTTAAATTCATGCATTTGCATACAGTGTATATGCTTTAAGCATGTTCATATTCTGTATGCAATAAACTGAGTTGAGTTGAGTTGAGTGGAGTGGAGTTGGTAAGATCGACCCACCGAACTTTACAGTAGTACTTAGATCGAGATCAATATCTTTAAATACTTTGGATGTGGTAGACTCGTGTTCCAGTGATCTCGCGTTTCACTTACCGTTCCAAAGCGGTATTCCATTCATTAATCGGTAAAGCTTTTTTAATGAGTGTGTTGCATGTTTTTTTGGTGTTTATGTGTGTGTATGTGGTGTTCATATGTCTGTGTCTCTAGTACATTGTTGTCTGGGTCATTGTTTCTCTAAACCAAACTCCATGCAGAGTTACTTCCCTTGCAAACGAACGAACCACGTGACCATACCATAATTATTTTTTACATTAGATATTGTTTGGTATTTTTCCTCAATACACATTGAATAATTGTACCTTGATAAAAACTTTCCGAAAAGGAGAGAAGAAAAATAAACATTAAAAAAAAAATTATAAAACCGAAATCGAGCTATACTCGCATATTGTGACAGAGGTTCATTTTGTTTGCCAGGGGAGATCACTGCGTAGGAGATTGCCTCTAGACAGCTTTTATTGTCAATTTTCGGCTACTGGGCTTTCATCTGTAGTTTTCATTCTATTATTGAACTTCTATAAAAAAAAATCCACTCTTTTTCATTTCCTACTGTCATTACATAATTTATATAACTAGGTAAAAATAGGTATAATGAATTTATGTTTTTGCGTCGGCTTGTAATTAAATGAGTTTTATCCCTGATTTGATTTGAGACAATCTGGATTTCATTGGCTAATATCTACGAATGATTTTCGATAGACATTGAAATTCATTTAATTTGATCGAATGTGAGATCCATTAGGCGTCTATCTGCGATTTGACCCTATCAGGAGAAACGATATGATTGGTTGATATCAGATTTCATTTGGAATAAACACAATTTGTCAACATTCACCAGTGGCTGTGTAATGTTTTATTGTCTCGTAGCGTTTTGTCTGTCTGGTGTTTGTTTACGGGTGTTTAAGTTTATTTATACTCGCACTCGGTCAAGGCCCATAAGGCTAGTGTTTCGATAAGAATGTTAGTCATTTCAGGTTTTTTGAGCATGGTGCACAGACACAATGTAACCCTGGCTAAAGCGACCCTGACCCTTTAACGTGTATCAATGTATAGCACTGTTACACAGGAATTCCATTTAACGTCCAACCTGGAGGACGATAAGTATTTTTCATGGCCCGTACGGCGGAGAATCGAACCTGTGACCACTGGATTGACAGTAAAGCATGTTACCACTAGATCACGGATCCGCAACCGTTTGATTTATATTATTCCACGTTGGTCGTGTAGTTTCCATATTTCACGACGGGTCTTTGTTAAAGTTAACAACGTGGTTAACGAAATCGTTCTAAAATTTTAAAAGAGGTATATTCGATATTGGGCTCTTACAAGTACATCTGCAAGTTTAATGTAAAAACTGAACTGAAAAAGCTGCACCTGTCGCTTAAGGCCTGTTTTAGGTTTTACCTCGATATAAAAAAGAAAGTAGAGTTTTATATCAATTAACTTTCTCAGAAAGCTATGACCATCAGTGCGAGCCGAGCAACTTCGATTGAATTAGACTTGATCAATAAAAGACCAAGCTAACTGTAGAATGAGGATGTGGGCTCCGGACGTTATATACCCTCACTATAACCAAATAAGGATATATATGTCTAATTTGCCTTTTAGACTATGGACCAAAGGAACTAAATTAACGCAATAAATACCAGATGAAAACCGTACTGATAAAAGTGAATATGCTGATTCCATATTCTGACATTATGTGAAGTCTGGTCTGGAAATCCTGAAAATTCCTTCGAGGGCAGTGATCTATGTATGGTAGACGGCATTCTCGTATATTTGGAATTAGTTCTGCAAGATGGATAGCGTGTATGAACACTATCTTGCCAGATAACCATATGGAACCCAAACTAGCAGAAATTGGTATTATAGTTATTTTTTATAGCATTAGTGTTTAACATCAAATTAAGTATTCTATTTATAAAAAAAAATAGTAGACTACATCAAATGTTTAATTCATCTAAAAAAAAGTATCACCATGACGTTTTTGTCATTTTCAGTCACAAAAAAACTATGATGTCACAATAATCAAATTACTTCCCTTGCCTTACAGTAGCCACTGCCATCTAGCATGTCACGTGATGATGACGTCATTCAAAAGTTGAAGATGTCATTTGAACTCCCTAATAATTTTAAATTGAAAACAACGTTATGTAAGGTGACTTTAAGAAAAAATAGCAAAGCTACTTGTAGAAAAGCTAGATAACTGCGTATTAGATTGGCAGATTCTATCAGTTTAACTAGACTACATTTTTACATGTCACATGGACATATTCCGAAAGTTACAACATCCTTTAGATGCAAAAAATCAATAAATACAAACAGCTATCATGGATTAACGTTTCCGAACTACAAATAAAACTTGTCATCTCATCCAGCCATTGGATAATGTTACTTTTGTATACAAGGTGAGACTATGTAATTTTAGTATCAACAGAGTCGGTATTGCTTGCTGACAACTTATAATTATGTTAAGTGAATGACTGAAAAACGTTAAATAACAAAAGTATATTCTATGTCCTTGATTGGTTCATCCCAACCCGAGCATAGGGTGTTTTGCTGAAACCGGAGTTATCGCACTTTGTATTTTTCCATTTTCCTTATTTCAGCTGAAATCGGGCGTGAAAATGCCCTATTAATTTCTGCGCTAAAAAATGTTTGTAATTAAAAAAATCCATAACATTTCTCTATGAATGAAACTTTCTCAAATGAAAACTAAAAACATGTAAAAATGGCATATTTTTTCAACGCCAAAAAATTGGTTCGATAAAAAAAGTCCAAAATAATTATGTATAAATCAAATCGTCTCAAATGATACCGAAACATTACGGAGTGAAAGAGACCCACAAAACAAGATATTCAGATATGTGGAATCGTTTCATATTTACCTACCGGAAACCGCGATATTATATTCATTTCTATAGACAACTGCAATAAAACCCTTTCATGTCGAAGACTTTCAGACGAAAGATCAACTCCGAAATCAAACCGAGAGTCTGTAATTGGATTTCCCGATGTCTTTTGCAGCTTAGTGGAGCCTTAAAATAGTTATATAATTACTGTCAAAGACATGTAATGGTCCATTCTAGCGGCCCGCGACAAAAGTTTTCTTTGAAATAGGTGATTAGGCGATAACCGAAAATACATAAATTCGGCAATAAAATGTGAAATGGCATAAAGGATGTTGTTTCGAATAGTTTATCTTAAGCAAATTATAAATACATAAAAATTTCTAAGAGTTGAAATGCTTAATCATAAAACGGGTGGTATTTGCAGCTAGACGAAGACTAGTGGGTCTTAGATTTATCTTGTAGAAATGTTCTTATTTTATTTTATTAGTAAAGCTGGTATCTGTTCTTTTAAAAAGCATACCCCAACTTTCAAAATAAATCTGCTCTGTTTGTGTGGGTTTTTTTTACCAAAGACATATGCATATATAAATCTCAAATAAATAACAGATTTACACCATTTTTCAATTCCATGATGCGGATCTTATCTTTACAACTCACCCTTGTTCAAAATATGTTTTCTTTTGTGGGACTAAGTAATTTTCAGAGATTATATGCCCAACTTCGCCCCAGTAATAAACCATGGTATACAATCTTGGTTAAGTTCAGTATATACGATTTAGCCTGATTGTTCTTTCTTTATAATGTTTGATAAAAGAGGTATAAATCCGCTTTTATGATTCTTACAAATTATTAACTGGCCATAAAGGCATGTATAATTATTGGACCATCTTTGAAAGTGCCGAAAATCCAGTTAAGACATAATCTTTAGATTATCGTTTTATGAAGATGTTCCCTCGATGAAGATAATAATTAATGATAGCATTCTTTTGAGTTTTCAAAGAGATATAAAGAAGAGCAAATCTTACTTGTGCTCAGGGGTGGAATTCAATATTGGTGTTAATTGGATCTAAGAACGATGTAGCTAATCGGATTGCGTGATATAAATAACGGACTTATACAAGTATGATGCCATTGGTCTAAAAGAGATATAAAGAAGAGCAAATCATACTTGCGTTCATGGGTGGAATTCAATATCGGTCTTAATTGGATCTTAGGACGATGTAGCTAATCGGATTGCGTGATGTAAATAACGGACCAATACAGTGAATGATGTATGACTATAAGATTGACTTAAGTTGTTTTATTGAATACCTACCCAGGCTAATGTATCAAAATGGCATTGAGAGTAATATCAATTGTGATGTCAGTCTGAAAACACTCATATTCATAATTTTAATCAAAAGGTGAAGAAAAATATGCATTTTATGGCATCGTGTGCCACAAGTTAGATGTTCGACTACTTGTCAGTCTGAAATCACTCATTACAAATTTATCATTTTTATCAATAGATAAAAAAATGTATGCTTCTAATAGCATTGTGCCACAAGTTAGATGTTTGACTACTAGGCGTGACCCTGCAGTTTCATTTGTGTGTCTTAAGATGCTCATTTTGTTTGATGTTTCAATCAAGGAGTTGGTTTAAAATTCGCAAATAATAGCGTGTGTATTGATCAAAGTGACCATTGGTTTACAATTCATTGTGAAAAATCAAATTTGCACAAAACTAGACTGACTTTTCACAACGCAAAAACGCCAACAATAATGTGAGAAGACTTATTTTGGCGATAAGATAAATCTTTAATCATTTTCATCATTATGTCCCCATTTTTACGACATCCGCGTCACCTTCCGACCGCTGAATGTCGTAAAATCTCGTCGTATTGAAATCCGACAGTCGCCACCCTGAAGGGGTGTCGTAAAATTTAACACCGGAGTTAGATACATTTCTCTAATTGGTGAATGTTTATTGCTAATTCGGCCTAAACTATACTTCTTGTTTACAATCGAGTTATTTCACGGCCGTAAATGTCACAATTTGTTAAACTTGAGAAATTCAATTACAAGTACAATTTGTACACTCAATATGATAGCTTGTTGAATTAATGAAAAAGAATATTAGACTTTGAAAATCATCACAAAATGTAACTAGGATGTATTCGAATATTATCTGCTTTACTTTTATAATTCAATATCTTAAAGTTGATATCGAATCCGAATACGCTTATATTAATTTTTAAGTTTGTTATTATTCATAACTGTTTTGGAAGTATAAGGTCGAGAATTCATAGAAAACAGCCGAAATTGTCTATGTCGAACTCTGTTCTGGTTATGCCGAACTGTTTCCGAATGTGTGCATGGTTTTAAGTTAGACATGTTTTGTATGTCGAAAAAAGATTTGGTAATTTTCTGATTATGTCGAACTGTTCTCGAATGTTTTGGTTTAAGCAAGACATGTTTAGTATGTCGGAATACCGCATCTTTAAATATGACTTGACGATTTCTGAAAATGAAATATCGAATTAAGTAGTGCTAGGGACTCTTAACAGTGTTTCATTTAACGTGGCAGCCAATCGACCCAAGGCTGTTATTTCATACTTTGAATACTTTGTTTATATCTTGCTCTTCTAGATAAGCCGTCTTCCGGGGAAAAACTTATAGTAAAACGCAATCACATACTAAAAAAGCTACTCTAAAGCTTTTTCGATACTAACTCTGTTTATCCCATTTCCTCTCAGCAGCCATTATTCTGCTGGCTCAGACGCACCATTATTCTAATTCCTCATGTTATAACTGATTAAGATTTTGACAACGATTCACATGCTGCGCTTCCATCCTTTTCGAAGAATTTTAGTCTAATTCTCAGTAATATCTCTATCTTTTACGCTAGGAATCCCCATTATGTGCATATGTGTTCCATTACGCATTGGTTGTGCATCGCAGTATTTTACAATGAGGCCCTATTTTTCCGACCTCAAGTGCCTATCAATTATGAAAATTGGTAATTTATAAAATCGTTACCACGTTCTAATGTTAAGATTGCCATTGCTACGCCAGCTTTAATGGGTAATAGAGAAACGTCGAGGAACAATTAGCGATAACTGTAACTGCAAACGATGCATGTTAAGATTAACGAAATGACTTAATGTTTTGCTTGAATGTCGTTACGTTAAGGGCCATTTGAAAAACTACCAAATACTCTTCTTAGGCGGAGATATCAGGCAACCTAGATTGCGTCATCTAGAGGCAAGAACTCCATAACACTTTAGATCCTTATATTTCTGTATGCACTTATTGAGTTATTGCACGTGTGTAACGATTTGAACTACTTTTCTAGACGTCTGGGAGGCTAATCGGGGCAAATAGGCCATTTTGCTTCGAAAATGACGCGTTTCGTATTTGGCGGAGATGGCCGAGGTGTTCCGATTGCTAGATCGAACGATAATCGGAACACCTCGGCCATTATCCAACAGATAGCACGAAGTTTCCCGAAGATTGCTGAGTTATTACGATGGAAGTTGAACGACTGTTAACACTTAATCAGAAACATCAGAATCGTACCTTCCAAAATTGCATTCACCTGTACAACCTTAGGCCAAAAAGTATTAGAAAATATGTGGTTAGAGTAACATTTGGTCAAAAACAGGTAGTCTATTTTGTATAAGGCTTTATATAAGAACATTTGTCATCAATGGGAAATTATGTTAAAGTACAACCAAACCCCGTTGGCTCGAAATCCTCTGAAATACCTCGAACCTTGGAAAATTCGAGCCAAGCGAGACTGCTTACATTTAGTATAAAGAAATCGGTCTTTTACATCCGGTTCGGGTCAAAGAAAAAATCGACCCAAGAGAATTCGAGCCAACGGGGTTAGACTGTAATCTTCAGTATAAAGCTTTAAATGTTTGTGGTTTTTTTTTAAATAGGTATTAAAACATTTACTAAAAATAATAAAAAAAATGTCAGTTTATTTTTATTTTTAACCAACATTTTATAAGTACGGTAAGGTCGGCGCCAATTTCGTAAGTAGGGTCGGGTAACCCGAAACATTAGAATTTTTTGGGCTCTTGGAGGCCCTGGGAGTTATGAGTAAAGTGCATGCAGACATTGTCGGGGTAATCACAGTGTGCTTACGGCAGGTATCCAAAAGTTGGTAATAATAATAAAGATAATAATCAATATGTAAACTGGTGGAAAACATATTATTTATTACAAAGTTATAGCATTTGTAGCATTTGCGTGCACATTGTGCGACAAGTTTATTACATATTATGAATATACTGCTCAGGTTCTGTAGTTTTATATCGTCCCCATTCATCCGAAAATTGGATGGCGCTTCCCCACTTTTATGTGCATTCTCATGAAGCAAATTGCTACTTGATAGCTAAAGTATTGCTCCTTTACAAATTATTAGACATTTATATCTATTTGCATTCTATAATTATGTACCTTCTCAGTTTCGTAAAAATCATATCTCCATATAACCAAGGTATTCCTCTATCATCGGTGGTAAAAGCCCGATGTTTGTAGGTAAATGGTTTATTGATGCAGTCAAAACTCGTTATGTCGAAGTCGTTGGGACCTCGGGAAAAACTTCGAGATAACAAACATTCGATATAACCGAATACAAAACATATCTAACTTAACCCAACACATTTGAAAAAAGGTTCGACATAACCAGATCATCGAGATAACAGAGTTCGACAGAGCGATATTTCACTGTATTCGTTTAAACTGTGTGCATTGACTAGTATCTCTTTTGTTGTCTGTCCGCTTCTCAGATGCGTATGAAATATTTTGAATTTGCTTTTATTTTAAATATGCAATCTTTGGCCAAAATTTCAAATTGACGAAATTTTGCCGAACGACGCAACTCAAAATTCGAAATGATTCAGGGCAATGATTATGTGAGAACCCCTTTAAGTCACGTGATTCCTCACCCTTTATTCGCTGCTTCACATTGGTAAATACATGTATGTAGAAACTTCGTGGAAAGCAGCAATGCTTTCGTTCGGTTCCTCTTCGTGTTTTTGAAATTATACACCCGCTAAATTTCCGTTTATACAAATATAGTAATTTAACGAAAACATGATTCATGAAAGTTTCACTAGAACGAATATGATCGTTATTAAAATAGGTATGTTTTAACAGTCGACTGTTGGCTGCTTTGCTAATCCCTATAATTTCCTTCGCATTATCCACCTGGCACAGAATCCGTATGACGGTACTTGGAAAATGCCTTACGGAGCCAAGCAGCACAATAATCATACATAGTTTATTTGGTTACTTTTAGCAATAATCCTATGAAAAGAAAGAAAAATACATGACAACCAACAGAAAAGAAATTCCAAGAATAAGTGTTGGTTACCACCTTGGCTATGTCAGTGAAAACTCTGACGCCGGTAGAGGGGGATGGGGGGGGGGGTGTCGCGGTAGCAGGCGGTATCCACTAGCTCTAAATTTATTCCAATATCATTTTAAATTCTTTAAGTTGCAATTCTTTATTATTGTTTATCGAGGTCTGCCAAGTTACTATTGCAATAGGACGCTGTCCATGACTGTCTTGCTTCTGTGATGGCTGTCATTGAATAGTCTCAGTTAAGCGGACTCGCCCCCCCCCCCCCCATATCAAATAAATACAGTTTACTCTGAATCTCAACTCATTTACCACATAACATGAAATGGTAATTCAAAATCATATATGTTTTTACTCTTTTGAGAGAGGATCGTCTCATTGAAATCTTAATCAAGACTTCAAAGAAAGCAAATTCTACAACAAATAAAGTACTAATCATTGTTTATTTTAACCCAAGTACAAATTCTGTTCTAGAATAAGTTTTCTTTGAAATAATGAAAACAGCAATTTGCCGACACTTTCTAAAAAGATTCTTATTTAAAAGGAGTAAAATCATTAATGTTTTTAAATCATACTATGCTTTTATGTGGTAAAATGAGTTAAGACTCAGATTCGAAATGCAGTCTTTGAGTATTCATACCTGGTAAAATATTGAATGTACTTATAAGTGGTGTTAATGCATATCGATTAGGAGAGTGTTTGTTTTTCTGCTATATTGACTCTTGGTGTTACTATTATCGCAATTTATATGAATTATAAAATAGTTCGAGCTATCTGTATGCATATGTAAACAATGAATCGCTGTATTAAAATCAAAACGGGACACGCTATATTCAATATGAAACCAAACATGCTATAAATTAAGACAGGCCACATTAATTTATTGATTACATAAACACTCGCATTTATGTGTTTTATGTGCATTTTACATGGTTTCTCACCAAAGTATAATTAATTATTGCTAATTAGATGTGCTAGGTACGGCGCCACAAACGTCTCGTTTTCAAATAACGAGCGCTCCGATAAAACGGAATGTTGCGTTATTGGGCATATAAATCCCATAATATGCAGATATAGTGATCCGTTAATTGGAATGTGCAATTGGGATTTCTGAAGACCTTTTTGAAGTTTAATAAATACGTCATGATATGTGTAAAGAATATGGTACTAAATGTATAAAATACCTATTTTTCTGCATTTCGGATGATTCGAATTGACTAGTGCCACAACATTTTATTATAGTTTATCACGAGATTAACCAAATTTATAATTAAACTGCCATTTTAATGTTTAAATCTGAATATTAGTTATATAAGTATTTATATTAAGTGACTTCCAACTGTTTCATTTGATAATTATAATAATGAAATAGAAAATTTCTATGTAAACTAATTTGAAACAAATCTTCAATTAATTTATTAAAAACAATCATAATTTAAAACAAATGGTGCAAAAGAAGTTGAAGAAAGGCGATTTACACCAAAAAAAAATCGAATAAGAAAACTGAGTTAACTCTATGTTATGATCAACCTTATTGAAGATATCGCCAATCAAAATCAAAATCGATACACGCAAAATGTTTGAGCTTGAAAAACGCCTTCAAATGTTTCCGACTACAAATACAATATAATCTAATATTGTATCATACTTTCGCATTGAAACCATATGTATCATGTCATATTGCTCATGTCATGTGAATACAATTTGTAATTTTTCAAAACTTTTTCTCTCTCCCTTGCGATCCGTCTTCATGATACGAAACAGAATTGTTTCACGCGCGAGTAAGCATTTGACAACCTTCGATCGATGATTTTCATACAAAATGAAACTTGCCGTAAAAAACAATGAGCGAACTTTATTTCTGTACAAAATCTTGATTTAAGACTGCATATTGATCGGGCTTGATTGTCGCTTGATTCGCGTATCTTTTATTATGGTTTATGACAAGATTCGATCGAAATGTGCGGGTCATTGAGGGACATTTGCAAAGCGTTTGATAGATGATGGATTACCACTCTGTATTGACAGGCGGGGGATGTGCGCATAGTTTGACAGCCTCTAGGTATAGCTGGTTCCTCAAATCTACATTTATGGCAAAACTTTCCTTGTTTATATCCAATAAACAAGACCATAAACTGGTCAACAGTTCAGATGTTGCGAAAAAGGCGCAAGTTTTAAATAAATCGCGCAATTCGGGCCGATTACGTTCAAATAGATAAAGTGAAATATACTGTCCATAAAGGTTAGTCATTGAAACAAACATTACACACTTCCTTATTTGAATGGTTGGATTTGATTGGCATTGATGTTTATGACTTTGCTATCCTCACTTACATCAGATTGAGGTCAAGAAGGAATAAACCGTCCGATTGAGACGCACACTTGTAAAGTGAGCTTTAAATTCTTGTGAACCTAAATATCTTACATTTTTATATTCTATCAAAAACTTTTGTAAACCATTTCTGCTAAATGTCCTTTTAAGCTTGACACCATTCAATTAACCACAATGAATGTTTTTGATTATCCGTCTGTGTACAAGCTAGTACAAAGGGTTTTAGCTAAAAAGTAATGGACGGGTGCTGCACCCTGCCCTTTATTGGTAGCACCCTTTAGCCCTCATGGAGACCTGCCTTCATAGAATTAAATGCTTAAGGTAATCAAATGTGTCTTTTGTTTTGATTAAAGTTTAAAATATTATCATAAATTCATATAAACTTGACATAGCAATTGAAACCTATATCATTACTTCAATTATGCACAATTCCTACTATTTTCTATGAAATTTATGATGTTCAGATTCTTCACAGCCAGATGCAATTTGCCATTTTCTCCTGTCCCTTTTTCTGCACCACCCTGTCCTTTTAAAACAGTGCTAAAACCCTAGTATACTTTATTAGATTCGGAGGTTTCAAAATGTTACAATATGGTATGGACATAACAAATAACAAAACGAGCCTATTTTGTTATAGTGAATATCAAACGACACAGTTTGTGCACACAACACACTTAAAGATGCACTCTCAAATAAGATGTACCACAATTATTACAAGTGTTTTTATTTACAGAAAAGGATGAATAAATATCGAAAACAATGGTTCTTATGACGGATGCCGTAGTAAGGTGCAGAAAACACGGTATTTCTACCTTACGAGACGATAGTTGATCACTGTAAATCTTTTAGGACCCACTCGTCATTTGATATTTGTACGTTTTCAGGTATAAAGTACACGGTTACAAACTTGTTATCAGTAATTAATTTATTTTCCATAAATACATTATTTAGTATAAGTAGTTGAAAGTTCATCACTCAAAATTTATGTTTGTTATACATGTGTATGTATTGATTTTAAATACGAGTATCACTTAAAGCTCAGCTGGTAGATCCCTTCCGTTGCATATTATGACCAAAGACGATCTCCAACAATTCAATCGAATACGGACAACAATCTGATCATCAACAATCAATGAACCCATAACTGCCAGAGAGCGCATTTTGCAACGTAAATCATAAACAGGTGCACACAAGCCACGTGCACATACCGGCACCTGGCTCCGCCGGCTACAAAAACTCCATCCCAAGATCATCCTTCAATACTCAAACGAACATGGTAAATTGTGACAGTCGTAAAAAAATAAGTGTGTACCAGTCCTTTCAAACATCTTCTCGTCGCCGAGCTTGCGGGCGCGCTTGGTCCGCTGTCCCATCTGTTTTTATAAATTAGTAAAATCAACAATGGACCAAAAATGTATGTTGGACATTGTAAATCAATAAAATGGCTCCAAAAAAAACCGAGAATGACGCTGCCATTCGTCGGATTTATTTCTTTCCTACGTTAGATCACTCGTCTAGAATGTATTTCAAATAATTGATATTTAAGCACCTAAACATGTGAGCACATAATAAAACTACTCGTTCATAATGTTTCAAATATTTGGATTCACGCAAGAAGCATGCATCATTAGTTGCAGGTGCTGCGAAGAAATTGTTCCATAGCGTCTGCCAGTTTATGTAGACCCTGGATTACCTAAGAATGACAGTCAAACAGTTGCAAATTACTGATAATCCACGCCCTATCAGCCATATATTAAAATTTTGTCTGAAAAACGCCATCACTAAACTACGATGTAATTAAAACTGTCAAATGAATCATTTTTCCTCTTCAAAGAGAGTGAAAATAAAGATGAAACTATAGAATCGCGTTACAAATTGGGTTTTAATGGCTAATATTTGGGGAAAATTGAACAATTTATTGCCACGTTATGAGAAGATAGTACAATCCCTTGACTATGCAAAACCAACTAGCGCCATTCGGGCTCTTAAAGTCATAAAGGTGATACACATGAGTAGCTCTGTCGCTTTCATTAACAGAGCCTTCTCCAACAACAAGGCGAATATGAACGATAACTTTGCATTCTACGGGCAATAAATTTTCAACCATTTCAATTAAGTCGAAAAACCGAGGTGTTCCAATAATGATAATGGCGCTAACGCCGATTCGATTAATTGAACCGATCTTTTCAACAATTAAAATGACGGTTATTGCTGGTTGTTTGTTCTGTGTTATTGCTAAGTGCCTGGCCGTACATAATGTTTCGCTAACTTGTTTAATTTATGGCGAATTTCATTCATATTTCAGTACTGTGTTTATTTCTGAAAAAAAAATGTTTTTCTTCATTTAAAGAAAATTTATGCGAACGGTCGGTCGGAAAAGTTAACGTACAATAACAGAAATGAAACAAGTTGAGAAAAAAACCCAGGATGTGTCGGAAAGGTTGGCCATGAGTCAAAGTGACAATGACTAGACACCAGATGATACCATTGCAAGAAAAAAGAAAATGGTAAAAAAGTACATAAATTTGATATCGTTGTTTACAACCCATTGCATCTTACTTATTGATCGTACTATCTCGCATGGACAATTCTAGGCTTGTTTTGAGGAAATACTGTATTTGCCGACTTTTTGGACCATCTGGTGTCTAGTCCAGTTAAAGTGCAATAACAGGATGAAGTATGTTAAGATACTAACTAATCTGTCTTATAAGTTGAGTGATTACATTGCGAAATGACAAAAATTCATAGGTTTTAACCAACCATTTACCTTTGTTTCTGTAATAATTCGTCAAGAAATGCATATGCATAGTTTTTGCACAAAGTAATACTGCCGATTCATTCACTGTGTAAGTTGTGTATGGCAAATTTCATCTGTCGCTCGTTAATGCAGAGATATGGTCATGTTACAAATTCTGTTCTAAATCTTATCTAATATAAATACCGAATGTTTGAAGATACCAAGGTTATACGGAAGGAAAATACATTGTAGGACATATAGTCCTATTTTGCATACTGTAATATAAAGGATAAGTTCACACATTGATTTAAGTCACAAACTGAGAACAAACCCATTTAAAAAAAATGCGGGGAGGGCCGTTTTCTAATGTTGATATAACTTGTGGCCCAACCCAATTGTATAATAATATTGTTAGTCGAAAGGATTTATATCACGTGTGTATATTATATACAATAAAATACGATTTAACTAGAACAAAACTAAAGATGTGTCCTCGAAACCCGTCGGTACGGAGCACCTAACACTACATGTGTTGGAGAGAAGTAAAACACTAATATTAACAATGAACTACTTGTCAACGTATATGACATACTTGTGTGAGTTTATAGAATTTGAACTAGCCACACAAAGTTCAAACTCACAATACACATATTTATTAATTTCATGCACAACTCTCATTTCTTTATTTCTTGGGATTTCTCGAACTGACGCGTGTACACTGCACAAGAATGACGTGTTTTCTCAACTTTGTCTCTCCCTTTCTGCGCTACTAGGCTCCCCAAGAGATCCACATTTGTTGCGATAAGAATGAAAAAGGCTTTACTGAAGCGCGGAGACGCTCAATATGTAGGAGTAAAGCTCGCTATAAATCACGCTTAACAAGACAGATATGGTCTTCGATTGATTATATGCCACAATCATTAATAGACTGTTATTCAATGAATTTGAACGCGCACGTAACAGTTGATTTATTCGATGCCAAGTTATTATGAATTATTCAGTGACCAACATGCCCCACCTAATTCAAAAATTAATGGTAAGTATAATTAATCCTGCGGTACCAATATGGTTAAAAAAAGTATATATATATATATATATATATATATATATATATATATATATATACATAGCAGGATTGAATAACCTTGCTGAAACAGACCTTCAACCTGCCTTGTCGAAAACCTACGTTGATAAATAAACGAAAAACAATTGCACAGAAAGTGTTTCTATTTTACATTCTCATTATGGGGTAAAGAAGGAACTCCGATCCTTCACGCAGATTAAAACCGTTATACATAGATTCCTAAGACAAACACACACGATTACTTAGATCAAAGGCTTTCCAGAGATCTAGGAATCACGTTGACACAGTATTTTAGTCACGTGACAAGACTAATTTCCTGAATACAAACACAATCCTTAATACGAAGCGACTGTTAAAAAACTCGGGCGGACGTAAATGATTTTGTCCCGACTCTCGTACGCCTTCTTTTCATCTTGTTTCTCGTCTTTGAAACTCAGATATTTCCTGCCTTTGACAACGAAAACAGTTAAAAACAGCCTTGGTCTGGTTGATAGTAAACTAAACGGATTTTTCGGAATCTAGCTGTTATCTGTGAGAGAGAGAGCGTACCCTTACAAAAATGTTTTGTGCAATGTTTTTGTCACTAATGATTTTCGCGGTGAAAGATATGCGAGGTACCAAAAGCAAGGCATGGCTTATCAGTAACCGAATAATGAAAACTTGTGCAAGACAAAGATGCTCGAGACGGCTTCATTAATTTTTATGGTCACTAATTATTTTCGTTCATTCCGATAGGGATTGTCTACATACGATCGGATCACAGAGAAGTCTCTTCAATTCAGACGAATTTTTTTTTTGTAAACATCAGAATGCAGATAATGCAGATGAGGAGAGAAGGGATTAAATACGTAGAATGGTCATTGAACTACTGTTGCTTACTAATACAATGCATTATGCATTCTTAACATGCGTGTTTATATTCGCGGTAAATGAAGTGCATTGTTGAAATGCTACTAAATTAACTTTATACTCGAGATTGTAAGGTTTATGTTATATGTTCGCAGTTTAGTTGTACTAATTCAATTTACAAATTGAAACCAGGTAAAATCACCTTAAGGAAAATAGCTGAGTTAACGAGCTTTACCAATTAGCGGAAAATTGACCGTTGTTTGAAACTTTCGGTTTGCCCAAGGGGGTCGCAATAAAGATCATTTGATAGACTTACATGGTTCATATCGCACTATTGTAATCGTAAAAATCTTTTACGATACAGGTTAGTGATAAGAAAATGCTCTTTAGTTAAGAGATCAATAAGTCATTATTCCTAAATTTTATTGCGAAAATCAATATTACGTTTCTTTTGATTCGTGTTTATGGCTTATCTGAACATTAATTTCGTTCGTTTGTAAACTTTGGACAGATTGCAAAGCTAGAAATACATTTTAATTAATTTCACCACGAATTTTCCCTTTTCAATCCTTGTTTTGTTGTTCGTCTTTATAACTACCCGAAACTTTCCCAAACTTTTCAAGTCAAAAAGCTTAATTCAAGGCAAGGGTATTCTTGCTAGCTCATACTTACAAATATCGGCTATCATGATAACTTTGAAATTATCTGCCTACTTGCTATTATATGTGTTTTGAACTTCTTATATTATCAAAATAAATACTGGTTAAACCAAGATTATTATGCAGTATAAAATGCAATGCAATAGATTACATTACTTTAGCGATGTTAAATTAGATAATACTATTATAACAAAGTTGAAAATGAATATAGAATTGAGACAATTTTTAAACATAATTTGCATTTCCAAATATTTTTAATCATAATTTGCATTTCCAAATGAACACATTGAAATAAATTGATATATAATTCTTAAGCATTTTCCCATCGGTTCAAACTCTGTTATGCAATACAAAATGAAATGGAAACAAAAAATGACCGTTACCATTGTGTTTAAATAATTGGAAGAGAATAAAAGCTATAACTCTTTTTCTTTCTCTTTTTTAAACTTCGTATTGGAGAGGCTCAAGAAATAAGTGTATAGGCCCATTGAAAGATCCGCTGCACGGAAATCTTAGTGAAAAAATATTATTTTTATAATTTATTTTATCAACTTTCATTTAAAGTTACTTATATTTTGTAAATATGCAAGTGAAAATAACCTCAAAACGCCATATGTTATAATGTTGTAATATCTTGTTCAACAATCGTTGTAAAATAAATAAGTTTAAACTTAAAAAACGCCATATGCTCAAATTCCACTTCGCTATGATATATACGCAGTAAGGTTATTCAATATCTATATATCTTTTTGAAAAGATATTTGAATCATAAAATATAAATAAAACTAAAATATAAAATAGCAATAGATGCAGAAAACAGTCGTAATACAAACAGCCCCAAGACAAATCCCTATCACTTAACAAATGGGTTGAAACATTCAAATAGTGAAGTGATTGAAATACTAATATGCACATTGAAGCTATAGAGATAAGCTCTAATTGCCATTTGCTGGGCTTATCAGCCATTTATCTGTTCAAAATGAGTAGCAAAAAGCAACATTAATAACAAAGTCAAATTGCATAATCTGAATCACTTTCGTTACGAACTTCGTCAATGGTTTTCGCTTTTCAAATGTGTCTGACTTGATATTTTCATTGTCGGGTAGACTTATTAATCGCCGTTTGAACCTTTAGTCAATGTAGTTATATATTTTAATAAAGGATGTTCAAATGATTTTGATTGATATGTTTTACTTTAGTACAGGTCGGTACATTAGAAGACATTTTTATTTATTTTACGCTAATATTTTATGTAATACTTTATAAATATATGCTATTAAACTTCAATTTTTGTTACTTTTGGTCAAAATATACTTTTATACATTTATTTAGGTCAAAATTCCTTACGGTTTCTTTTATTCTGGTCTAAATTATTGTTTCTATTCTGAAATGAAACATACAAGAATACACAATCTACTTCTGATGATGATGCTGGCAATAGTAGTGTTAATGATGATGGCGTTGTTGTTATGGTCGGAATGG